>NC_069504.1:569900707-570211485 GCF_027579735.1 Bombina bombina
ATAAATCAACTGTGGCCTGATTTTCTAGCTATTAAGGAGATATCCCAAAATATATCTGGAAACAACTAAGTTCTCCTATAAAAAGCTTCACACCATATTTATATTGCAAACTAGGGCGCTTATTGTAATGAAAAATATTCAGCCATATTTGTATTATGTGCAGGACATATTGTGACACGCCCATACTAAGGAACAGTACCATATTCCCTGTATAAGGCACTGGTGTGTACAATATGGAAAGCTCTTTTGATGAACTTCAGACTTTTTTTGCCTTCACAGCAGGACCGTCTTTAACACAGGGCAAAAGGGGCAGCTGCCCTGGGCCCAGTCTTTGTTGAGGGGCCCAAGAGTCCTAAAAAAAAAAAAAAAAATTTTTTTTTTTTTTTTAGTTCATGCCAGACTGCTGATGTCATGTGACATGGAGGACACACACAGTCAGTCCTAATATTGTCACAGTCAAAAGTTCTTTGCTTATATTTATTTGTGAGAAACTGTGCCAGACCATGCCGATGTCATGTGACATTCCAAGCTAGTGCCATGTGCTGTTTTAGATGTGCACTGTGCAGCACTGGATGCTAAGCCCTAACTAGGCATCCAGTCAATCCCACTGCATCAGAAAAGGTCCTGCTGGGGTTACTACTGTCACCAGGTAACTGCTCTGGTGGTGGAGATTGTTTCTGGGTAGGGCTCACTATAGGCGCATGCAGCAGAAAGCTGCAGTGGCAGGCACGTGAGGATTTGAGCATCTGTGCAGCTGCACACACTGCTCTCTTCAGTCTTGAGGCTGTGTGACTCGTCTGTATCCATGCAGCCTTGGGCAGACAGCATCCAGTCTGCTGGTCCCCTTAGCCCTGCTCTTTCTGCTGTGGCTCTAAGATCAACTAACTGAAGTTTGTTAGGAAAACAGTGTTTTGTAGAAAGGTGTCAGTGAAAAGAATAAGTGAGTGTACACATGCCCGTCCCCCATGCAGCATTGTCTAGTGCAGGATGAGAGGGAACTTGTTCCTAGCAAAGTAGTGACATGTGCTGCTGTGGCTGATGTATAGTGTCATGCTGATACTTCACACATTAAGGTAAGGTTTATTTTTATAGTTTTTATTTCTCTCTGTTTCAGATTTTACAGCTTCCCATAGTAGTTCTACTGTTCCAGTCAGTAAACTTATATCTGTCTGCACCTCTATGCTTCCGCCTCAGTCTTTACCTTGCTTTGCTCCTGTTGGCTGCCCTAAATCTCTTTAACCAGCTAACCTCACACCAGAATCACATTCAAAAGCATATTAAATTAATCCAGAGGGAGGAATTTATATATTTATTTACTTATTAGTACTGCTTAGGTCCAGTTTCACATATTGCAATTTTTTTTAATGATGAGCCCAGCAGTGATTTAGTTGTTTTTTTGGTATATTTAGGTGGAGAGCGAAATTGCATGGGGGGGGGGGGGCCCAAGAAAATGTTTGCCCAGGGTCCAGTCAGTAATAAAGACGGCCCTGCTTCACAGCACCATATTGACTACTCCAGCTAATGGCCATTTTGAAATGATTAATTTAATCACATTTAAGGACAAAACAGTGCATCAGACCTTGCAGTATTAAAACGTCATATTCAGCTTGGGTGTTTTGATTCCATTTTCTATTCAAAGTACAGCCTGTTTAATTAGTTTAGTTACAGGAAAATGAAACAGCTGGTGATTACAAGACGTTTAACAATCTTGTAAGCACATAACATACTGGTGGAGTGTGAAAATTCTCTGGATACACTGACACTGCTGCAATTTGTAATGGTCTGGATTCCTTCCCCCATTTCTTGATTTTGAAGAGCTAATCTAGACTTGTTATAGGAGTATACATAGTAACATTTGTATTGTTTTTGTAATGCCCTTTTTTAAAGCCTCTTATATCCTCTGCTGAGGCTTGTTAAGAAATAAATGAGCTTTTAAATTACTTAAACAATAACTGGCTTGTGAAGCCTGAAGTATAAGGCCACAATTTTCAGGGATAAATTACTGAAAAAGTGTTTCCATAATTAACAAAAGTATATGCATTTTTTTTTAATACCTATAATAAACATATTACTGTACAATCTTAAACTGTTTTATACTGTCTGAATTACATTTGTGATCTCATAGAAAATCTGATTTTCTTACACTTGAATAGAATGAATACAAGAAACAAACATTTCTCAGGCTTTTCAAGTGGGTTTGATGTTGGATTTTCCACAGGCCTACACAGATAGCAATATGTACTTTGCCAAACTAAAAAAAATCTCACCTAAGATAATGACAGCCTCTTAGTATGCAAGTTGTTTTTTTTTTGTTTTTTTTTTAACTTAACATGACATATGCCATCATGGAACTAACAATTTAATGTAATTTTGCTAACTTTTAGAATTATTATATTTAATACCCTCCACTTATGTATAGCCATACATGCACATTATGATGATACATATATATATATATATATATATATATATATATATATATATATATATATATATATATATGTAAGTTAATTCCCATGTACTCACCACCTACAACTTGATGTTGCCCAGGTACTACTTTTTATAGCATATGTATCAAAGTGAAAAAAGCACTCACAAGACTTCTTTAAAAAGTACAAAATTTATTAAGTGATTGTAAAATATAATGAATTATAGCCAAGTATTTAAAAACATGGGCATTATATTCATTAAACTTTACAAAGATGATTATTTTTTTAAAATGCTTACCATTTAGTTACGATAAGCATACCACCAATCCTCCACCCCATCTCCTTCTGTATTGAGCATATTGATGATGAATCCAGCTTATGGATAGGATATGCTAAATACAGAAGGAGATGCGGGGGGACAATCGGCAGTATGTTTACCGTAACAAAATGATAAATATTTAAAAAAAGAAGCATCTTTGTAAAATGTAATGAATAAAAGTGCCCATGTTTTTAAGATATTTAAATACTGGGCTTTAATTAATTAAACTTTACAATCACTTTAATCCAGTATAAAAATACAGGTCAACGTTTCAGCTCCTGCTGGAGGTCTTTGTCAAGACCAACATCTATCAAAGAATTGAGTAATTAGACACTGGATCAACCCACCACCTTATATACCCATAATTCCACCCCCTAAGTGTGAGTACATAAAAAGACATACAGGACAATGCTTACTATATTACACTAAGTCCATCAAATGTATAGAAAAATATAGCCTGGTATTATGATATGTGGGAACCTCTATGTTAGTGTTTATAAACCCCAAATGGACTATATCCATTAAACAATTTAATTCCAGGTAACCAGTCTGCAAAATTGATGATGTCATCACTATGGGCCTGCTGCCCTGCTGGAATGGTTGCCATGATACTAGCACTAAAATAAATGTGCAACAACACCCTACTTGTATGATGTGTAACATGATAGACAAGTACTAAATTTAAAAACACTTTTACTCTGTTTAAAAGGAAGGCACACTGCTATATTTGCAGCAAGATAGCTAATCACTAAATGGCAATAAATTAAATAGAGATGCAAGAGCATATTTCACACCCAAACCACACCGACAAATTATTTCTCATGTTCTCCTAGGGGGATGATGGTGATATGGCTCATACTCCAATATGTCCCAAAAACAGTTAAAGGCAATACTATGCTTGTATATGGAAGACAGAAGGACACTTCACTCAGATGTCATGTCAGCACTTCCCCACTGAACATCAGAAGGATCCCTGTACTCAATAAAACACAGATAAATCATGATATGTGTTCAAGCCTAGGTGTGAGAGTGTCCAGCCAGTGTATCCATTACACTCTTTCCTCAGTAGCACTTTATTTCTGCAGAGTGATTATGTTCCTGGAAGTGTCTTCCCGCTGGCTGGACCAACCTACCCTCACATAGGGCTACTCTGATAGCACTCTTGTGGTTAGTCAAACGTTCTCTGAAAGGAGTGCTCACTTTGCTAACATAATACATGCCATATGGCTAAATGATGACATAGACCATGTAATCAGAAGTACTGGTAAGTCTATGTTGGATATGATATATTCTTGCAGTGTGTGGGGGATGAAAAGTTGCCCCTGTAATTAGAGTGTTACATGTGACGCGTGCGGATAGTTTGTAAGTGGAAAGTAAAAAGTATATCATGAACACGTTAACTTCTTCTCCCCATAGACTTCAATGGAGAGTTCAACTGAAAATCTATCGCTCGCATGCTAACCCGACACCGTGTTTAACCTGCAGCGCTAACCGAAATTGAGAAATATATTTTTTACATTCCTATGTTCTTCACATAGGATAAAGTGTTATTTGTATTTATAAATACTCATTTGACACTAGGCAGAGAGCATGACCATGTCTAAACCTGCTCAGAGAGCTAGTTCACAGAAACAGGTAAGCAGGGGCAATGACATCAGCCCACCTTAAACAATTTGGGGTTGTCCATTTATGGGGTGTCTCGAAGCAGCAATTGAATAAGGTTACACATCGGATTTCACAGAATATTGCAGTTGAAGGAGCTTCCTTCTCTGTGATAGAAGTCAGTTAGGCTGCTAATACAAGCTTTGGCTCCCAAATAACTCTTGCCTTCATGAACCACCTTTAGTTATAGGTCTTATATCCTTAATGCTGAGGTTAAGGATAGGCAGCACACCTTAGCTAATATTTTAGCAACTCTTAGAAATATGCTGGCAAAGTGGGTTAGAGAACAGGCAAGTACACTAGTAGAAATGGGGTTTGTGGTGAGCGATAGTGCAGCAAATATTGTTAAAGCAATAAGCGGTGTTGGTGTGTGCTTTGCTGCACATATTTTAATATGCTGGTGAGACCTGCTCTTTCCAGCGAAGAACAAGATAGTGGCAGGCTGGATCTCATAATAGAGTGGTGTTTTAAAGATTTCACAGCATTTCCACTGCAGTGTTAAAACTAGCCAAATGCTGAGGGAGCAGCAGGAGAGGGCAGGTTTACATCAGCACCGTCTCCAACAAGATTTTGTGATTCGATGGAACTCTACCTTGGAGATAAAGCGTATCCATGAGAAGCCGAAGGTACTACACTCCCTGTAGAGAGAAATGGGCACCAATAGACTAGGTAGTGGAAGTCCTTATACAATTTAGGGTAATGATAGAAAATCTAAGTCATGTCACGGTAAGCATAAGAAAGGTAATCCCTTTATGCACTGACCTTATATACAAAATGGATGACTTTCTGGAGAACATCAAGCCTTTATCTGGTGCTAGAGCTCATGCAGAGCTGGCTACGCTCATTAAGAGGCTAAAGGCGGAATTGAGAGGTTACATGTGAGAAATGCAGGGCGGCACTCCAGAGTATATGTTAACCACCCTATGTGTCCCATGGAATAAGGGCAAGCTGGCAGTCCATAATAACACCATGGAAATGTGGCAGGACAGGCTAGTCTGAAGGGTAAGTGTAATGCAGTGGCAGAGGGTTATGCTAAAGGAGGCAGAAAAGCAGGAGTTGGAAGAAGCAGGCTGTATCAACTGTCCTCCACATCTGTGTCAGCTGCCCATGGTGGCAGTGCTCCAAGCAGGCAGAGTCAAGCAGCAGCTTTTTGGGCTGAATCCCTTGATTCCCTGGTGGGAACCAACAAAGTACCAATATGTGAGGGTAGCACCTCTGAAATGGTTCAAATGTATGCTTCCAAAGTAACATTGCCTCCTACTGCTGACCCTTTGAGTTATTAGAATCAAAAAGGTAATTTATGGCCTGGCTTTATTCAGCTGTTTTCCTGTCCACCCACCAATGTAAAAAGTCAGAGAATTTTCTCTGTGACAGGCAATATCCTGAACCCACAGAGGTCACAGCTCTAACCACACCTCATGGAGCAAGCTACCTTTTTAAAATTCAACATCCCCAAGCTTGGAAAATTTGCTTGCATTTTTCATGCTGATTGAATTGTAATATCTTTTTACACCTCTGTCTGTTAACTTCTGGTAAATCCAATACTGCCGACTGCTGCACTGTATTTCATCCAGTTAAATCCAGCCTACTGCTGCCAGTGCCATACTGTCAGTTTCGTCCTGCCTACTGCTGTCAGTGAAAGCAAAGTTTCAGCTATAGGCTGTATCACAAATGTGATTCTCTGGCTGCCTCAGAGGAAATGGAATACATAAACAGTTAGCCAATTTGGCATGGGTAAGGGGGCTCTTGTCATAGAGTGCTGGCTGAGCTTGGGAACCTTGAACTTCTCAAACCTGCATTTGTGTGGTCCTGACCTACACTGCATGCACCATAGGAGACATGCCCATGATATCTAGTCTAGGGTGGATCTAGTGAGCTGTGGTCAGATAAGCAAGAACAGGCAGCTAGTTGGTCTCTGTCTATATTTCAGCATTCTGCAAAGTTTTCTCTTACATAAGCCTTGCTGCTGCAGTCACAGCTGGAGTAAAGGTAATGCACGAAAAACAGCCATATTACACAGTTTGACTATTTTATGGAAATGTTTGCACAGAGGGCTGTTCAAAAAAATATATTAAATTTTGTCTCTCATTAAAAATCTGTAAGGTTTCCTGCTGTCTTTAAATTTTTTAACCTGTCAGAGAAATTCTGACCAAAGTTTTTTCTAAATTTAATGAGGTTAACAAATTCCATTATGAGACAGTCGCCTAGATTGCGAGTTTTGCGTTAGAGGCTGTGAGGTGCTAACAAGCAGTTTTCACTCACTGCTCACTTACCTGCAGCGCTGGTATTACGAGTTTTCAGAAACCCGTCGTTAAAAGACAAAAAGTTAGCGTTGAACAAAATTTTGCTCCAAATCTCACTCCAATACCAGCGCTGCTTAAGTCAGCGGTGAGCTGGTGTAATGTGCTCATGCACAATTTCCCCATAGGTATCAATGGGGAGAGCCGGCTGAAAAAAAGTCTAACACCTGCCAAAAAGCAGCGTAAAGCTCAGTAACGCAGCCCCATTGATTCCTATGGGGAAATAAAATTTATGTCTACACCTAACACCCTAACATGAACCCCGAGTCTAAACACCCCTAGTCTTACACTTATTAACCCCTAATCTGCCGCCCCAACATCGCCGAAACCTACATTATATTATTAACCCCTAATCTGCTGCTCCGGACACCGCCGCCACCTACATTATACTTATGATCCCCTAATCTGCTGCCCCCAACATCGCCGACACCTACATTATATTTATTAACCCCTAATCTGCATCATAATAATTAAAAATTGTATCACCCAATAGGATTTTTTCTACCTTAATTCCGATTGGCTGATAGAATTCTATCAGACAATCAGAATCTAAGGGACGCCATATTGGATGACGTCACTTAAAGGTACCTTCATTCTGTGTTAGTCGTCGGATGAAGAGGATGCTCCGCGTCGGATGTCTTGAAGATGGACCCGCTCCGCGCCAGATGGATGAAGTGTCAGCATCAACCATTTCACTGTACCTTTAAGTCAAGTTCTCCTCCCCTCAGTTTGACTATTTAAACACACTTTACCCATAAGACATTGCTTGATTATTAAAGAGTGTTCTGAGACAGCATCTTGTCTCTTTATATCTTAAAGAATAATTAGCCTTGAGCAATCCTTAATATTGGAGGATAATTTCAACCTCTCACTTTCTAAAACTTTGCTCACTATTTTTGCCTTTATTATTGATGGCTTTAACTTTACGCTATAACTTAATATACTAAGTTGAATGGGAAATCAATTTCACTTTTGCTTTTGCACCTGTGTCAAGCTGCATCTCTCTTCGTTACCAGTTTTCAATCGGACGCTCAGACTATTGCTGACGTCACCTCCGACTCTCAGTATTCACTGCGCAGCACGCCGGAGTTGCTCACACGCTGCAGGCATCAGACGCTGCTCTCCTGTCTCCTTAGACATTGAACTAAACACCATATCCAAGTAAGACACGCTGTAACTGTTACTTATTTCTCTTATTCAAGGTATGTGCACCATCGATAAAGTATATAAGCATGCTAGGACAACTATATAAAGGGTAATGCATTACTGAAATTCCTATGTTTATATGTTTGGAAATCGTCAGCCATCACTGCTCAATTTCTATTATATGTCATATCAAACTTATTACTTATATCGAATCTCCATATCTTAGCCTACTTTTTGAGAAGCTCATTTATTACATTCATATCTCAAAATACAAATTATCTCTGTCTATAAATAAATCATATGAGTCAGTCACAACTACAGAGAATCATAGTTGTGACATTAAATACTAAATCCACCATTAAAACTGAATACACACAGGAACCTTATACCTAAGTAATGGTATTAAGGAGATTGTGTATTCATACAAAACCTTTAACTGGTAAATTACAAATACTTACTGATAATTTTATTAAAAACAAAACTGTATCCTCACATGAAGATAGAAGATGCCATCTGGATGAAGACTTCTGCCCATCTGGAGGACCACTTCTGCCCGGCTTGGATGAAGACTTCTGCCCATCTGGAGGACCATTCACCAAGCTTGGATGAAGACGTCTCCCGGTAAGTCGATCTCCAGGGGGTTAGTGTTAGGGTTTTTTAAGGGTGTATTGGGTGGGTTTTATTTTTAGGTTAGGGACTTTGGGCGGCAAAAGAGCTAACTGCCCTTTTAAGGGCAATGCCCATCCAAATGCCCTTTTCAGGGCAATGGGAAGCTTAGGTTTTTTTTAGATAGGGTTTTATTTGGGGGGTTGGTTGTGTGAGTGGTGGGTTTTACTGTTGGGGGGGTTGTTTGTATTTTTTTTTACAGGTAAAAGAGCTGATTACTTTGGGGCAATGCCCTGCAAAAGGCCCCTTTAAGGGCTATTGGTAGTTTAGTTTAGGCTAGGGTTTTGTTTTATTTTGGGGGGGCTTTTTTATTTTAATAGGGCTATTAGATTAGGTGCAATTAGTTTAAATTTCTGTAATTTGTTTATTATTTTCTGTAATTTAGTGTTTGTTTTTGTGTACTTTAGCTAATTTAATTTAATTTAGGTAATTGTATTTAATTTAGTTAATTTATTTAATTATAGTGTAGTGTTAGGTGTAATTGTAACACCTAGGTTAGGTTTTATTTTACAGGTAAATTTGTATTTATTTTAGCTAGGTAGTTATTAAATAGTTAATAACTATTTAATAACTATTCTACCTAGTTAAAATAAATACAAACTTGCCTGTAAAATAAAAATAAATCCTAAGCTAGATACAATGTAACTATTAGTTATATTGTAGCTAGCTTAGGGTTTATTTTACAGGTAAGTATTTAGTTTTAAATAGGAATGATTTAGTTAATGATAGGAATTTTTAGTTAGATTTCTTTTAATTATATTTAAGTTAGGGGGTGTTAGGGTTAGACTTAGATTTAGGGGTTAATAACTTTAATATAGTGGCGGCGGCAGATTAGGGGTTAATAAATGTAGGTAGGTGGCGGCGATGTTAGGGACGGCAGATTAGGGGTTAATAATATTTAACAAGTGTTTGCGAGGTGAGAGTGTGGCGGTTTAGGGGTTAATATATTTATTATAGGGCGGCGATGTCCGGTTCGGCAGATTAGGGGTTAAAAATTTTCTTTTAGTGTTTGCGATGTGGGAGGGCCTCGGTTTAGGGGTTAATATGTAGTTTATGGGTGTTAGTGTACTTTTTAGCACTTTAGTTAAGAGTTTTATGCTACGGCTTTGTAGTGTAAAACTCTTAACTACTGACTTTAAAATGCGGTACCAGTCTTGACAGGAGAGGGTCTACCGCTAACTTTTTGGCAGACTCGTAATACCGGCGCTATGCAAGTCCCATTGAAAAAGAGGATACACAATTTACGTAAGTGGATTTGCGGTTTTGCCAAGTCTGGCCAAAAAAGTGAGCGGTACACCTGTACCTGCAAGACTCGTAATACCAGCGGGCGTTAAAAAGCAGCGTTAGGACCGACTAACGCTGCATTTTAAGCCTAACACAAAACTCGTAATCTAGCCGAGTGACTTTAAAGTCTGTTCTCCAGATAATCCTATGAGTTCAGTTCTCCGAACCTGTGCAAATGCCTTCGTTTCCAGGACAGTTGAGGTCCCTCAGTTTTTCAGCCAGGTCAAATATCCCAGTAAACACGATTGTTTGAGCACAATTAAAGTTAACGCTCGGCGGGTTAGTGCGTCCTAAGAGCACTGGTTAGCTGTTTTTCGGGAAAAAAAATGTCACAAAACGCATCAAAAATACATTTCAAAGTACACTTACACTCATAATACACTCATAATAGCACCATATAATGCAATGATTTAATAAAATTGCATTGAAAAGTTTTAAGGGATCAAATATATGAGGTCTCAGGCAGGCAAATTGAGATACATACATATACATCTCTAAAGCTGTTTATACACACACACACACACACACATATATATATATATATATATATATATATATATATATATATATATATATATATATATATATATACTTAACACAATCCAGTTTAGCCCACCAGTCGTCAGCAGCCTGGGTGCAAAAATGAAGTAGTATACAGGAACAAGCGTTGCACTCACAGGTCTTTTTCAAAAATTTTAATGTGGAACGTTTTGGGGGTTTAACATCCCTTCATCAGCATACAATTGTGCACACAAACAATCCTTTTATAGTGTATAGAAATAGTGAAAAAACACAAACCTCTCATCTCCCAAAGGGGTCTCGGAGCATCCTGTGGCGCGACATTGCGCCAACAAGGGACACTCAGTTTCCTCAATCCGCTATATCTTGATCGATCACGTACCCCCATTGGAATGAAGAGGAGATCGCAACAAACAGCTTCTCAAATGTGAGGCCCAGTGGATGTTTCGCTTGGGGACCATACAACCTGGTGGCTTGAACACTATTCCAGATTTCAGGAATCTCCTGTGATCTTGATCTAGTGTGCTACATACTTGGGGTACATTCAGGGGGGCACTGTGGCTCTGTGTTTGCACTGTGTTTTGCCTCCTCCTTCATTGGGGGTGGCCCACATAGTTCTCACAACACTGTGGATTGGGACCGATCATGGTTCCACTGCACATCGTGGAAGCCTGGCCTACCTGTGTTGGTTACTCTTACCTGCACCAAATACTATAGCAATTCTAAGCTATGGGGGTTGGACCATCCAGCACTGCTTGGGACTTTGTGTATTATATATTTGTATATACTTCTGTCTACCCAGTGGTACATATGTTCAAAGTTTGCTATTTCATATGCAGTATTCTCACCCTGACCCTTGGATTGTATACACCAATATGCATGGTATAACCTTGATGATGGTTTAAATGTCAGGTTACAGATTATGACCATTTCTGCAAATAACCATTTCCAACATGGTTCACACCTATTTCCAGATTGATTGGCCTTACCATTAAGTCTGGTTATTTAATTTTAAATCTGGTTATCTAATTCCTGCAATTATGTGTAGTTTAACCCCTTAAAATCCATTGGATTGTCAATAAAATGGCACTAAGTTATAACTCCATTATGTTTTTAATTATTGTCATTTCTTTACTAGGAATAACAAATTATTTCCTATTTCGTTTTTAAATTTAGTTTAATTTCACATGTTTGAATGGTTTCACGTACTGTAAGGAAGCACTTTTGATGTTAATTGAGTCACATCAGTGTGTTATGTCTAGCTCACTAACTGAAGTCTATTATGACAACTGTATCCATGGCAGCGGTTGCCATGACAATATAAACACATATTAAGAATAAGTTTCGTCACTTTACATGGATGCCTCATATTTAATAATAATTTTGGGCACCATATTTGTATGCTCTACACCATACCTGCATCCATTATGTAATGTGTGGATATAGCGATGTTTTATACACTCTGGTTATTATTGATTTTTTTAGTTTCGGCGAAAACCGGAAGTGATGTCACTGAACTTCTGGTTTTGGCTCTGACTGTGGAACGCACTATGCGTTCCACTGACAAAATTTGTTTTGGCGCAAAATTTGGGAGATGAGAGGTTTGTGTTTTTTCACTATTTGTATACACTATAAAAGAATTGTTTGTGTGCACAATTGTATGCTGATGAAGGGGTGTTAAACCCCGAAAACGTTCCACATAATTTTTTTTTAAAAAGACCTGTGAGTGCAACGCTTGTTCCTGTATATATATATATATATATATATATATATATATATATGAGTGTGTGTGTACATATGTGCAATGTATTAATATGTGTAAAATTTTTTAAAGACATACAGTATATACACATATAAACACAAAATACATATGTACACACATAAGACATATATATAAGTGCAATGGAGCCCTTTGCAGTTAAAGTGATGGTCAACTTTCACAATCCGCTCTGCATTGTTATCTGCATAAGTTAAGTTTCATTTATCCATTTTTTAAAGCCGTTACTAATGTAGATATCACAGCTGTTCACTGCTATTCCGTATCTGCTTTCCTCCACCCGTATCCAAAGTACAATTCTTTTGGTTGGTGACGTTTTGTTTGACAACCAATAGTAATGCGTCCCTCTTAGCATCCTGCACTGAAGACAACACGCCCCTCTGATGTATTGCACATGTGCATCCCACTGATCTGCCTAGCCGACTCCATGTGCGTTCATGCTTGACGCATGTGCAATAGACATCAAGGGGAATCCCAACTCTATGTACTCTCAGCTCTACATAGAGAGAGAAGGTTTGCTCATGCGCACACTTTACATCCTTGGGACTGTGCTTGGATGCCTACGTAGAGAGCGGGTGGGACTGTTCTCTATGTCACATACTCTCTATACATGGAACTTCAATGGGTGCGGTGGAAGGCATGGTTAGCAAGGTTTTATAAAATACAAGTTTGAAATGTTTAGGAGTCATTTTTAAAATAAATAAACTTAGCGACTTTAATCTATGGGACATCAGTAATCTAAAGAAGTATTGAGGAAGCATGAACTCTACCATCACTTTAAACAGATGAAAACATGAAAAAACATATTTATGCAATATTCATATTTAATAAAGATTTTACCTATGTATTTACTGTAAATATTTCAATATTTCACATTCCAATGTTCTTCACATAGCAGAATATGTTCTAAATATCTATAAATAGATATTACTATATATATATATATATATATATATATATATATATATATATATATATATATAAAATCATGTATATGTATAGGTATAGATATATAGTGTACCAAAATACCATCAGATATATGTAGAAATATGTATTTATGATTAAATAGAATATATTCTTCCATGTGAAGAACATTTGAATGTGAAAATGTTATATTTTAATGTCAGGTTAGTGCACTTGAGAATATGTGATCCTGTTTGCGAGTGGGGTATTAAGATTTTCCCACTTTTTGCTCTTTTTACCTCTATGGAGGAATAGGTTATCGTGTGCGCGATATTCTAAGTTCGGCTTTTTGCGGTCGTCGGGTTAGCACATAATATGAGCTCAACCCGATGTGCACAAAAAGCTTACTTCTAGCACAGTTAACGCTCAAGTGGGGGTGTTAAATTGTGCTCCACTCGTAATCTGTCCCCTAATGTTCTGTTACATTGAAAGCATTAGAATGTTATTAAAATAGTGTTTTTTCAATATTCAAGTATAACTCAAACTCAGATCCTTATTTCCTTCTAGCTACTACAAAAATTGGTGCATAACAGCTTTAACTAACTTTCAGCTCGTGAAACAGACAATGCCCAAATATTACTGATGGGAAAATACACCTCCCAGTAAGCACTGTATATTTTAAAAAGTTATACTATAACTTAACTGTTAAAAACATTTAAAAAGAAAAAAAAGACTGTTCATTATGTCCAGATGAATATAAAATACATGAAGAAAATATATTTATCAGCATAAGAAACATGAAATTCATATACCTGTACAGTTTAACTTCTGCTTCCTCCTACATAAAGCACTATTTCCCTTTAACTTGTTCTTCTAGTAAGAAATCAGGCTCACACAAGGAGAACAGAATCTTCCTCTGGAAATTATTAATAATAGAAAGAATAAATGGCTCCTATTTGTCATAAAAACAATGTCTACATGTGTTTACATTGCATACTGTGTCACATGTGTCAAATTCATGTATAATAGGGTGGGAGGAAAGGAAGGTAACTCCAAAAAACTGGTGACTGTCCTCACTTCCGCTTCTAGGGCAAGATTACATATGCGGCGTTGCCCGCAAAAGCGGGCTACGCCGGTTTTTACACGGTTTTGGTATCACATATACAGCGCCACATATAAATGTGGCACGTATATTTAATCCGTCACCCGCAATTTTTATTCCCATAAGCTAACATAGAACCGCGTCACAAACCGGTATCACATATTCAGCGCAAGGAGTTACGGGGCAAAAATAGAGAAATTTTACTCCATTTTCACCTCGCCACACATAGGCAGGCACAGCAAGCCTTACGCTGAAAATGTGAGCCCTGTAACACCCGTAACTGCCTGAAAATATTAACTAACACCTAACGCATGCGCAATATCTACCTGTTAATCCGCCATTAACTCACATCGCAATATGCCTAATAAATGTATTAACCCCTTATCCGCCATTCACCCACATCGCAATCTACCTAATAAAACTATTAACGCCTAATCCGCCATTAACCCACAATGCAATAAACCTAATAAAACTATTAACCCCTAATCCTCCATTAACCCACAATGCAATAAAACTAATACAACTATTAACCCCTAATTCCGCCAAACTCACACAACGCAATAATCCTAATAAATCTATTAACCCTTAATCCGCCAAACCATCACAACGCAAATAACTAATTAAATTACTAAGCCCCCTAACCTAACACCCCTAACCTAACACCCCCTAAATTAACCTCCTAAAATAAAAAAGATAACATTACTTAAAAAAAAAAACTAAGAGTAAATTAATCTAAGATTACAAAAATAAAAAAGTCTAACATTACATAAAATAATAAACCAAATTATCAAAAATAAAAAAGCCCCTCCAAAATAACCCCCCTAATCTAATACTAAACTACCAATAGCCCTTAAAAGGACCTTTTGTAGGGCATTGCCCTAAGTTAAATAGCTATTTTCCTTAAAAAAAATACTAAGTCCCCCCTCTAACAGTAAAACCCCTCACCCACCAACCCCCCCCCCAAATAATATAAAAACCTAACACTAAAAAATCCTAAACTTCCCATTGCCCCTAAAGGGACAGTTGTATGGGCATTGCCCTTAAAAGGACATTCTGCTCTTTTGCTGCCCTTAAAAGGGCATTCAGTTCTTTTAAGACTGCCCAATAAATCCTTAATCTAAAAAAAACAACCCCCCCCCAAATAGGTACTCACCATTCCTGAAGTCCAGAAGAGAAGGTAAAGTCTTCTTCCAAGCGGCCGACATCTTCTTCCAAGCGGGATCTCTTCCTTCTTCATCCATGGCCAAGGTACTTTGCGATGTGGGTTAATGGCAGCTTAGGGGTTAATAGTTTTAAATTAGGACTTTGCGATGTGGGTGAATGGCAGATTAGGGGTTAATACATTTATTAGGTAGTTTGCGATGTTGGGGTTGGCGGATTTGGGGGTTAATACTTTTATTAGGTAGATCACGATGTGTGTGAATGGCGGATTAGGGGTTAATAGTTTAATTAGGCATATTGCATTGTGGGGGGTTGTTGGTTTCGGGGTTAATACTTTTATTATTAGCTCCAATGTGGGTTGATGGTGAATATAGGGGTTTTACGTGTCAGGTTTAATTTTGGGCGGCTGGTTAGACTTTTACGGGAGATTTGACTTTTTTTTTATTTTCTTAGACACCAGCAGTTTCTAAAGTGCTGTAAGTCACTGGCGACTCCAGAAATTTGTATTTATGCTTATTTCTGGACATTGCTAGTTTATCCAACTTACAGCACTTTATGAACTGCTGGCGCAGTATATGTGATACCCCGATGTGCAAGGTGAAATTACAGGCGGCGCGGGTTTCAGCAGTTACGCTGAAGCTTACGCTGCATATGTAATCTCGCCTGTATTCTTTCCCTTTCTTCCTATCTTGTCCCCGCTAACTAGCAACCTCCTATTTACCTTGTGGCCTTCTCCTCTGCCCAGTCAAACTCCCCCCCAGTACGCTTAAATCAAAAATATACTCTGTGCCCTAATTATTGCAAATTGGAACAAGCCCAGAATAAATTAAAACAATTAGAGATTACATATTGACATTTAATGCAAGTATTCGGCACATTTTTGCTCAATTTAGTATAAATACTGTGAGTTATGCCTTGAGTGCTTATTTAAAATGTTATCCTCTGGTATATTTGAATAATTGGGGTATACACTCTATGCTAGTTTACTGTGTATTATCGAATTTAGTTTTACATTGTATAAATTATCAGTGCATTCAGTTGAAATTTAGGGGTCAATTACAATCTTGCTTGAATTTAATCCTAACATGGATTTTTGCTTTCCCCCCAAATTGGTTGCCAAGTTTCTCAAGAGATCACAATGAAAAATGTATTTGTGCATTAAAAGCTTGTAGCCGCAAACACCTTTTAAAGAGAAAAGTGCCCCAAAGCGCCACCAATCAGCACGTGCTACCCAGGTGCTGAACCAAAAATGGTCCGGCTTATAAGCTTACATTTAAATAATGATACCAAGAGAATGAAGAAAAATTGATAATAGGAGTAAATTAGAAAGTTGCTTAAAATTGCTCTATCTGAATCATGAAAGTTTAATTTTGACTAGACTATTGCCTTAAGTACCTGTTTTCAAGATAAAAACTAGGAGGTCCAAATCTGACAAATACAACACATACCTTTAGAGCGGTGGAGAGCCGTGCTAATCCTGATCCTTCTTTACCGAGCTAGAGACAAATCCCAGGGCCTGCGCTAAAAGACCTTTGCCTTTAGGGCTCGATTTAGCAAAGCCCCTATGGCTGCAAGTTCTCACAAGAACCTGCTCGCCGTATTTAACAAGCAGTGGTCATCAGACCTCTTTGCCACCTCTAAGGTGGCGAAATTCAATCTCCGCTGTCTAGGCCGACCGAGGAGATTGACAGCTCCTGCCCGCGCGTGATTTGCTGTGTGCGGGCAGGGGGCAGGATTGCATGCGAGTGCAAAATAGCGCTCGTGTGTAATGGTAATTTCCTCCGGGGAAATTCACCCAGCCAGAGGCGAGCTGAAGCGTACAGGGGCGCGTATATGCGCCCCTGTCCACCTCAGCTTTGATAAATTGAGCCCACAGTGCAGGCCCTGGGATCTGCTGCTCTAAGTCTCTTTTTAGCACACCCTAAGGCTCTGTGAATAAAGATCGTAATTAGCATGGCTCTCCTGCATGCTACTGGTAAGTATTTTAACCCTCTAATGTAATTTAAAGGAAACAAATAAATACTGCTGAATTTCGTCAATATTTGTTTTCTTTAATTTGCAGAAAGTGTTGAAAGTGGCAGCGCTGTGTCACCTCCAGGGAACCTCTGAGTCAACCCATTGCCACTAAAGAGGCATTTGTATGGGCATTGCCCTTAAAAGGGCATTCAGCTCTTTACTACTTATCCCTAATTTAAAAAAAAAACACCCCAAAAACTAACACTAACCCCAGAAAATCTACTCACGGTTCCTGAAGTCCGGACATCCATCTTCATCCAGGCGGCGAGAAGTCTTCATCCAGGTGGCGACATCTTCATCCATCGTGGGGGCATCTTCTTTCTTCATCCCAGTGGTGCAGAGCTGTGGAGGCGTGGAGCATCTTTGCCGGTGGCGCTGATATCCAGCGTGGAGGATCCTCTTCATACGGTCACCACCGTACACTGAAGCTTGAATGCAAGGTACCCATTTAAATATGGGGTACCTTGCATTCCTATTGGCTGTCATTTTCAAATCAGCCAATAGGATGAGAGCTACTGAAATCCTATTGGCTGTTCAAATCACCTACAAAAAATTACAATTAGTACCGATGTGGGGGACCGACGGTTTAGGGGTTAATCATTTTATTTAGTGTTGGCGATGTCGGGGACAGCGGTTTAGGGGTTAATCATTTTATTTCATTTTGGCGATATCGGGGGCGGCGGATTAGGGGTGTTTAGACTATGGGTTTATGTTAGGGTGTTAGGTTTAAACTTAACTTTCTTTTCCCCATAGACATCAATGGGGTTGCTTTACGGAGATCTCCATTCCGCGATCTCAGGTGTTAGTTTTTTTCTAACACTTTCTCCCCATTGATGTCTATGGGGGAAAGCGTGCACAAGCACGTAAACTCAGACCTTGGCTTATCGCACCATAACGCACAGCACAAGGAGGTTTTTCAGTAACTTGTAAAGGCAGCGCTATGGAAAGTGCGATACCGCTCATTTTTTTTGCATTATTTACGCACCCGGTTTAGCGCAACCCTTGTAATCTTGGTGATAGCTTGTACAGTCACAGTGCCTAAAAAAGTGTATATATGTTATATGGACAAGCAAAACTAGCAACACCTCAGGGATTCCACAGACCCCAACAAATTCACAGAAGGGTTATTGTCTGCACTGTATATAATTAGGATCTATGCTATTTTGCACATAAATAAAACACATGGGGCTCGTTTCCATTGAGCCGTAATTCGGTTTGCATGCGCTCGCAAACCGTTAAATAAGCTGTCGGAAGCAATATTGTTTATAGACTGCTTCCAGCGGCCTTTATAACTCAATTTCGGCAACCGGACTCCGACTGCCTAAAACATTATCGTGTCCCATACAAAATATCAGAAGCCGCTAATCTTTAAATTATACCCGGTTTCCAATGCCCGCGCAAACCGTTAATACACTGTCGGAGGCTGCCGATACAGTAACAAAAATTACACCCAGCTCAACTAGGTGTAAAACAGACAAAAAGGTGCAATGACCTTTTTCCCATTGAAATCAAACCTGACACATCAAAACCCCTCTATCCGCTATCCCCCCCACATCACATCTTATAATAAATCTATTAACCCCTAATCTGCCATACCCCCACAACGCAATCAAGCTATTTAAACTAGTAACCCCTAAACCGTCATGCCCCCATATTGCAAAGTATCTATTTAAACCATTAACCCATAAACCGCCAACCCCCATATCGCAAAGTATCTTTTTTAACTATTAACCCCTATTCCTCCATGCCCCTACAACGCAAATAACTAATCACTAAGCCCCTAACCTAACACCCCGTAAATTAACCCCATTACATAAATTAAAATAATCCTAAATTACAATTAAAATAAAAAACCTAACATTACTTAAAAAAATAATAATAATTACATTAATCTAAAATTACAAAAAATAAAAAAGTCTAACATTACATAAAATAATAAACCAAATTATCAAAAATAAAAAATTAAACCTAATCCCTATGAAACTAAAAAAGCCCCCACCAAAATAAAAACACCCCCTAATCTAATAGTAAACTACCAATAGCCCTTAAAAGGGCTTTTGTAGGGCATTGCCCTAAGTTAAACATCTCGTTTACCTTTAAAAAAAACTAAGTTCCCCCTAACAGTAAAACCCCCCCCACCCACCAAACCCCCCAAAATAAAAAAAACCTAACACTAAAAAAATCCTAAACTACCCATTGCCCCTAAAGGGCATGTGTATGGGCATTGCCCTTAAAAGGGCATTCAGCTCTGTTCAGTATGCTTTGCCCTTGCGTTGTCTCAGACCTGTTTGTGAGTTCCTGTGTTCCAGTGTAATGTTTGAGTATGAACTAGTACCCTTGTTCATGCAGGACCACTCAGTCTCACACCTTACCTCGGGTTCACTAAGATCTAACTTGTGTGAACCCTGTTATGCTCATAGATCTGAGGGTCACTACTGTAGGATACAGAGTGAAGATGGTATAACAAAAGGAGTTGGATATGAGCTAAACAGTAGTATGGTAATATAGGATAACTCAGAATCCAAAGTTTAGGGAGAAGCTTATTCACATCCAAATGAGTTGTAGACTCGCATCACACACATATAAAATATTTATATAACTTGCACAGGCACACACACACACTTTAGATAGAGTTGTGCAGAGTAGCTTCGTTGGTTAAAGTCAGTTTAAGCACATAAAGTTCATCAGAGGTTAATGCAAATGGAGTAGTGCTATAGATACGGCAAAAGTCACTGTGCAAGTCAATATAGTGAATCACAAGCGGAATAGTACATGTAACAGCAAGTGCATGAGATAAACTGGTTCATAGCTTAGTATGGCAGGTAGACTTGATTACTTGATTATTTGAGGCAAGCAGTAGCAAATGACATGAAAGGCAAGATATCCTTATTTGTAAATTGGTAATACAGACCGGTAATCCAGAAGATATTATATACAAACCGACTTCCCAAATAGTATCCTCAGAGTGGAGCAGAAGCGGAGTTACCGGAGAAGAAATGCACACAGCGTGTGCCGAGATTCAGTGAGAGTGTGTGGCGGCTGCGGTTTCACCTAGTGACGTCACACGCCAACGGACCAGCATGCGAGTAAGCAGGAAGCAAGCAGCGAGAGAGACAGGAACAAAGTTGTGGAGCTGCAAAACCACAAGACTTGAGTAACAAGAACTAGTATCAGAAGCAGGAAATCCCAACTTAGACAGGAGGGAATAGCTGGGTGCGAAGTGTTCAGGAACAGTGGGTGACTGAACAAATTACCAAGCAACGTTCAACAGTAGGTGGAGCCTTAAATAGCAGTATGATAATTAGTTGTTAAAGGTACAGAATGGTAAAATCCTGACAGAACTCCCCCCTCAAGGAGCCGCTCCGCGGATCAAGGACCAGGACGTTCAGGATTTCTCCGGTGGTACAGAGAAAGGAGTTGGGGGGCAGAGAAGTTTGAGGATGGCTCCCACGAATCCTCCTCAGGAGCATAACCCTTCCATCTTACCAAATACTGTAGTTGATCATGAAGGTATCTGGAGTCCAAGATAGATTCGATTTCATATTCAACATCATCACTGACTTGAGGAACAACAGAAGAACTCTGTAAGTTACCCCTGACCAAGGAGTAGGGTTTTAACAAGGACACATGGAACGTTGGATGTATCTTCAGAGTAGATGGCAATTGTAGAGTCACGGCATTAGGATTGATTACTTTAATAATCTCATACGGACCTAAATACAATGCACCTAATTTTTTACTAGGAATCTTTAAACGTAGGTTTTTTGTACTAAGCCAGACTTTGTCGCCAACAGCATAATCTGGAGGTTTAGATCTGCGTAAATCATAATGATGCTTCTGGGTAGTTTGTGCCACTTCTAATACTGTTTTTAAAGAAGCAAAACCATTAGCAATGGAATTGATTGTATCATTTACCATTGGTAGTGTAGAATCGGACGTACAGGTAGGATGATACGATGGATGAAACCCATAGTTGATGAAAAATGGTGTGGTTTTCATTGAGGAGTGTAGTGAGTTGTTATGAGCAAATTCGGCAGTGGCCAACAGTGAATGCCAATTATCTTGTTCTAAAGTACAATAGCAGCGGATATATTGCTCAAGTGACTGATTAGTTCTTTCCGTTTGCCCATTTGTCTGGGGATGATAGGCTGAGCTAAGTCTTCTACAGATGTTGAGGGTACGACATAGCTGGGTCCAGAACCTGGATGTGAATTGTGACCCCCTATCCGTAGTGACAGATTTAGGCAATCCATGAAGTTTCACTATGTTGTTTAAGAATAGAGAGGCAGTTTCTGAAGCTGTTGGAAGACCCCTGTGGGGGATGAAATGAGCCATTTTAGAAAACAAATCAACCACCACTAATATGGTGTTGAAATTTGATGAAGATGGTAAGTCCACTATGTAATCCATGGCGATGTCTGTCCAAGGTCTGTCTGGGATTGGTAGCGAAAGAAGGTAACCATAAGGGCGGTTATGTGGGTGTTTTTTAGTGGTACATGTGGGACAGCTTTGTACATATCGAGTGACTGTGTCATTCATTTTGGGCCACCAGTAATCTCTCTTTAATAAATGCAATGTTTTATGAACTCCAGGATGACCTGCTAATAGTGAGTCATGAGCATAACCAACTATCTCATCCCTAAGAGTTTCAGGTATATAAAGTAGATTGTCATGGTAGTACAAACCGTCCTGATGTTTGTTTAATCCAAGTTGCAGCAAAGATGAGTCCTGAGAGAGATGCTGTTTTAGGGTGGTTTTAAAACTGGTAGTTAAACAGATTATTCTGTCTGGAGGTATGATAGATTCAGGTGTTTCTATATGTGAAGGTTTTGGATCCTTCCGAGAAAGAGAGTCTGCCTTGAGATTTTTGGAGCCGGGCCTATAAGTAATGATATAATCAAATCGTGAAAAGAAAAGACTCCACCTGACTTGACGTGAAGTCAGGGTTTTGTTAGATTTCAGAAATTCAAGATTCCGATGGTCAGTATATATCAAAATAGGGTGTTGTGTTCCTTCCAAAAGATGTCTCCAGAACTCCAGGGCGGATTTGATAGCAAGTAGCTCCTTATCACCAATACCATAATTCATTTCTGCAGAGGTCATTACTCTGGAGTAGTAAGATATTGGGTGAAGAGGTTCTGTTGGAGACTTTCTTTGAGAAAGGATTGCCCCAAGGGCATACTCGGAAGCATCAACCTCCAGGGTGTATTGACAACTGGGATCTGGGAACTGTAGAATCGGAGCTGTAATAAATTTCTGTTTCAGACTAATGAAAGAATCTTCTGCTGACTGATTCCAAACAAATTTTATATGTTTACGTGTTAAGTAAGTCAAGGGTTGAACAATATGTGAAAACCCTTTAATGAATTTGCGATAAAAGTTCGCGAACCCTAAGAATCTCTGGATTTCTTTCTTATTACGGGGAGCAGGCCAATTGGTAATAGCATCCACCTTGTTAGATTCCATGGAGATACCTAGAGGGGATATGTTGTATCCTAAAAAGGAAATTGTATCTGTATTGAATATACACTTTTCCAGCTTAGCAAAAAGACGATGAGCTCTTAATCGTAATAAAACCTGCTTTACATGTGACACATGTTTTTCGTATGATTCCGAGAATATAAGAATGTCGTCCAGATAGATGACAATACATACATCTAAGAGATCATGAAACACATCATTTATGAAACACTGAAACGTCGCCGGTGCATTGCATAAACCAAACGGCATTACAGTGTATTCATAAAGGCCGTAACGTGTACGGAAGGCTGTTAACCACTCATCCCCTGCTCTCATCCTAATCAAATTGTAGGCACCTCTAAGATCCAATTTTGTATAAATTACAGCACCACGTAACCGTTCAATTAGTTCAGGAATGAGAGGCAGGGGGTATCTATTTTTCTTTGTACATTTGTTAAGTTGCCTATAGTCAATGATTGGACGGAGACTACCATCCTTATTCTTAACAAAAAACATAGAAGCTCCAACTGAGGATGTGGAGGGTCTAATGAAGCCTTTTTTTAAGTTATCATCCAAATAATTTTTTAAATGAGCTAATTCTGGCTCAGAAAGAGGATATATATGTCCTATAGGTATGGTACTGTTTGGTATGAGATCAATAGGACAATCATACGTCCTGTGTGGTGGTAGTGTGTCTGCCTCAACCTTATCAAAAACGTCACTAAATTCTTTGTAACATTCAGGTAGAGCATTGACAGATAAATGGTATAAAGAGTGTTTGGTAAAACATGAATGTTTACAAAATGCTGAATCAAATATCACAGACCCCTCACACCATGAAATAGTGGGGTTGTGTCTTATTAACCAGTTCAAACCAAGTATCATAGGATATACTGAAGTGGGAAGTACATCGAAAGACAATTGCTCAATATGACCAGACTTAGTTACTACAATAATAGGAATGGTGTGATGTGTTATTGGACCTGAACTGAATAGTGAGCCATCAACCAAACGTATAGCAAGTGAAACACTCTTTTTTATTAGTGGGATCTTATTTTTAACAACAAAAGAAATATCTACAAAATTCCCAGATGCGCCAGAGTCAACTACGGCCTGTACGTCTATCTTCCGGTGATGCCACTGTAGGGAGAGAGGAAGGGACAAATGAGAAGTGAAATCATGTACCATATTGATTATATGATAACTAGGAGGTGTCTTAGCCTTCTTTTGGCGAAGAAGTATTGGACAATCCTTAACAGTGTGATCTTTGTCAGCACAGTATAAACAAAGGTTCAATAATTTGCGCCTAGCTTTTTCTTCTGGTTTTAGAGGAGCACGAATCACTGCTACATCCATAGGTTCATCAAGGGACCTTGCTGGCAAGGTTGAAGGTGTAGCATGATAAGTGGGTCGTTTTCTGTAACTAGCATCACTGATGGATCTTTCAGATTTTCTTTCCCTTAATCTTCGGTCTATACCAATGCTAAGTGTCATGAGGGCTTCTAAATCATCAGGGATGATACCACGTGCAAGCTCATCTTTTATTGCTTCACTGAGACCTAATCGGTATTGATTCCTTAAGGCTGGAGTGTTCCACTGAGTGTCTGGTGCCCAACGTTTGAAATCTGTGATGTATTCTTCCACGACTCTCTTCCCTTGACGTAAGGACCTAATAGCTGTTTCTGCTGTGTTCTGTTTATTATGATCCTCATAAAGCAGAGACATGGCAGAAAAAAATGCACCGAGAGAATTTAAGATGGGATCATCCTTTTCATAATAGGTATTAGCCCAAGACCTGGCGTCACCACGTAAGAATGAGATAACAGTTAATACCCTGACCCTATCTGTTGGATATGATTTAGGTTTCAGAGTAAACATCAGTGTACAAGAGTTCTTAAAATCCCTAAATAAAGCTCTCTCCCCAGAGAATTTTTCAGGAGGGCTTATTAAAGGTTCAGCTGAATTTTCAGCTACAGGAGGTTTACTGGCAAGCTGCTCATTTATGAAGTTTCTAATATTTTGGTTCTCCAATTGTATCTCCCTTAGTCCCTGTATCATGTGATCCATACTTTGAGCTAGGGAGCCAACCCTATTGTAAAGCTCTGTTATATCCATAAAACAAAGTACTAGTTATCTTTATAGGCTTGGTAATATGTAATGTTTGAGTATGAACTAGTACCCTTGTTCATGCAGGACCACTCAGTCTCACACCTTACCTCGGGTTCACTAAGATCTAACTTGTGTGAACCCTGTTATGCTCATAGATCTGAGGGTCACTACTGTAGGATACAGAGTGAAGATGGTATAACAAAAGGAGTTGGATATGAGCTAAACAGTAGTATGGTAATATAGGATAACTCAGAATCCAAAGTTTAGGGAGAAGCTTATTCACATCCAAATGAGTTGTAGACTCGCATCACACACATATAAAATATTTATATAACTTGCACAGGCACACACACACACTTTAGATAGAGTTGTGCAGAGTAGCTTCGTTGGTTAAAGTCAGTTTAAGCACATAAAGTTCATCAGAGGTTAATGCAAATGGAGTAGTGCTATAGATACGGCAAAAGTCACTGTGCAAGTCAATATAGTGAATCACAAGCGGAATAGTACATGTAACAGCAAGTGCATGAGATAAACTGGTTCATAGCTTAGTATGGCAGGTAGACTTGATTACTTGATTATTTGAGGCAAGCAGTAGCAAATGACATGAAAGGCAAGATATCCTTATTTGTAAATTGGTAATACAGACCGGTAATCCAGAAGATATTATATACAAACCGACTTCCCAAATAGTATCCTCAGAGTGGAGCAGAAGCGGAGTTACCGGAGAAGAAATGCACACAGCGTGTGCCGAGATTCAGTGAGAGTGTGTGGCGGCTGCGGTTTCACCTAGTGACGTCACACGCCAACGGACCAGCATGCGAGTAAGCAGGAAGCAAGCAGCGAGAGAGACAGGAACAAAGTTGTGGAGCTGCAAAACCACAAGACTTGAGTAACAAGAACTAGTATCAGAAGCAGGAAATCCCAACTTAGACAGGAGGGAATAGCTGGGTGACTGAACAAATTACCAAGCAACGTTCAACAGTAGGTGGAGCCTTAATAGCAGTATGATAATTAGTTGTTAAAGGTACAGAATGGTAAAATCCTGACATCCAGTTCCTTTGTATTAGGCTGGCTATTCTAATGTCCCTTCTGGTTCCTGATCCCTGGCTTGTTCCTGACTCTGCTCCTTGTTCCTGATTCCGGCTCGTCTGACTACTCGCTTTGGCTCCTGACTCGGCTCATCTGACTACCAGCTCTGGCTTTGACTCCTGGCTTGTTATTTGACTTGTGGACTTTTTTTTTTTTTTTTTCAAAATAATGCTTTATTGGTAAAAGATTTGACAATGTACAAATGCATATGAAACCATCACGACATAGAATCATTAACAGTGATACACATTAGTTTTAGCTTGTCTTCTCTTTTACATCATATCTTTGAAAACATACAATCAAGTGATTAAGAGTGAATCTTTTACTATACTTATAAACATTTTCTAAGATTAAAAGTATATACTTTGAAATAACCACATTTTATCAGGCATTATAGGAAAGGAAGTGTTTATCAAACTCTCGGTTTTATTTATTACACTGCCGAGAGTATCTGGAAACCTGATATTAGCTCTTCTGCCAATGCAGAAGGAAAAAGTCAACCAGACTGGAAAATTAGCTAGAGAATAGAATAGGGGGGGAGTGAGAAGTGTCGAGTGACTACGGAAGAGGGAGGAGGGGGAAGGTAATAAAAAAAAAAAAAAAAAAAAAAAAAGGGGGGGGGGGAAGAATATATACTACCTACAGCCGTTGCCCACTGAATTAAAGTCCTCGGCCCTCCCAAGTTAGTAACATCATTTCGTGAGTGCAGAGCTTACCAATTCTTAAATAATGATATCGCTCTAACCTCAAAAGCTCTCCCACCTTAGCCTTCCATTCCAACATATTTGGAGTGTTTTGTTTTTTCCAGTATAAGGGGATGAGACCCTTTGCAGCATTCAGCATTAACAGGAGGAGCAAGTACTTATCCTCCCCTATAATCTTGGGCAGGTTGTGATAGATTAGATAGTTAGGATTTGGGGGGATAATAACCCCAAGTATTCTGCTCATTTCCCCCAGTGTCGTGTCCCAGTAAGTTTTTATGTATGGGCACGACCACCAGATATGAATGAGGGTACCCTCCTCTCCACATCCTCTCCAGCATCCCCCACTAGTCTGTGGATATATTTTTTTGAGTCTCTGGGGGGTGAGGTACCACCTGCTTAGTAACTTAAAATGTGATTCCTGTATTTTAGCTGAGACAGATGCCCTCCTCGCCCTCTCAAATATCTTTAACCACTCCTTATCAGTAATGTTTAGTCCCAGGTCTTCCTGCCAGGCCTGTGTGTAAGATGGGAGGGGAATCTTGCTACCTATGACCAAGAGTTTATAAATTTGTGAAATCAGGTGTGATGGGGTGTGTGACATGGTACAGAGCATCTCAAAAGGTGTCCTACCTCTGGTTAGGGCAGCCCTGTTCTTATGTGTATTAAAGTAGTGTCTGACTTGCGCCTCTCTAAACCACGATGAGAATAGATCACCATCCCATTCAATCAGTTCTGGCCTAGCTTTCATCTTTTCCTGGTGAAGGATATTGAGCATTGCTGCGTCCATTAGGTTGTATAACTTTTCTGGGAAATATGGCCCTGTTTCTACACCCACATCAGGGTTTTCTCTTAACGGCGTGACGGGGGAGTCAAAGGTGGACAATCCGGGGTCTTTATTGATTAATCTATCCCACCCTTTGAACGCATCGTCCAGTAGTGGGTATTTTTTGATTATGATTGGTCTGTTATTAGGGGATATCCACGCCAGTGTCCCCGTATTACCCCTCCTTAAAATAGCATTATCTAAATGGATCCATGCCTTTTGCTGCGAGTTTTGGCACCACTCCACTATTCTTTGGAGAGATATAGCCCTTTGGTAGATCCGCAAATCAGGGACGCCTATGCCCCCCCTATCTCTAGGCATATAGATAGTTTTTTTTCTTATCCTAGGCCTGCAGCCATTCCATATGTATGACTCCACGGCTGATTGCACTTGGTGCAGATAGTGTGAGGCTGATGCCAAAGGGATAGTCTGAAGGATGTAGAGAACCCTGGGCAGAACGTTCATTTTAACCACACCCACTCGACCCAACCATGAGATGGTTTTATTCTTCCAATTTGCCAGATCCCGCAGGATCTCATCCCTGATACGCTTATAATTGATCTCTGTTATGTCTTTTATATTCGATGTAATTGAGATACCTAGGTATTTTAAGGTATGGTGAGCTATTTTTATCGGACAATCCCGACTAAGGGCCTCAAACTCCCCATGGGGGACAGAGATGTTCAAGATCTCAGATTTGGAAGGGTGAAGTACAAAATTCGACACATTACCGAACCTTGTGAATTCATCCAGGGCGACCTGCAGAGACTGGCCAGGATCAGTGATCGTCAAGAGTATGTCATCCGCATACATCGCTAGTTTGTATTCAGAGCCTCCGACAGACAATCCTTTGACTTGCGGATGTGCCCTGATTTTACTGGCCAGTACTTCTATCGTAAGGGCAAATAGGAGGGGGGAAAGGGGGCAGCCTTGTTGCGTCCCATTTTTAATCGGGAAGGTGCTAGACAGGGTTCCATTCACCCTAACTTTCGCGTTCGGAGCGGAGTACAGTGACATGGTTCTATTGATAAATTTGGGCCCGAAACCAAACCTATCCAATGTTTGTCGCATGAATGACCAATCAATCTGGTCGAACGCTTTTTCAGCGTCGGTTGATACCACCGCCATTGGGATCTTATTATTATGGGCATACGAGATTAAATGTATAACTCTTAGGGTATTGTCCCTAGCCTCACGTCCAGGAATAAATCCCACCTGGTCTGTAGAAATTAGCTGTGGGAGGAATTTGTTGAGACAATTGGCGATGACTCTGGCCAAGATCTTAACGTCCGAATTTAGGAGGGATATAGGACGGTAACTTTCCGGTCTGTCCTCTGCTTTCCCCGGCTTGGGGATCACAACTATGTGCGCCTCCAACATGGTGTGGGGCAAGTGGGGGGTCTCCGTCAAGGTATTAAACAGTTTCTGCATCTCTGGCGCCAGAATATCAGCAAAGAGCTTATAGTACTTAGCTCCATAACTGTCCAGCCCCGGGCTTTTACCTGCAGTAAGGTCCTTTATGGCCTGTTTGATTTCTACCAATGTGATTGGAGACTCAAGGGCCTCAGAGTCCTGTTCAGTTAGTTTGGGCAGGTTTGCATCCATCAGATATTGTCTTATCCTCTGCACCCTTTCAGATGAGGGGAGGATCATCTCATCTTCCTCCGCCCATGGTTGAATATTATAGAGGGACTTATAGTATTCACCAAAAGTTTCTGCTATTGATTTCCGATCCTCCCTGGGAACCCCCTCCCCATTCACCATTCGGTGAACGTAATGTTTTGTTCGTTTGTGTGAGATAGCCCTGGCAAGCATCCTCCCCGCCTTGTCTCCTTGTTCAAAGTAACGCTGTTTTAAGAACAGCGCCTTTTTTTGATAGTCTTCCTGGAGGAACTCCAGTAAGGCTGACCTAGCACCAGCCAAATCTCCCCTAAGTCTCTCATCTGTGGGGTGTGATTTGTGCTCTCGCTCACTGATTTCAACCCTGGACAACAGTGCTTGGTACTGGTTTTTCCTTTGCTTCGTTAGCTTAGCCTTTTGCTTAATCAAGAGACCTCTAATGGTACATTTGTGGGCCTCCCAGATAGCTGTATCTTGAGATTCAGTATCTGCATGTATACGGAAGTATTCTGCTAGAGCCCTTTCGACCTCCAACCTAAAGACCTTATCTTCCAACAATGTGTCATCCAACCTCCAAATGTAAGGAGTGACGGCACGTCAGGCCACAGGATGGTACAACTGATTGGTGCATGATCTGACCATGTGATATTATGTATATTACTACTTGTTGTTATGGTAAGACCTGCTGAATCTGTGAGTAGGTAGTCTATTCTAGAATACTTCCTGTGTGGATGGGAATAGAATGTAAATTTTTTTGTGGTAGGGTGGTGTACACGCCAAATATCATGTAATGCTAATTCTCTCAATGAGGAATTCATTCGTTTAAGGTTCCTATGGGGGACACTGGAGAGTCCATTCGAGGTATCTAATGCTGGGTTTAATGATGCGTTTAGATCGCCTCCCATAAACAAAATGCCACATTGCATTTCCAATACTTTATGTGTTATTTTCTGAAGAAAAAGGTGTTGAGCTTGATTGGGGCAATATATATTAGCAAGTGTGACAAGTGTGCCACATAGTGACCCCGTAAGGATGATGTACCTACCCTCAGGGTCACGATAAACCTGATGGAGCTGGAAAGGGGTTTTTGAATTGATTAGGATGCCCACCCCGTTTTGCTTCTTGGGACCTGACGCAAAATAAGCTACGGGATAGTGATGGCTAAACCATTTAGGCTCATGTGCAGCAGAAAAGTGAGTCTCCTGTAAAAAGATGACATCCCCCCCTTTCCTATGTAAGTCCCTTAACACTATTGAACGCTTACCTGGGCTATTGATACCTTTCACGTTGACAGAAATCAACTCAGTAGGCTGGTGCCCAGCCGCAGGCCGTAAATGTGCCATGTTACCTGAGAAGGAAAAAAAAAAAAAAAGGGAGGGGGAGAAAAGGGGAGAGGTGGGAAAAGGCGAATGAGGGATGGGAGAAGGGTGAAAAGGAAAAATAGGGGGAAGAGAATAGAGAGAAGCTAGGAGGGCAGGAGAAAGAAAGGGGGGTGAAAAAGAAGAAGAGAAGAGTCAAAGAGGGGAATTGCCTGAAAGTGCAAAATAATATAGCTAAGTAGTGCCAAACTATTGCAACTATACAAACAGCAATATACAATCTTTGAGCATATAAAGCACAATTCAGACTCGATCTAAGATTCGAGTGCAATCCAAGTAATTAAACTTACCAATTAGGGAAAGTGTTCCCTGTGTTCTTACAAGACCTATGGACTTTTAAACATTAAACAATAAACAATTACATTCTTCAGGTTAAACCTTATTCAGTTCTTCTATACCCTTTTTTCTGAACTAAGCTATAATAACATTAATAAACTAGCACGAAATAAAATATAGAGAGGATCCCTGAACTCTTATGGGATGTTACTTCTGCACACTGTTGTGACCCAATCATAAAATCAGATGTTTCTATATGTCTATATTTGGGGGGGGGGTTGGGGTCTATGGTTGTGCCTAGGCTTGGGTACCCTGCTATAACCCCTAATGAATCAGACAATATACTATTATCGTGTAGCAGCAAAGTGTATCCTGATCTGTAGTGTATCTATAACATCCCCCCACCTAACTTTTAAATGATTCCTCATTGGTGACCTGTGCTACATTCCTAATAAAATTAACCTTTAACTATATGATAACTTGTAGCTTAAATATGTGAAACAAAGATGCTTAAGCAAAACAATTGTCCAAACCTGAAAGGAACAGACTTTTGTCAGTGTCCAGATATGTCCCTGGTGGGACACAATAGTGGAAACTTAAGATCAAACCTGGCTCCGAGTCCAGAGAGGGTTCTTCACACTAAAAGACCCTGAATCAGCCAGGAAGTTGCTGAATCTCTTCATGCGCCTCATCAGCTTGATCCGCTGGGGCCCCCGGCCTCCTCTGTGGTGGTCGTATGTGGAGACCTAGAGCTTGATTAAAGGAAGGCAGGTCCTCTATGTTTCTGAAAACATGTGTTGTGTTGTTCCTTGATACGATTAGACAGGTAGGGAAGCCCCATCTATAGGGGATATTTTTGTCCTTCAGCGTGGAAGTAATAAACCGGAGGTCCCGTCTTTTCTGTAGGGTGGCTGGACACAGATCGGAATAAACCTGTATTTCAGATCCCCTAAATTCTATTAGCTGTTTTGCTCTGGCCATCCGTAGAATGTCCTCTTTGTCTTTAAAGGACAGCAATTTTAATATTATGTCTCTGGGAGGGGCCCTGTTTGGCGGTTTAGGGCGCAAGGCCCTATGTGCCCTCTCTATAGGGATCTCGGGGCCTACTTCTGTATTCTTAAGGTGTTTGACAAAGTCTTGTATGTAGGCCTGGATAGCTGGGGGTTCTACAGTTTCCGGGACTCCCCTCAGTCTCAAGTTGTTTCTGCGGCTTCTATTTTCTAAGTCCTCTATACGGTCCATTAACGTGTGTACTGTGCTTTCCTGGGCCTGTATAAAGCTGGCCTGGAGTTGGAGGTCTGAGTTGAGCGCTTCATGTTTCTCTTCAATTTGAATGACTCTATGGTCAACTGCAGCTATTTCTTTCTTCAGCTCACCGAACATGGACTTAAAGTCTTTCATGGCCTCCTTTATATCATCTTTAGAGGAGAGGTGTCTAATATCCTCTTTAGTCACAAAATTTTGCTGTCCATTAACAGGCTCAGAGCTATGGACTTGTGCTGTGGCCGCTATAATATGTGGGTCGGGTCTGGTGGCTGGGGTGGCTGGGTCTGCAGCTATCAAATAGTTCTCCATTATAGAGGACTGGGTACTTTTAGCAGGTTTAGAATTTCTTTTACTGGTCATCTCTGCAGCCCACTGGCAGCTCCTGTAACTGTTATCAATTTATAGTTCCTGTATACTGTGTCAGAGGCTGCAAAGTGCCTAATCAGGCTATATATTTCTTATGTCAAGGGCAGAGAAAGGTCCAGCCACTATCTTTAAAATTATTTTTGAGGGCTTCACTTGTGACAAAAAGTATATGGGTGAAGTAGTGCTGTTTTAATTAAAGGTCCCCTCAAGATCACTGGGCCACTCTCAAAGATAAAGCTTACAGCTTCTGTCTGCCACCCACTGGTACTTAGATCTATTCTGACGTAGTGAGCATCAGGAAGTCTCTGCTATATTAAAATCAGGCACCAGGCCCAGTGCTGCCTATCTCTGGGGAAACTGCGTGAACTTCCAGCAGCGACTTCAACTTCTGCTATACTCAGAAGGTTATTTCCTCTATCTGTCAACCCGGTAATCAGAGAGGGACAATGTAGTGGGCCCCAACAATCCGTCTGTGCCACCAAGGGCCCTAGCCTTATGTGAGGGTAAGTTCCTAGGGAGTAAGTTCTTAGAGAGTCCCCCTGCGGTTGGGGCAAGGATCGGCCGCACCGGTCAGTGCTAGGAGGCTATTCCCTTCGGCTCCTCCCGCCGCTAGTACTCACGGAGTCTGGAGCTATCCGGTAGTCGTGATCCCTGGAGGGCCTCTGCAATGCTCCACTGCTCTCTCTTCCGACTGTGTCTCCGTCGCGGCTATCGCCGCGTCCCCTCCAACCGCGAGACTTCAGCCGAGTTTGTGATCAGTCTAAGCGGTTTTGCTCAGGTCGGTGGCAGCAGCAGAGTGGCAATGGAGAGTGACAAATCGCCAGTATCTGAGCCTCCCAATGCTGTTCCCTCAATCCTCTGGGCAAGGTCCTCAGGCCTCGATCAGGTGCATGGCCTCCCGAACACCAGTTCTCCCGGTCTGCTGCAAAAAATTAGATTCTCTGTCAGGGGGATCCATTGGATGTTTCAGTTAGTGCTAGTTTTAGGGTAATAAGTGCTTGTTAATGCATTTGTTTTATGGTAAGAACAACAGGGACAACAGAGCTTTTTCAGCAAGCAGCCATCTCCATTCGTGGCTTGGCTCCGCCCCCGACTTGTGGACTTTTTATTATTTTTTGTTATTAATAAAGATGTCATTATTTTTGCACTTCTCTTCTCAGTCTGATTCCTGGCACCCTGACATTACACAAGGGCCATGAATCCTGAGGGTGCTAATAATCCACCTTTACCTACCATCATTTGCAGGATGGATGAACAGGATCACCGCTTGGATCAATTTGCACTAGCCCTGCAAACCCTGCTGACTCGCACTGCACATTTGGACCAGAGTGTCCCACAAGTTATGGCTGCTCCTGTTTTCACTGCTGCAACTAGTCCTACCAGGAGCATATCCGGTTCTGCACCTCTACCTCAGTCATATGGATGTCGATCCTAATCAGTGCAGAGGGTTTTTGAACCAGGTGGACATTTACTTTGAGATGTTACCTCAGGCGTTTCCCTCTGACAGAGCTAAGTTGGGATTTCTCATCTCTTTACTCTCTGACACAGCTCTTGCCTGGGCTAATCCCTTGTGAGAGACGAATAAACCTGTGATTTCTAACTACCCTGAATGTGTGGCCTTCTTTCCAAGGGTATTTGATGTTCCGGCTCGCTGCTACTCTGCTGCCAAAAGACTCATGTCCATTCAGCAAGGTACAAGATCTGTTGCTCAGTATGCCATTGAGTTCCGTACACTTGCCACAGTGGTAGGTTGGAACAATGAAGCCCTTGTTGCCGCCTTCTTTCATGGGCTCTCTAATGTGATTAAAGACAAAGTTGCTGCCAGAGATTTACCAGAGGATCTCAAGGCTTTGGTATCTTTTTTAATCCTAATTGACATCAGACTCAGAAAGAGGCCCTCTTTCAAGGAGCGCTTGCGGAAGTCTCCTGTTCCATTGTCTCCTACGTTTTTGTTCCCACCAATGCCTCCCTCTCCTCCCATGTCTCCTGGTCCCAAGTCACCAGGTACTGCTGAGCCGATGCAGTTGGTATTCATGCATCTCTCCGTGGTGGAGAGGGCCTTTAGGAGGAAGGAGGGGCTCTGCCTCTATTGCGGGTTACAGGGACTCCTTTTAAAGTCTTGTCCTACACGGCCAGGAAACGCTCGCACCTAAGGTCCTGTCGGAGGCAGACCTTGGGTGGTTTATCCTCATCCCTAGAACCACTAAAGGAGAAACCTTTGGTCATGGTTGTCCTTTCCTGGGTGGACTCCTCTATAGTCCACCCAGGACTTGTTGCGGGCTGTTTCATTGACAGTGCTTTTGTATCACAGCACTTCATTCCTGTATTGCCTAGGTCCGTTCTGCTTGCTATTGAGGCCATTGATGGCAGGCCCCTTCTGCCTACACTCGTTACTCATGAAACCACTCCATTAGCCATGGCTGTTGGGGCTCTCCATTTTGAAACCGTCCAGTTCCAGGTGATTAATTATCTGGCGTAGGTCTGAAATTTTGTCATGGTGTCTGCAATGTATTTCCACTTGTCTTCGGACACCAGTCAAAGTCCTGTGCTTTTCTTCAGTATCTCAATTGCCTGAGGAGTACCGAGAGTTCCAAGAAGTTTTTGACAAGGTGCGTGCTGGTACGTTGCCTCCTCACCGGTCACCTGGAGCCATTTCTCCCCGGGCCGGGTTTACCCTCTCTCGGTTGCGGAGAATTGTGCTATGGAGGAGTATGTTGCTGATGCTCTGTCACGGGGGATCATCCGCAAATCCTGCTCTCCTGCAAGCACTGGCTTCTTCTTTGTGAAGAAAAAAGGTGGCAAGTTAAGACCATGCATCGATTAAAGGGGTCTTAATCATCTTACCATTAAGAATGCTTACCCTATTCCGCTCATTACGGAACTCTTTGACCACCTCAAATGAGCTACGGTCTTTTCTAAACTTGATTTGAGAGGAGCATACAATCTCGTTAGGATTAAGGAGGGCCACAAATTAAAAACAGCATTTAACACCAGGAGCGGGCAATATGAGTATCTTGTAATGCCCTTTGGCCTATGTAATGCTGAAACTGTTTTCCAGGAATGTATTAATGATATCTTACGAGATATGTTGTAACAGTGTGTTGTGGTGTACTTAAACAATATCCTCATACACTCACCCACTCTTGAGGCTCATCGTTCTGATGTTACATGGGTATTTCAGAGACTAAGTGAGAACGGCCTGTTTTGTAAACTCGAGAAATTTGAGTTCCATCAGACTCAAATAACCTTCCTAGGTTATTTAATATCTGTTGTAGGGTTCTCCATGGATCCTGACAAGTTGTCTGCAGTCCTGCAGTGGCCTCGCCCAGTTGGTCTTCGCTCTATTCAATGTTTTTTGGGCTGTGCCAATTACTATAGAAAGTTTATTAAAACTTTTCTTCCTTGGTCAAACCTATCACTGACATGACCCGTAAGGAGAATGATCCACTCCATTGGTCACCTACTGCCAATAAGGCTTTTGAGAGTCTTAATACTACCTTTGCTGCCGCTCCAGTTCTGGCTCATCCTAACCCTGTCCTGCCTTTTGTTCTTGAGGTTGATGCGTCCGAGATTGGAGAAGGTGCCCTCTTGTCTCAATGTCCTACGCATGACGGTTCCTTGCATCCGTGTGGTTTCTTCTCTAAGATATTATCTCCGGCGGAATGCAATTATGAAATTGACGACAGGGATTTACTGGCCATAATTTTGTCACTCAAGGAATGGAGGCACCTTCTCGAGGGTACTAGCGTACAAGTGCTCATTCTTACTGACCACAAGAATTTGATTTATCTATTCGAAGATAGATAAGGCCAGATGGGCACTATTTTTGTCTCGGTTTAATTATGTGGTCTCCTACCTGCCTAGTAGTAAGAATGTTAGGGCAGATGCCCTCTCTCAACAATTTTTGCCTTTATCCAAGGAGGAGTCTGTACATACTCCAGTTATACCTCCTGACCATATTTTGGCCACCATACATACTAATTTGACTTCTCCCTTGGAGGAGATCCTGGCTGCACAAACCATTGCACCTCCTTAGAAACCTAGTGGTAAGTGCTTGGTACCTGAGAATCTTCAAACTAAACTATTGCACACTATCCTAAAGCCGCAGGTCACCCGGGCAAAAACTAAAAGATTTGGTCTGTCACTCGACAATTCCGATGGCCAGGTCTTCGTTCTGATGTTGCTGCGTATGTTGCCTCCTGCTCAGTCTGTGCACAGAATAAGACTGTGGGTCTTCTTCAACCTATTGCTAATGGTGAGCATCCTTGGGCACATCTTTCCATTGACTTCATTGTCGAGCTCCCTGTTTCCAATGGCAATACTGTTATCCTAATGGTGGTTGACCATTTTTCTAAAATGTCACAGTGCGTTCCCTTGAAGAAGCTGCCTACTGCTCAGGAGTTTGCTTAAATTTTTGCCCGGGAGGTCTTCCGTTTACATGGGTTACCCAAGGAGATAGTCTCGGACCAGGGTAGCCAGTTTGTCTCCAGATTTTGATGTTCCTTTTGTGCTCAAAGGGGGATCCAGCTTTCCTTCTCCTCGGCATATCACCCTCAATCCAATGGGGCTGCGGAATGGTCTAATCAAGCTCTGGAACAGTTCCTCTGTTGCTATGTCTCAGATCACCACAATAATTGGTCTGAACTGTTACCTTGGGCAGAGTTCACTCGTAATAGTGCTATTAATGCTTCCTCCCAGTTATCCCCGTTCATGGCGAATTATGGGTTTTAACCATCCTTGTTGCCTGATTCATTCATTTCTCAGGGTATTCCGGATTTGGAGGAGCATCTCCGGCAACTCTGTTCCACGTGGGTGCAGATTCAGGATTGCCTTCATCATTCTATGCAGTGCCAAAAGTTCCAGGCTGATGGTAGGCGTCTGCCCGCACTTTCCTACCAGGTTGGTGAGAAGGTTTGGCTGTCCTCCCACAACTTGAAACTTTGTGTGCCTTGCAATAAACTGGCTCCCCATTATGTTGGTCCTTTTCGAATACACCCACAGGTCAATCCTGTGGCCTACGCTCTTGACCTTCCTCCTGCAATGCGCATCTCCAATGTTTTTCATGTATCCCTCATGAAACCATTGGTTTGTAATCGTTTTACCAATGTGTTGCCTCGTCCCCATCCTATCTCTGTTGAAAACCATAAAGAATATGAGGTCAAAAGCATTATTGACTCTCGTATGTCCAGGAGCAGCATACACTATTTGATTCACTGGAGGGGCTACAGTCTGGAGAAGCGTTCATGGGTTCCCTCCTCTGATGTTCATGCTCCCGCCCTCCTCCATGCCTTCCATGCCCGTTTCCCCAATAAGCCTTTTGTCCTTCCGCTGGGGGAGGGGTCATTGAGGGGAGGGTACTGTCAGGGTTTTTCCCCTGCTTTGTTTGCCATGTGCTGCTGGCAGCCATTTTACTCACCTCTCTTACTGAATCTGGAACAGAGTGTGTAATGCTGCTCATTTCCTGCATGCCCTCTTATTGCCAGACTGGTGAACATCATCTGTGTGAGACAGGTTGCAGTCTCAGAATTGTGATGTCATCACTTATTATTTAAAGGGCCTCTGTTCAGTATGCTTTGCTCTTGCGTTGTCTCAGACCTGTTTGTGAGTTCTTGTGTTCCAATTCCTGTGTATTACCTGGCTAGTCTGATGCCCCTTCTGGTTCCTGATCCCTGGCTTGTTCCTGACTCTGCTGTTCTCCTTGTTCTTGATTCCGGCTCATTTGACTACTCACTTTGGCTCCTGACTCGGCTCGTCTAAATACCAGCGCTGACTTTGACTCCTGGCTTGTTATTTGACTTGTGGACTTTTTATTATTTTTTGTTATTAAAAAAGGTGTGATTATTTTTGCACTTCTCGTCTCAGTCTGATTCCTGGTACCCTGACACCCCTACATCGCAACTACTATAATTAACAAATTAACCCCTAAACTGCAGGCCCCCCACATCGCAAATACTAAACTAAACCTATTAATCCCTTTACCGCTGGCCCCCCACATCGCAACACACTAAATTAAACTATTAACCCCTAAACTTAACACCCACCTAATTTTAAAATAAAGTTACAATATACTAACTACCTTAAAATAAATAAAAACTTACCTGAGAAATAAAAAAAAATATGTTTAAACTATATATTATGTTACTATAAAGTAACCTAACATTACTATTTTAAAACAATACAATTAATGGGAAAAAAACTAAATTACAAATTTTAAAAAATCCTAACACTACGAAAAAATTAAAAAAAATTACATTACAAAAAAATTAAAACTCTAAAATTACGAAAAATAAAAAACTCTAAGATTACAAAAAATAATAAACGAAATTATCAAAAATAATAACGATTAAACCTAATCTAACAGCCCTATAAAAATAAAAAAGCCCCCCAAAAATAAAAAACACCCACTAACCTAACAATAAACTACCAATAGCCCTTAAAATGGACTTTTGTAGGGCATTGCCCTAAGTTAAACAGCTCTTTTACCTACAAAAAAATTACAAAGTCCCCCCAACAGTAAAACCCCCCACCCAACCAACCCCTTAAAATAAAAAAACATAAGTCTAAAAAAACACCTAAGCTAACCATTGCCCCTAAAGGGGCATTTGTATGAGCATTGCCCTTAAAAGGGCATTCAGCTCTTTACTGCTCATCCCTAATCTTTAAAAAAAACACCCCCAAAAAAAACTAACACTAACCCCAGAAAATCTAATCACGGTTCCTGAAGTCCGGAGATTCATCTTGATCCAGGCGGCGACATCTTCATCCATCGTGGGGGCATCTTCTTTCTTCATCCCGGTGGCACAAAGCTGTGGAGGCACAGAGCTGTGGAGGTGAGGAGCATCTTTGCCAGCGGCACTGACATCCAGTGTGGAGGATCCTCTTCATATGGTCACCACCGTACACTGAAGCTTGACTGCAAGGTACCCATTTAAATATGGGGTACCTTGCATTCCTATTGACTAAAATTTTCAAATCAGCCAAGGGGATGAGAGCTACTGAAATCCTATTAGCTGTTCAAATCACCTACAAAAAATTATGATTAGTACCGATGTGGGAGGGCCGGCGGTTTAGGGTTTAATCATTTTATTTAGTGTTGGCGATGTTGTGGGTGGCGGTTTAGGGGTTAATCAGTTTATTTAGTGTCAGCGATGTCGGGGGCGGCGGATTAGTGGTGTTTAGACTAGGGGTTTATGTTAGGGTGTTAGGTTTAAACGTAACTTTCTTTTTCCCATAGACATAAATGGGGTTGCGTTACTGAGATCTCCATTCCGCGATCTCAGGTGTTTTTTTCTAACACTTTCTCCCCATTGATGTCTATGGGGGAAAGCGTGCACAAGCATGTAAACTCAGCCCTTGGCTAATCGCACCATAATGCAGAGCACAAGAAGGTTTTTCAGTAACTTGTAATGGCAGCACTATGGAAAGTGCGATACCGCTAATTTTTTTGCGTTATTTACTCACCCGGTTTAGCGCAACACTTGTAATCTTGGTGATAGTTTGTACAGTCACAGTGCCTAAAAAAGTGTACATATGTCTGATATATGGTCAAGCAAAACTACCAACACCTCACGGATTCCACAGACCTCAACAAATTCACAGAAGGGTTATTGTCTGCACTGTATATAATTAGGATCTATGCTATTTTGCAAATAAATAAAACACATGGGGCTCGTTTCCATTGAGCCGTAATTCGGTTTACGTTCGCTCGCAAACCGTTAAATAAGCTTTTGGAAGCAATATTGTTTATCGACTGCTTCCAATGGCTGTTATAACTCAATTTCGGCAACCGGACTCCGGCTGCTGAATAAATTATCGTGTACCATATAAAGTATCAGAAGCCGTTAATCTTTAAATTATACCCAGTTTCCAATGCCCACGCAAACCGTTAATACACTGTCGGAGGCTGCCAAAACAGTAACAAAAATTACACCCAACTCAACTAGGTGTAAAACAGGAAAAAGGTGCTCTTTAAGACCATTTTCCCATTGAAATCTAACCTAACACGTCAAAACCCCTCTATCCGGCATCCCCCCCACATCGCAATTTATAATAAATCCATTAACCCCTAATCTGCCATGCCCCCACAATGCAATCTAGCTATTTAAACTATTAACTCCTAAACCGCCATGCCCCCATATTGCAAAGTATCTATTTAAACCATTAACCCCTAATCCGCCAATGCCCATATAGCAAAGTATTTATTTAAACTATTAACCCCTAATCCGCCATGCCCCCACAAAGCAAATAACTAATCACTAAGCCCCCTAATCTTACACCCCCTATATTAACCCCATTAAATAAATTTAAATAATCCTAAATTACAATTAAAATAAAAAACCTAACAATACTTTAAAAAAAAAAGAAAATAAGTTTAAATTAATCTAAAATTACAAAAAAATATAAAAAGTCTAACATTAGATAAATTAATAAAACAAATTATCAAAAATAAAAAATTAAACCTAATCCCTATAAAAATAAAAAAGCCCCACCAAAATAAAACACCCTCTAATCTAATACTGAATTACCAATAGCCCTTAAAAGGTCCTTTTGTAGGGCATTGCCCTAAGTAAATCATCTCTTTTACTAAGTTCACCCTAACAGTAAAACCCCCCACCCACCAAACCCCCCCAAAAAAACACTAAAAAATCCTAAACTACCCACTGCCCCTAAAGAGGCAATTGCATGGGCATTGCCCTTAAAAGGGCATTCAGCTCTTTTACCGCCCATTAAATCCCTAATCTAAGAAATAACCCCCCCCCCCCAAAAAAAAAGCCTAAATCTTACCCCCAGATAGGTACTTACGGTTCCTAAAGTCCGGCGGTGAAGTCTTCTTCCAAGCTGTGGCCTCTTCTATCTTAATCTAGGACTGTGTAACTGAAGACCAGCGACCGCAGAACTTAAGACCGGCGACCGAGGAACTGAAGACCGGCTTCCGCGGAGCCAAGGAGTGTGGAGGATCCTCTTCGTATGATCACCGTCGTACACTGAATATTGAATGCAAGTTACGCTTTTAAATATGGCATACCTTGAATTCCTATTGGCAGATTAGATTCTTCAAATTCAAATCAGCCGATAGGATGAGAGCTAATGAAATCCTATTGGCTGTTCAAATCATCCCGGCGGCTCCATCTTCTTCCAGGCGGCTCCATCTTCATCCAGGCGGCATCTTCTATCTTCATTCCGGCGGCGTCTTCTATCTTTATCCCAGCGGCGTGGAGTGGGTCCATCCTGAAGACATCTGGCGCGGAGCATCCTCTTTATACGGTCGCCACCATACACCGAATCTTCAATGCAAGGTACGCAATTCAAGATGGCGTCCCTTGCATTCCTGTTGGCTGATTTGCATTCCTATTGGCTAATTTGATTTTTTAAATTTAAATCAGCCAATAGGATGAGAGCTACTGAAATCCTATTGGCTGTTCAAATCAGCCAATAGGATGAGAGCTACTAAAATTCTATTGGCTGATTTGAATAGTTTAGGGTTTGGGCTTTTTGTAAAAGAGCTAAATGCCCTTTTCAGGGCAATGCAAAAGAGCTAAATTCCATTTTAAGGGCAATGCCCATACAAATGCCCTTTTCAGGGCAATGGTTAGTTTAGGTTTTTTTAGATAGTTTTTTTTTTATTTTGTGGGTTTGGGGGGGTGGGGTTTGTAATGTTAGTTGGACTTTGTATTTTTTTTTCAGGTAAAAGAGCTGTTTAACTTAGGACAATGCCCTACAAAAGGCCCTTTTAAGTGCTATTGATAGTTTATTATAGATTATTTTTTTATTTTGGGGTGTTTTTTTTAAAATGGATATTAGAATATGAATATTTTTTATTATTTTTGATAATTCGTTTGTTATTTTGTGTAATGTTTTTTTTTTTTTCATTTTGAGGTGGGTTTTTATTTTTAGATTAGGCTTTGGACATTTCATAAAAGAGCTGAATGCCCTTTTAAGGGCAGGAAAAAGAGCTGAATGCCCTTTTAACCCCTTAAGGACCAAGGCCATTTTTCAATTTCTTTCCCTTAAGGACCAGGGCTATTTTTACATTTCTGCTGTGTTTGTGTTTAGCTGCAATTTTACTCTTACTCATTTACTGTACACACACATATTATATACCGTTTTTCTCGCCATTAAATGGACTTTCTAAAGATACCATTATTTTCATCATATCTTATAGTTTATCATAATTTTTTTTATAAAATATGATGAAAAAATGGAAAAAAACACACATTTTCTAACTTTGAACCCCAAAATCTGTTGCACATCTATAACCTCCAAAAAACACCCATGCTAAATCGTTTCTAAATTGTGTCCTGAGTTTAGAAATACCCAATGTTTACATGTTCTTTGCTTTTTATGCAAGTTATAGGGCAATAAGTACAAGTAGCACTTCGCTATTTCCAAACCACTTTTTTTCAAAATTAGTGCTAGTTACATTGGAACACTGATATCTGTCTGGAATCCCTGAATATCCCTTGACATGTATATATTTTTTTTTAGTAGACATCCCAAAGTTTTGATCTAGGCCCAGTTTGGTATAGTTCATGCCACCATTTCTCTGCCAAATGCGATCAAATAAAAAAAATCGTTCACTTTTTCACTAACTTTTTCACAAATATTAGGTTTCTCACTGAAATTATTTACAAACAACTTGTGCAATAATGGCACAAATGGTTGTAAATGCTTCTCTGGGATCCCCTTTGTTCAGAAATAGCAGACATATATGGCTTTGGCTTTGCTTTTTGGTAATTAGAAGGCCGCTAAATGCCGCTGCGCACCACATTTGTATTAGGCCCAGCAGTGAAGGGGTTAATTAGGTAGCTTGTAGGAAGCTTGTAGGGTTAATTTTAGCTTTAGTGTAGTGTAGTAGACAACCCAAAGTATTGATCTAGGCCAATTTTGATATATTTCATGCCACCATTTCACCGCCAAATGCAATCAAATAAAAAAAAAATGTTCACTTTTTCACTAACTTTGGGTTTCTCACTGAAATTATTTACAAACAGCTTGTGCAATTATGGCACAAATGGTTGTAAATGCTTCCCTGGGATCCCCTTTGTTCAGAAATAGCAGACATATATGGCTTTGACATTGCTTTTTGGTAATTAGAAGGCCGCTAAATGCCGCTGCGCACCAAACTTGTATTATGCCCAGCAGTGACGGGGTGATTAGGTAGCTTGTAGGGAGCTTGAAGGGTTAATTTTAGCTTTAGTGTAGAAATCAGTCTCCCACCTGACACATCCCACCACCTGATCAAAAAACAGCTCTCTTCCTTCCCCCACCGCACAATTGTGCCTGCCATCTTAAGTACTGGCAGAAAGTCTGCCAGTACTAAAATAAAAGTTTTATTTTGTTTTTATTAATTATTTTAAAAAAATATATAATATTCTGCTGTGTAGGACTCCCCCCTTAGCCCCCAACCTGCCTGATCCCCCCCAATGAGCTCTCTAACCCTCCCCCCACTAACTATTAGCCACCATTTTTGGGACTGGCAGCTCTCTGCCAGTACCCACTTTGCATAATAACTTTTTTTTATTTTTATAAACCTAACTTTTTCTGTAGTGTAGCTGCCCCCCTCCATACCCTACACCCTCCCCCTCCCAGATCATTACCAGATCACCCCCAGATCACTGCTCCTCTGCACCCACCACCCTCTCCCACAAAAAAAACCCCCCAGCAACTGTCTTAGATCGCGGGTGCGTGCACACGCGCGCACACCCGCCCCTCACCGTCAGCGTGCGCTCCCATGCATACCCGGCATAGAGATAGAGAATAGCCGGAAGGAACTTCCCAAGTGATGGGCCGCCCACCCACCTCCCTTCAATGGCTCCCACCAATGATCGGCACCATAACTGGCCGATGCAGGGAGGGCCACAGAGTGGCTCTCTCTGCATCGGTGTGCATAAAAAGGTATTGCAGTGATGCCTCAATATCGAGGCATCACTACTATACCTTGAAAGCGGCTGGAAGCGATCAGGATCGCTTCCAGCCGCTTGAAACCCTTAACGACGTACAGGGTATGTCTCTGGTCTTTAAAGACCAGGTTGTGTAAGACGTACCCTGTACGACATGCGTCGTTAAGGGGCTAAGGGCAATGCCCATGCAAATGACCTTTTCAGGGCAAAGGGTAGATTAGGTTTTACTTTATTTTTATTTTGTGGGTTTGGGCAGTGGGGGTTTGTATACTGTTAGGGGGTGTTTGTTTTTCTTTTGCAGGAAAAGAGCTATTATCTTTAGGGCAATGCCCTACAAAAGGCCCTAATAAGGGCCCTTGGCAGTTTATTATAGATTAGGGTTTTTTTATTTTTTTGGGGGGGTTATTTTTTTAAAAGGGTATTATTATTTTTTAAAGGGTATTATGTTATTTTTTTGTAATAGTAGTTTTTTTAGTTTTTGTAATTTTAGTGTTTTTTATTTTTTTGTAATGGTAGGTTTTTATTTTTGTAAAGTTAGGTTTTAGTGTAAGGCAGCTTAGGTTTTATTTCACAGGTAACATAGTAACATAGTAGATAAGGTTGAAAAAAGACTGAAGTCCATCGAGTTCAACCTATACAAATCTAAAATACTTACAAAAAGCTCCAGTTAAGCTTAAATAACCCCATTAAAATGTGACCCATTTAATACTAGCAATCATATCCATGAATTTTGTTTATATACAGAAATTTATCCAGACTATTTTTAAATGTATCTATGGTATTGGCATTCACTACCTCCTTTGGTAATGAGTTCCACAATTTTATTGCTCTTACAGTGAAAAAACGTTTCCGTTGCAGGAGATTAAATCTCCTTTCCTCCAACCTTAAATTATGACCTCTTGTCAGAAACAATTTTCTTGGAATAAAAAGAGCTTCTGCCATCTCTGTATATGGGCCTTGAATATATTTATATAAAGTAATCATGTCACCTCTCAAGCGCCTTTTTTCTAAAGAGAACAGACCCAGTTTGGCTAGCCTCTCCTCATAGGTTTATTTCTCCAATCCCCTTATTAGCTTTGTGGCCCTTCTCTGAACTTTTTCTAGTTCTGCAATATCTTTTTTAGCAATCGGTCCCCAGAACTGCACTCCAAACTCAAGGTGAGGTCTTACCAGGGCTTTATATAATGACAGAATTATGCTTTCCTCCCTTGAATCAATGCCTCTTTTAATACATGCTAGTATCTTATTAGCCTTTGAAGCCGCTGCCCTGCATTGTGCACTCATCTTTAGCTTGTTATCTATTACTACTCCTGTTTGGCTAAGTCTTGTCCCATTTAAAAAATACGTAGCCTGCTTATTTTTACTTCCAAAATGTAGGACCTTACATTTTTCCGTATTAAATCTCATTTTCCATTCACTTGCCCATAGTTCTAATTTTAGCAAATCCCTTTGTAAAGAGAGTTCGTCCTGCTCTGACCTAATGACCTTACTTAACTTAGTATCATCTGCAAAAATAGAGATGTCGCTATTTAATCCTTGCTCCAAGTCATTTATAAAAATATTAAAAAGAACAGGGCCCAGTACTGATCCCTGGGGGACGCCACTGATTACCTTTGTCCAATCTGAGTATGATCCATTTACTACTACTCGTTGCTCCCTATCTTTTATCCAGTTATTTATCCATGAGCTAACATTTTCAGCTATTCCCAGTCCCTTAATTTTGTGCATTAATCTCTCATGTGGCACTGTATCAAATGCCTTTGCAAAATCTAAGTATATCACATCAACTGATTCCCCTTTATCTATATTTTTACTTACTTCCTCGTAGAATCTAATTAGATTAGTTTGACATGATCTATTTCTCCTAAAGCCATGCTGATTAGAACTCATAATCTTTGTTTACACGAATATGCTCATCAATATAATCCCTTATAATCCCTTCAAATATCTTCCCCACTATTGATGTCAGACTAACTGGTCTATAGCTTCCTGGATCATCCCTGCTTCCCTTTTTGAAGAGTGGCACCACATCAGCTTTACGCCAATCCTGGGGTACCATGCCTGAGGATAATGAGTCTTGAAAAATTAAGAGTAAAGGTTTGTCTATAACAGTGCTAAGTTCACTTAACAACCTTGGGTGTATTCCATCTGGGCCTGGAGTTTTATTTACCTTAATATTTTTAAGTTTTTTCCTGATATCCTCTAAACAAAACCCAGTTAGTGGTATGGACTGACATGTTCTATTCTGTTCCAAAGTATCATTCAATGGTTCCTCTCTTGTGTATACTGAAGAAAAAAACTGGTTTAGTACCTCAGCCTTCTCCCTGTCATTATTTATCATGCTACCCTCCACACATTTTAATGTACCTATATTATCCTTCTTAGATTTTTTGCTATTTATGTACTTAAAGAACCTTTTAGGGTTAGACTTAGAATCCTTGGCAATTAATTTTTCATTTTCAATTTTGGCTAATTTGATTGCTTTTTTGCATGCTTTGTTACATTCCTTATAAATATTGTATGCTGAGTCTGTACTATTTTCTTTTAATAATTTAAATGCCCTACGTTTTTTCCTAATTTCTCTTAACACATTTTTATTTAGCCATAACGGCTTAGTTTTTTTTTTTTTTTTTTTATAACCATATGGTATGTATTGATATGTATATTTATTTAACACATTTTTAAATATTATCCATTTATCCTCTGTATTTTTATTAGAAAATACATTGTCCCAATTTATATTATTTAATGATTTCCTTAAATCGTTGAATTTTGCTTTCTTGAAATTAAAAATCTTAGTTAAGCCTTTAAAACACTGCATATGAAAAGAGATTTCAAATGTGACCATGTTATGATCACTGTTACCCAAATGTTCTTTAACTTCTATGTTTGATATTATATCTGTATTGTTTGATAGCACTAAATCCAATATAGCTTTACTCCTAGTTGGCTCCTCTATTAATTGTGACAAGAAGTTATCCCTGAGAACATTTAAAAATCTATCCCCCTTAGCTGAATTACTAGTTTCATTGGCCCAGTTTATATCAGGGTAGTTAAAATCTCCCAAAATTACAGAACTGTTATTAGCAGCCTTACCTATTTGGATAAGTAGTTGAGTTTCCTCCGGGTCACTAATGTTGGGAGGCTTGTAGCATGTTCCTAGTAATATTTTTTTAGGATTTTTCCCCCCACTCTTTATTTCAACCCACAGGGTCTCTACATTGTCACTTGTATCATAAATATCTTCCCTTATTGTAGGTTTAAGGTCAGGTTTAATATACATGCAAATTCCTCCACCCCTTTTATTATTCCTATCCCTCCTAAATAATGTATACCCCTCTAAGTTAACTGCCCAGTCATGTGAATCATCCCACCAAGTTTCAGTTATACTGATAACATCATAGTCCTCTTCTGCAACTAAGAGCGTCAGCTCCCCCATTTTACCTGTCATGCTTCTTGCATTTGTTGTCATACATTTAATTTTCATGTGATTTCTGCTGCTACTTGGTGTACTTTCCTCTATACTTTCTAATGTGACATTTCTTAAGTCATCCCTTCCTTGAGATATTAAGGGAGTGACATATTCAGAGACTGATCTCTCTGTTCTATTTTGTTCTAATTGACCCTCCCCCCCTTTGCCTAGTTTAAAAGGTTCTCTAAACGTGCTACCATCCTTTCCCCCAACACACCTGCACCCATGTCATTCAGGTGCAATCCATCCTTACTGTACAAATTGTACCCTAGTGAAAAATCAGCCCAGTGTTCTAAAAAGTCAAACCCCTCATTTTTACACCATGTTTTTAGCCATGAATTAACAGACCTTAGCTCCTTCTGCCTTACTGAGTTAACACACGGCACTGGTAATATCTCAGAAAATATTACTTTGGAGGTCCTTGCTTTAAGCTTGCTACCTAACTCCCTGAAGTCATTTTTTAGGACTCTCCATCTCCCACTGATTCCTTCATTAGTACCAATATGCACCATGACTGCAGGATCAGACCCACATCCCTCTAACAATCTATCAATACGCTCCACAATATGCCTAACACGAGCCCCTGGAAGACAGCAAACTGTTCTATGTAAAGGGTCTGGATGACAAATTACCCTATCAACCTTCCTTATAATAGGTAAGTATGTATTTAGTTTTAAAAAGGTATTATTTAGTTAATAATTGTAACTTTAATTTAGCTCTATTTTAATTATGTTAAAGTTAGGGGGTGTTTGGGTTAGGGTTACGTTAGGGTTAGGTTTAGGGGTTAATAGTTTAATTTAGGTTGTTGCGTTGTGGGGGGCTGGCAATTTAGGGGTGAATATTAATTAATTTTTTGGTAGTGATGTGTGAGGCCAGAGATTTAGGGGTTTATTAACTTTATTTAGAGGCGGCAATGTTGGGGAGCAGCGGAATAGGGGTTAATAGATTTATTATAGTGTGGGTGATGTTGGGGCGCAGGGGAATAGGGGTTATTAACTTTAGTATAGTGGGGGCGACATTGGGAGCGGCAGATTAGGGGTTAATAGTATTATTTCTGTGGCGGCGATATCGGGAGCGGCAGATTAGGGGTTAATAATTGTATGTAGGTGGCGGTGATGTCGGGGGCAGCAGATTATAGGTGTTTAGACGTGGGGTTTATGTTAGGGTGTTAGGTTTAAACGTAACTTTTTTTCCCCATAGACATCAATGGGGCTGCGTTACGGAGCATTTTATACCGCGATCGCAGGTGTTAGCTTTTTTTTTAGCCTGAGCTCCCCATTGATGTCTATGGGGACAGCGTGCACGAGCACGTCAAAACAGTGCTTGGATTGTGTGTGGTATGGAGCTCAACGCAACATATCGCACGCACAAGGCTTCTGTTTCAAAACGTGTAATGGCTGCACTATAGGGGGTTAAATAACGCAAATCTTGTTGCATTCGTTAAATTCCCTATAGCGCACAAAATACAATGCAAATGCAAGAGATGTTAACATATAAAACTTGTGCGACCAGTCCAAGGTTCACATAGTACACATATAAACACTCCTACATATCAGGAATGGATATTCAAACTCCATAGTGTGCCACATTCGGTGGCAACAAGAAACTCAGAGTTCCATGCAAATTGGTTTTATGCAGCTCAAGTTTTATGCAACTCAAAGGAAAGATTCAAAGCGGTTGTGAGGTGCTGCATAAGTAAAGGTGTAAGGTGTAGTGAAGTGATATGAAACACCAATACTTGTGTGGGCTCAGCAGCGCCCACCACACAGGCAGTATCACCTGGCAAGCTGATTCTTTTTTAGCGTTCAGTTTTATTAGCATACATGCTTAGGTATCTTTGCCCAGGTCTTTTGTCCTAAAAGGTAGGCTGGAGAGAATCACAGCTTTGAGAGCTTGTCCGGCTCCAGACCCGATAGGTCTCTGGCGTTCGTGTCTCTCTCATAATGACACGTAACTGTAATCATCCGATGACCAAGGTGCGTTTCATCCCCTTGGAAACTGATACCAGGGCTTTGTCAGGGCTATTAGAGCTATCGATTGGAGCAGCATATAAAGTTCTACTTGCTCTGCTCATCACAGGTAAAGTTTGTAACAATGTGTAAAGACATTTGAATTGTGTGTTATTAAGTTACAACAAACTACATGGAATTTCAACATGTGATCTAGCTACAACATTACAAGGAGGCTTTTTATCTTGTCGGATACATTATATTATTTCGATTGCTACTATTAGCGTAAAGGAACACACATATACATGCTCAGGTTTAAAGAGATAATCTTACATATTTAAAGTGTCAGAGATTCAGAAATAAATTTAACAGTTTCTACTCTGCATTCTCAAAAAGTGAATTTCTTTTCCTAAAGATGGATGTCAGCAGACATAGTACCAAAGTACTATGTTATACTATACTAAAAAGCATGCATAAGGGGACTTCCGGTGGGCGGGCGGAGTGAACGGTCGCAGGGAAGAGGAGCTCCGTGCTCATAGCTCCCAAATTCCCTTATTGACGACCGTAAACTACCATAATACCGCTGATCCTTGACAGGTATACTTTAAGACCTGTCCGGACTTGTCACAGGTAGGAGCCAGCACCAACGGCTCCCCTACCGGAACAATTTTTTAAAAGCCACAGCAGCCGTAGCTACCGAAGACGGCACTACAGGGGAAAAAAGAGCACACATCGGAACCCCATCAGACGCAACCCCGCACAGCTGGGGGTTAACTTGGGCTTAACCGGAGAACACAAGAGACAAAGCACGGCACGTCGGAGGAGGAGGGCCGGGAGGCAAGAGAGAGAAGATCCGCCATTTTGCTATTTTCAGGTGAAAGGGAGCAGAAGCAGGGGGGCTGAAGTCAACACACACCAGAGACTGTTAAATATTGTTAATCCTGATCACACTGTCCTACACACTAATAGCTCTCACTACAGCTGGCGACAAGCAGACAGTGTGCAAGGCCCCGGTCATCCACGTGGCTACCCAGTCGCCATAGCACTCTTTTTCTCTCCCCTCTCTGGTTCTTCCTCTGCGGACTGGGCTGGTTTATATAAGCTTACACAGACATACTACACGCTGAAGGGGGTGATGAGTGACCCTTGCTTTGAGAGGGTACAGTATATCACCGACACGTTAGCACAGCAAACTTGCTATGAACGCAGATCCTGCAGAGAAGCTTCCTGGGCAAATTTTACTTGAATCACAATCAGTTATGATGCAGTAACAAATTAGTACACCATACCCCACATACTGCAAAGGGATGAACACTATATGATTGCTGTTCGGATCAGTTACTTAAGACCTGGCTAACGGACACTACCCCCCTGGGCTTTAAAATCTTAGCTCTCTCCCCTATACACAACTACCGGAGGTAGGAGTGGAGAGTCAGATAGGTGCATGCAGAAGTACTATTCAAGTTTCATTAAAGCCACCGGCACCATGTCCAATAGGCAAAAAAAACAGGAAAGAAAATCCAAAGCCACAGTGGAAGTACACGCTGCAGAGAACATGGTAGCGGACACAGCTGAGGAAATCTTGACAGACACTCACCCTATTGTCTCACAAGATAGAGCAATTGCAGACAGGGGTAGACTCATTGTCATCAGATTTTAAGTCCTTCTCCTCCAGACTTCAGCATATCGAACAAAGAGTGGGAGATGGAGAGGTCCTGCAAAGAGAAAGTACTACCAAGATCGCTGCACTTGAGGCTCAAAATAAAATATTGCTTGACAAAGTTGATGATCTTGAGAATCGCTCAAGGCGCAACAACCTGCGAATTGTTGGATTACCAGAAACTGTGCCGAACACGGACTTAATTGAATTTGCTGAACGCACTCTGCCAGCTTTGCTTCATTTGAAGCCGGATGATATACCATGTGTTGTTGAGAGAGCCCACAGGGTAGGCAACATAAACCAAGATCAGAAAAATACTAGAGGGCCCCGCCAAGTAATGATCCGATACCTTAACTTCAAAGATAAGATCCTGATACTAAGAGCATATCACCAGAACTCTCCCCTGATCTTCGAGGGGACAAAAATATTAATCTTCCAAGATTACTCTGCAGAAATTTCCAGAAGAAGAAGAGAGTTCTCGCCCTACTGCAAGTCATTTGCAGAATCAGGACGCCCCTTCTCACTGCTGTTCCCAGCGAGACTTAAACTTCAGACCCAACAGGGAGTCAAGTTCTTTGAAGACCCCAGACAACTGCAGAAATTTCTTAGACAGGAGCAAGAACTAGTAGCCAAAGATACTTGAACAGAGATGAACTAAACTCTGCAATGGTACAGGACTTGAGACACTTTATACAAAGCAGAGGAGAAATGAAAGACCCATAAGGGGTTACTTACTAAATTCCAACTCTCAATACATAGGGGGGGTTTTTTTGCCTCAAAAGCTAATAGATGTAACTGAAGTTATGGTGAAGAGCAGATATTGAAAAATGTCTCAGTTTAGTTCTTATAATACTCTGTTGGGAATAGATTAGGGAAGAGAGAAATCTCCCCCTTTATTTATTTGCAGTGCTATCCTGTGGTAACCAAGTAGTTGGATTCATCTCAAGCTTAGAGATTTTGTTTGTTTCTTCCTTGTTTTATCCTTAATTGTTACTACTAAGCCAATCCTGTTCTAGGAATTGGGAGCCTGAGGGGGGGAGGGGGATTTAGACTACAGCGTTTAGTTAATTAGTAAACTATTTTTTTCAACAAGAGACCAAACTAAGGGTGAGGTGTACTGCTCATACAAGGAAATCAGACCAGAATAACTGGTCCAATGTTGTGGAAAAACTGGTTTGATTTGTTGACAATTGTGATGTATGTTTTGTATTGTTTTCTATGTTCTTCACTAAATTTTTCTTTGTCTTGCCAGCGGGATGCTCACCTCTCTCTCCGGGGTCCAATGAGGGGACAGATTAGCCTTAGTCGACAGCACATGACCATACAACAGATGGAGTGTTCAAGGTATTTCAATGCCACTGCTACACAAAACCCTATGACACCATACACACCGGCACATAAAGCACACAGGAAATTAGATCACGCTGAGTAGTCCACTAACCATTATGAGCTGGAATGTGGGAGGCATCACTTCCCCACAAAAGCGTAGGTCCATATTACGTTACCTACACTCTAGACGAGCTGACATTGCCATTCTAGAGGAGACACACCTATCACAGCTAGAACACCAGAAACTGAAACAAGCTTGGGTAGGAGAGGTAATCTTTACACCATACGAACAACGGAGAGCTAGAGGGGTGGCGATCCTGTTCAGAAAGAACCTACAATACACTATCACCAAAACACAGACCGATCAGGAAGGGAGATTTGTCATGATTCAATTAGAAATCGGGGGACTATCCTTCGCGCTGGTAGGTGTATATGGACCACAAACTCAAAAACAAATGTTCTGGAGGACACTACACTCAGAGATAATAAGATTCACTAACTCACCCCTCCTTATCGGAGGGGACTTCAATATTGCCCCACAGGTCCCTGCAGATAGATTTTCTAACCCTGACAGAAACACACCAAGGCCCCAGAGAGCTTATAATTCCAAAAAAGAAACACTGATAATACGCACGCTAGCAAAGTCTTTAAGCCTGCAGGATGTGTGGAGAGCCAAGTACCCAGAAAATAGGGAATACACATGCATGTCTGTAGCAAAGGATACCTTGTCGAGACTAGACTATTTTCTGGTCTCTTCAATGTTGTGTCCTAGAGTAGAAGAAGCCGTAATAGATCCCATAACGATTTCTGACCATGCACCCATAGAGGTAAAAATTCATACAGGAGCCTCCAATCACAAATCTAACAAATGGGTCTTTCCAACATACCTGTACAGAGACCCACATTTCTATAGACATATTCTGGGCGAATGGCATACATACTCAGACCTTAATAAAGAACACACAGATGATCCCCTCCTTTTCTGGGAAACGGCCAAGGCTGTCCTGAGAGGGGCCATATCCGCTTACGCCACATCCCTTAAAAAACAACATAGATTAAAAACAGACCACCTCTTAGTATGCCTTTTAAACGCAAGAAACAAATATCTTAGGAATCCTAACAACACAAATAGGCAGAAATACAAGGAAGCCAAAACACTTAGGGACAACTACATATTCCAACAAACTAACAAAGCCCATGCTAGACTTCAAGCTAAGTACTACAGGTTTGGGAACAGAACTGGGAAGCTACTAGCTAGAGTGACCAAATTGACTAGGACAAGGACTTCTGTCTTAGCGATAAAGCAGGGAGAAACCCTATTAAATAAAGAAACTGATATTCAAGACGCCTTCACTGACTTCTATAAGAGACTTTACTCGACACACCATGTGCTTGACGTGGATAGGGAGAGATTCTGGACTTCGATCCAGCTACCAAAAATAGAGCAGAACCAACTTAATGAGCTCAATTCCCCCATCTCCAAAGAGGAAATAACAGCCACAATTAAACATCTAAAGCTAGAGAAATCCCCGGGCCCTGATGGACTTCCGGCGGAGTTCTACAAAATAATGGGATCAGACATAGCTGGGGCCTTGGAGAAACTGTTTAATGGCTTATTAGATGACTCGGTGGTACCCTCGGCTAGATTTGCAGAAGCTAACATTAGCATCATACCAAAGGAGGGACGGGACCCACTCCTGACACAGTCTTACCGCCCTATATCCCTACTTAACCAGGACTATAAAATCCTAACAAAAATTCTGGCGAATAGACTGGCAGGGATCCTACCGTCGCTTATTCATAGCGACCAGACTGGTTTTGTCAGAGGAAGATCATCTGTCCTTAACATCAGAAGAGTCCAGACAGTTATTCAATATTATTGGCAGCTGTCCCAAGATAGTAAGAAGAGAGATAGTCATAGAGAAGCAGCCTTATTACTAATCGACGCTGAAAAGGCCTTTGACAAGGTCCTGTGGGAACACCTCTTCCATACTTTGGAGAGGATGGGAATAGAAGGCTCATTCGTTACCGTGGTATCCAACTTATATAGGGCCCCGCAGGCATCTATCCTTGTGAACGGGACTGCCACATCACCTTTCCTATTACACAGAGGCACGAGACAGGGTTGCCCCCTGTCTCCGCTCCTCTTTGACATTGCTATCGAGCCGTTAGCGTGGAGAATCAGACAACAACTAGAGGGAATGCAGATAGGTGATACTGTCTCACATGTCTCGCTTTTTGCAGATGACATGGTGCTATTTGTTCAGGATCCCAGCAAAAATATACCCAAATTAATGGAGTTAATAGAAGAGTTTAGTAAGATCTCTGGATATGCGATTAACACTGACAAAACAGAGTTAATATGGCTTCTATCAAAGAGTGACAGGCAAATCCCTAATTATGACTTTAAGGTAGTGGAAGGGAATTTTAGGTACCTGGGAGTAACTCTTAATGTTGATCCGCGGAAGTGGTACTCGATAAACTATGGTCCCCTGCTGGGACAGCTGAAGAACTTGCTTAAAACTTGGTCCCCGCTCCCTCTATCCCTATCAGGCAGAGTAAGTCTTATAAAAATGGTCTACTTCCCAAAAATACTCTACTTCTTCCAGACACTACCATTCATACTGAAAAAAACTGACATGCAGAACGTAGTGAGGACGGTCCTTCAATTTATATGGTCTAATAAGAAACACAGGATTAGCTATTCTAAACTCACAGCACCACGTGAGATGGGTGGCCTGGCGTTACCTAACTTTGAACTTTATAACTGGGCAGCTCAGTGTAAATTTACTATAGATTGGTTGACGGGGCAGGAAAAATTCACAAACACTAAATTGGAAAACACACTGATAAAACCTTGGACACTAGCAATGATACCCCATATGACCCACTCACAGGTGACTAAATACCTCAATGACATTGACCTACTGAACGAACCGGCGAGAGCTTGGAGACTAGCCTGTAAACATCTGGGAGGAGACCATAGGTTAATAGCTTATTTACCATGGGGGGGTAACCCTGAATTCCCTGCGGGAATCACATCTGAAGCCTTTCTTCACTGGAAAGAGCTAGGCCTACGTACAGTGGGCCAAACGACAAAGCCAGAGGGAACTCACATGCAAACTTTTGATGAGCTGCGACGGGAGTTCGGAATGCCTAGGACACACCACTATGCTTACCTGCAGGCTAGGCACTACTATTCCACACTATTGAGAGAGAATAGAGGTGGTGCACAGTCACAGATAGTACAAAGTGTAAAGTTAGTAGAGCAAGGCATCACATCAATATCACCACTATATAAGAGGCTAAATAATACTACGAGCACCTCATGCCTAAGTAGACTCGCTGAGCTCTGGAGCTCCCTGTTAGGGGAGGAGGTGGCCAGCAAAGAGATCGAGGAAAGCATACATAAGGTTAAGCGAGCCACTCTCTCGTCAGAAATCAGGGAGTCACATTTCAAACTCATACATGACAGCTATATAACACCCAGGAAATTCCAGAAATGGAAAGCAGAAAGAGATAATAAATGCCCAAAGTGTGGGATGGAAGACGCAGACATTAGGCACATGTTATGGAACTGTCCCAAGCTTGTTAGATTTTGGAAGATGACATCTTACTGGGCAAACCTAAGCCTACACACTCACACTAAAGAACTGACGCTCAGAGCCATTACATTGTTAGACTTCGAGGGAATCCCGAGAAACTCTAAACTATTTCTGTCCAACATAGTCTTAATAGCCAGGCGACTGATATTTCAGAATTGGCTCAAACGTAACCCACCTACTGTGACACAATTGAAGCAAACACTGCTAAGTCAAATGCTCATTGAACAATCAGACGGATTGGGAGACATCACTAATAGAGTGAGGTCTTTTGTTACAAAATGGGAACCATTTATTCTCTCGCTCCCAATCCCGATGCGAAAAATGGTTATGGCACCTTTTCGTAACACAGAGTACATATTAGAAGCTAACCTGAGAGGCGAGTGGCAGTTTGACTAATCATGAAACTGGGGACTAGGGGAGATGGGGTGAAGCAACCTGAGCTGGCAAATGTTAGTTTAAGTTAATAAAAATTATTTTGTTTATAAGAAAAATGTGCCTTATAGGAGGACTGACCGAATATTCATAAATTATGACTATACCAACAACAAGATTTTACTCTCCATGTTAGCCAATGACCTATCTTCTGTTGAAGGTAAGAATCAGAACAGACGAATCTCATAATGTCCTAGTCAAGTTAAATTCTGTAACATTTTTATTTATGTTGAATTATTATTGTCTTGGTCTTTCTGTACTTGGCGCACAAAAAATAAAGATATTTAAAAAAAAAAAAAAGCATGCATAATCTAATTTTTCATTTAGACCCCTAGGGGCAGTTGTGGAGAGACAATAGATCAATTTGCATTCCTTCCTTAATAAGCATCTATCTGACATGTGCATGGCGAAAAAATTTGGTTCGGTTCGGTTTGATTCTGATTTTTTAGAATTTCGTTTCGGAGCGATTCGAATTCGGAAAAATTTGAATCAATTCGGTTCGGATTTGTTTCGGATTCATTTGGATTCGAATAAATTCGGTTCGGATTTGTTTTGGATTCATTTGGATTCGAATAAATTCGGCTGGATTCGGTTCGATTCGGAAATTCGGAATTTCGGTAAGTGTTAGGTGGGATTAGACTAGTATTATGTACTGTACATTAGGTGTAACCCATAGCAGAGTGATATAACCTAATATACTGTACAATACTAGTGTAATCCATGGCCATCCGAATCTACCGAATAAATCCGAATAAATCCAAAGTTATTCGGATTTATTCGGTAGATTCGGCACTATTTTAATTCGGAGATTCGGTTCAATCCGAATCTCTGAATTTGCAGAATTTTCCGAATTTCCGAATCGAACCGAACCGAATCGCACATGTCTAATCTTCATCTCCTCCTTGTCCATTTGTTATACCCCTATCTATGCCAATGAATCTTAGGCAGTCTGAATTGGATTCATGAAAAGCTGAAAAGTGTCTCGCTACACTACTAGTGTCTTTTTCATTTTTAATATCATTCCTATATTCTTTAATTACATGATAGAAGGTAAATCCAACCTTTTGTATTGTAGTTAAAAAAATATCTGATCTTATATACATGAGTATCATCTATTGCAAATGTTTACTTTTTTTTTTACTGTGTGAGCAAGACAATTTTCTTGTTATAGAATCTTTTTCTGATATTCTTACTAATATTTACATTTGAGTAAATATTGTTTAAAGTGATATGAAACCCAACTTTTTTCTTTCATGATTCAGATAGAGCATTCAATTTTATGCAGACTTCTAATTTGCTCCTATTATCATTTTTTTCTTCCTTCTCTTGGTATCTTTATTTGCAAAGCAGGAATGTAAGCTTAGTAGCCAGCTCATTTTTGGTTCAGCACCTGGATAGGGCTTGCTGATTGGTGGCTAAAGTTAAAATGTTATTACCACTTTACCCCTGAGGCAAAGACCTTTTGACAAAGTATTCAAAGTGCTCTGGTCTTAGTGGGCTTCTAAGATAATGTTCTGGTTCTTCGACTGACATAGACTCGGAAATAGGGAGCCACACTCACTCTCCCTCTCACTGACCAAGCCTCAATAGCATGCATTATTTCCATGTAAAGGGCAAACTTCTTAGGGCCTCTATTAACGTCTTCACTTCTGAGCCATTTCATACCTCTGTGCCAGAGCTGTTTTTAAGCTATTTGGCATTTTGTATTTACTGTTAAAAATGTAATTGTTCTGTGAAGCACTATACATTTTTTAGAAAATAACTTTTGTTTGCAAAAATATCATAATTTGGGAGGACACCTCCATATGAAATGCATTAAAATGAAATGTTGAATAAATCGAATGTAAAAATAATGTAAAATTCATTATTTGTGGCATTAATTTATGAACTAATAAACCAATCACCATATGAATGAATAAACTAATGTTTGAACAAACACATTTTGTTAATATTCATGCTATGAAAAATACTGGAGAGAAGCCAGAGATCAGGAAGTATTAAATTGATTGATTACTTGACAGTGAACTAAAAATGATGTGTGCAATTTCTTACTCAATCCTGACTTCCATTTGCTGGGCTAAAAAACCAAAACATTTAAACCACTGCCTGAGCTCTAATCAGAACCATTTTGAAATTCAGTATCACCTAAATTCCAAGTTTTGCGGCACGGCTGTAAAATTGGCCATTGCGCGTGGAATATGCAGGTCTCCCATATTACAAGTCGCTGTGGTACAGCTATACCGCTAGTGTTTTAGCATTTACACAACTCTCCATTCTGCACTCAATAAATTACTTTTGAGTGCTGGATTTTCATAACGCTGTATTACAGGTTGTGCGGTCCGGGTAAAATACTAGCGTTATAGCTTATACCGCCACGATCCATTCCGCTATCTGAGACCAGTAGTTATGGATTTTGCGAAACCAAAATGTTTCATAGAATTCATAACAAAAATGTTACAAAGTACACTAACACCCATAAACTACCTATTAACCCCTAAACCGCCATCTTCCAGCATCGCAAATATTATATTAAATTTATAAACCCCTAATCCACCACCCACCAACATCCAACACTAAATAAACCTATCAACCCCTAAACTGCCGGTCCCCCACTTTGTCAACACTAAACCTATTAACCCCTAAACCGCTGGCCTTCCACATTGCCAACACTAAACTAAACCTATTAACCCCTAAACTGCCGGCCCCCCACATTGCAAAACACTAAATTAAACTATTAACCCCTAAACCTAACACCCCCTAACTTTAAATAAAACTTACAATATAACTACCTTCAAATAAATATAAACTTACCTGCAAAATAAAAAAAACCTAAATAAACCTAAATAAACAAAAAATAAAAAACCTAAATTACAATATTAAAAAAATAAAAAAACATTACAACATTACAAACCCCCCCACACTAAATTACGAAAATTAAAAATAATCTAACATTACAAAAAACACTAAAATTACAAACAATAAAAAAAACTAAGATTACAAAAAATAATAAACAAAATTATCTAAAATAATAAAAATTAAACCTAATCTAATAGCCCTATAAAAACAAAAATGCCACCCCAAAATAAAAACACCCCCTAATCTAGCAATAAACTACCAATAGCCCTTAAAAGGGCCTTTTGTAGGGCATTGCCCTAAATTTAACAGCTCTTTTACATAATAAAATTACAAAGTCCCCCCCTAAAAGTAACCCCCCCACCCAACCAACACTCCAAAATAAAAAAAACTAAATCTAAAAAAAAACTAAACTACCCTTTGTAGGCATTTGTATTGGCATTGACCTTAAAAGGGCAATCAGCTCTTTTGCACCCATTAAAATAAAAAAAAAAACTAATCTAAAAAGAAAAAACCCACCCAAAAAACAAACAAAAAAAACCTAACACTAACCCCAAAAAATCTACTCACAGTTCCTGAAGTCCAGAGATCCATCTTCATCCAGGCGGCGAGAAGTCTTCATCCAGGCGGCGACATCTTCATCCATCGCGGGGGCATCTTCTATCTTCATCCCGGTGGTGCCGAGCTGTGGCGGCGCGGAGCTGAGAAGAACCGTCATCAATGATGACATCCAGCTTTGAACCTCCTCTTCATGCAATCGTCTGCCCCACACTGAAGCTTGAATGCAAGGTACCCCTTTTATATTTGGGTACAGTTGCATTTCTATTGGCTGAAAAATTCAAATCAGCCAATAGGATGAGAGCTGCTTAAATTCTATTGACTGTTTAACAGGGGTATAGGGGTATTAGATTAGGTTTAATTTTATTATTTTGGATAATTTTGTTTATTATTTTTGTAATCTTAGATTTTTTTTATTTTTCATAATGTTAGTGTTTATTATTTTTTGTAATGTTAGATTATTTTTCATTTTCGTAATTTTAGTGTTTTTTTTGTAATGTTAAGGTTTATAAAAAATTTTTATAGTGTTAGGATTTTTTATTTTTGTAATTTAGGTTTTTATTTTTCATATATTTTTTTAAATAGTTTATTTTATTTCACAGGTAAGTTTTTTTATTTAAAGGTAGTTATATTGTATGTTTAATTTAAAGTTAGGGGTGTTAGGTTTAGGGGTTAATAGTTTAATTTAGTGTTTTGCGATGTGGGAGGCTGGCGGTTTAGGGGTTAATAGATTTAGTTTAGTATTACCAATGTGTTGGGCCGGCAGTTTAGCGGTTAATACTTTATTTTAGTGTTGGCGATGTTGGGGGTCGGCGGTTTAGGGGTTAATAGGTTTATTTAGAGTCGGCGATGTTGGGGGCGGCGGTTTAGGGGTTAATATGCTTATTTAGTGTTGGCGATGTCAGAGGGTAGGCGGTTTAGGGATTAATAACTTTAATTAATGTAGGCGATGTCGGGGGGCAGCGGATTAGGGGTATGTAGATTAAGGTTTTATGTTAGGGTGACATCAATGGGGAATGCGTTATAGCGACCACCATTCTGCAATCACAGGTGTTTTTTTTTTTTTTAAAACATTCTCCCCATTGATATCTATGGGGAAAAATGTGCAAGAGCACGTCAAGTCAGGCCTTGGGTTTTGTGCGGTATGGAGCTTATTGCACCATATCACACAACAAAAGAAGGTTTTTCAGTAACTTGTAATGGCAGCGCTATGGAGAGTGCGATACCACTCATTTTTTTGCGTTATTTACGCTCCTGGTTTAGCGCATAACTTGTAATCTTGGTTTTATGTGAACGCTTGGTTAATACATTTGGGCCTAACTGACCCAAAAGTGTGAGTGATTCTTGTCTTGTTGACACTGCTACTGTATTAAAGTTACTTTATTAAATGTATTAGGCTGCAATCAAACACTACTGCATGTGACTTTACTTGTTTACGACTACTTTTTAAGCTGTACAAAAAAAACATTTCTTATTATTTGTATATGCATCATACGGTATTACATTTAATATTAAAGGAATTATTTGATTTCTGTATGATACAATTCTTAATTTTTCATGAAATTATTATTAAATGTTCTATAACTATTGTTTGCATTAAAAAAATGATTTTTTTAATTTTTCAAACTGTTTAATGTAAGTTTTGGTTTAAAATGTATATTATATATATATAAATGTATATTCTGCTGTCTATTGAAAATAATGGTGAACAAATATTTGTTAACAAATTAATATTTTAAATGAATGATCAAATGAACGAATTTGAACAAAATGAATAATTGAAAATGAACAAATGGCAAAAACTCCTATCCACAGACACACTTCAAATTCTTTTGGCAACCCTTTCTAGGAGAGTGGCAGTTGTTATAACTATATATATATATATACAGTATATATAGCAAAGGGGGGGGGGGTCAATTCTATATTAATGTCCATCATTTTGGAATAGGATTCCCAACAAACTCATATAGGTGTGATGGTCAGGTGTTCACACACTTTTGGCCATGAAGTATATTTTTTTCTATATGAATTTGGGCCAAATGATGGAAAAATTGCAGTATAGAAAATAATTGGAATACATATTTTGCATATACAGAAGCAGCTTCACTTATTAACTTCTTAATTCGTTTTTTTTTTCTTCTTAATTAGTTTCTTTTAGATATTAAAGTAGGATTACATGTTGGATTCTTATATGTACAAAAGTCTAACAGCTCGTGTTTAGCTTCATAAAAACTCAGGGTGAGCATTCAGATGATTCATTACCATATGAATGGTAAGCAGAAACTTGTGCAGTTTGGCTCTTTTCAAAGCTGCATTTATTCTGGTGAAAGTACAACACACTAAGCTCTGTGCAAATCCAGATCTTAGTGTATTGTACTTTCACCAGAATAAATGCGGTTCAGTAAAGAGCAGAATGGCATGAGCAGCCATCTACTTCTGCATTCAGATGCTTATGATGCATCCAAATGTTCACCCTAATATAAACAATCAACCATGATCAAAATCACAAATTTGCTCCAATTTCCCATATCATTATTATGTGAAAATTATGAAATCCCCTAAAGACAGAATTCCACAGAAAAGTAAACACATTTTCAAAAGTGGAGTCTCATACCATTTTAGATAGCAGGTGATTACTATAAAAATAGCATTCACCTGTTTTCTATGTGCCTTTTATTATGCTCTTTGCTATAAAAGATGCCCTAGCTCACCAAAATATGCACTAGAGTGGAACAAGTTTGTTTAAAACAGGGTAGGCCCCCCTTTCAACATCATTGATCACCTGACAGAAACATAGGTATACGGAATAACATCAAAGGTGAGGCATATGCCCTAACTTTAACCTCACAATATGTGAACAAACTTGAGACACCTTGTTTGAAAACAGATATCCTGCTCTTTTAAATGAGTGGTCCTGTGTTTGTCACGTTGCCAGATAATTGTCAAAACAATGAGAAATACCTTACACCTCTTGATTTATTTTAGGGGTTCTGGCCATTTTTAAGAGGCTTTTATTACCCTTTCACCATAGAAATATACAATAAGAGCCCTCATTTATAGAGTTTGGTCCCATGATTCAAATAAGGAGTTATACTGTATATCCTTATAGCTATGAAGTGATTGTCATAATAGTAATAACGATAACCTGGCAGTAGCTGCTAGCCTCATTTTGTTGTGTTGTTAATGTTAGTGATCATATTTTGAGAAATTCTATGTATGTATGATACATTTTGGTATAATTATGTAACGTTATATATATAGAGTATATTTATATATATATATATATATCAATTGCTATGTTGAGTGACTTTGGACAGGGATATGAGCAGGGCTGGCAACTTTTTTCCAAAACAAACACTGGGTAGATGCATACATACATTTTCAAAATGGGTTAAGATGGCCGCTTTCTAGATTAGCCCCTAGACCTGAAAAACAGGCTAAATAATTGAGTACTCTACTCTTTTCTACTCCTAAGCCATTCTTTTACTGCCATCTAAAAGCATAACATCTTTGGAGGCAAAACTACAAAGTGCACATAGTGCACAACCAGCACTTTGCTTGATGACCTACCTGCGCTGAAAACTTGAAGCACTCTGCAACGCACACACAATCCTCCCTTCAACTATCGGAGCGGCAACAAGCGATTATGGACTCCCTGACATAAGTGGACGGCTCACATGGGAGTCGGCTGCTCTGGATCAGCTTGTCGCTCATCATCGTAGCGACTGTGTCACATGAGGCGCGAACGAACAATCCAACTACAGGAGAAGCTGGGAAAACAACATAATGTAAGTTTCCACACAGCAAACACATCTGGCCATTCAACCCCATATAGCTATGCTAAGATCTGAGCTGAACTTCATGAACTACTACCCTAGCTTCCCCGGCAAGAATATTCTGCGCATTCAATAATAAACCTATCAGTAAAAACCTAACCTAACAGCATTTGATTAAAACATGCCTACAAACAAAGGGTGGTGTGAGTGCTAATCAGGAAAAGGTTTCTGTGCTTGAATCCCTAATATGGTCTGATAAAATCTCCAATTACAGACTATACGATAAAAAGGTGAGAATGGTGTGGGATAAGCGCTCCAGCTAAGTAGAGCCAACCAGATTATTATGAAAAATAAAATGAAATACCAAGAGGAACTAATGATAATAAAAGAGAATTTTTATAGTAATTTAAGTAGATAACTAGTTAATGCATACAGAATATGTTAGCATATACTCAATTACATAAGATGCCGGCATCAGTAACAATCAAACATATTAATCATATTAAAAACAGAGAAATACAGCCGATATAAAATTTCTAAAAGGTTCCCTGAGTGTTTCTTAAAAATATATACGAATATGAATAAACTTGATAAAGGTAAATGACTCTTAGCACAGTGAAATTGGCTCGGCTAAATGTTACCAGTATTATTTTTAAGCAATGGAATATTTGGTCACAGTGTTCAGTGGAGGCGTCTGATCTGTTCAGCCGTTAGGAGTAACTGTGAGTGATGGATCGGGAGGTGTGACGTCACGTCACCTGACTATTGTATTCCTCCAATCTCTGTGATATGCTTAAACACAACAAGTTTGAAATTTGTATCCAATTCTCAATTGTAACAAAGTATACTTGTTTATGTGATGGTTAGTATCAATACTTGCAAGTGTCCAATGTCCAAAGAATCTGTCCAAATTTGAAAAAAAAACGGTTTGTTTTATCAGCAGCTCTGAATCCTATGGAGTGTTGATCCGTTTGGTTTTATGTCCGTTCTGAAATGTGAAACTTGTCCTTATCCGAAGAAGCTCCTAAGCACTTGGTTTTTAGTGTATATTAGGGCTATGATGGGAGCAAAGGAAGAAACAAGGGGGCACACAGGAATTATTCATACATCGATCTCAGTGTTGATTCAAGGAGATAGAAATGAACCTGTTTTTGTGCCAGTAAAACAATTTAGCAGTTCAATAGCCTTAGTATATAATTGGTTACACACAGGAATTACTCATATGTCCTCCCTCTATATTAATCATAGAGATAGGGATGAACCTGTGGAGTGTAACACTACCAGTAATAAAATTCTGAATTGACAGGAGTAAGCAAATCTACGCGTTTCGGCAGTGTTAGCTGCCTTTATCAAGATGCTTACTACATGAAATTACTGCCTTTTTATAAGGAGTGTTTGATTCAGGACAGGTGTGGTTAGAGGATAGTCTAAATTAACCCTTAAGTGCTTCTAAAGTGAATGTGTTGAAGTCAGTTTCATAGATAGATGAGGTACATCTTATTGAAAAAGAATTTTTCAAAGACAATATTCCATCTAATTTCACTCATTAAGTGTTTTTGAAATGATTGCATTAGAATTAAATACATGAACAAAATACATAAACAGAATTGGAATATTGAATTAATGTTTAAATTTATGAGAAATCCCATCATTTCAGGTTTAATGTCTTGTAAACTATATATGAGAATGTGAAATTAAGTATAAAGATATAGTCGCCTATATCTCAACATTATACTATAACCAGTTTTTCTTTAATGCAGTTTTTGTTGAAAGTGATTTTTATATATGTAAATATACATTGCTCCAAAGGTTTTTTTCATTTTATTATAATAATCTTGCAAAATTGCAATATCAGGTTGTTCTTTAGTAAGCGCTAAATCAACTTGTCTATACGCTAAGGGGTAAGGGGAGGATGTGATACAAAGTAAAAGTTTTGTAGATATAGCTTCAAGACGGCTATTGTACAGTCTCGTTTATGTTTATTTCGATAGTGTATGAGTTCGATTTTTAGTGAAATAATATTTTATATGATAGATGTAATTTGGAATATGTGTTCAACTATTTTGTTTGTCTAGTAATTGTTTATAAGATAGAATTAAGATCAAAGGAACTATTAAGTCCCAATGGATGTACTGTTTTATATTCAAATATGAGTTCTGCTTCTTTTTTTAGGAGTACCTTTTCTATATTTCCCCCTCTCTTGTTAGGTCTAATTTTTTTCATTCCCCAACATTGAAAACATTTAAGGTCTCCATGGTGTATTTCAGTGAAATGTTTGTAAAGTATGGTTTTTGTGGTTTTATGTTCTATGTTCCAAATATGTTCTCTCATTCTATCTTTGAATGTGCGACTGGTTTGACCTATATAGAATAAATTACACGAACATCTTATGCAGTAAATTATATTTGAGTCGTTACATGTTATGGTGTCCTTGATTGTGAATGTAACCTGTTGGTTGATAAATGTTATCTTTTTAGTTTTATTACTATATCTACAGGATTTACACTTGTGACATGGATAGAATCCAAAAATTTGTTCTTTCTTTAAGTTCATATCTTTTGAATAATCATTTTTTGTTTTGAATTCACTTGGTGACAGATAGCTTTTGAGATTTTTAGCTTTTTTGAAAATGAGATCTGGGTGATTTTTAACTGTAGTTCCTAATATAGGATCCTTTTTGATATAGTGCCAATGTTTTTGAAGGATGGTTTTTATTTCTTTGTGGTTTGAGTTATATTCAGTTATAAATGGAATAAAATTATTGACATTAGAAGGCATTGAATTATTTGTATATAAATTTTTTCTTTTGTTTGGTTGCTTTTGTAATAAGTTGGATCTATCAGTTTTTCTTACAGAAGTTATGGTTTCTTGGATTTTTTTCTGATTGTAACCTTTATCTGTAAATCTATTTAGTAGAATGTTACATTGTGAGTCATAAGATTCTATGTCTGAGCAGTTTTTTCTGACTCTTAGCATCTGACTTTTTGGGATGTTATCCTTCCACCTATTCAGATGGCAGCTTTGATAATGTATAAAATTATTTGAGTCTATAGTTTTGAAGTAGGTTTTGGTTTTAATTAAATTCTCTACTATCTCTACCTCAATGTCTAGGAAATGTATTGAACTAGTGCTGTGTTCATAAGTGAAAGTGAGGCCTACATCATTAGTATTCATGTCCTCAAGGAATAGTTCTAGAATTTCGTAGTCACCCCTCCAGACTAGGAAGATATCGTCAATAAATCTTTTATAGAGCACAAGGTTCGCTCCCCACACATCATTGGATAGAAAAGTTTCTTCAAAGAATCCCATAAATAGATTCGCATAGCTGGGAGCGAACCTTGTGCCCATAGCGGTACCCCTAGTCTGGAGGTAAAATTTGTCATTAAACATGAAACTATTGTTTTTTAAAATAAACTCAATGCTATCTAGAATAAATTTGTTTTGTTCTTGTAATAGATTGGGATCGTTATTTAAATAGTGTGCAATTGCTTCTAGCCCTAAATTGTGATTAATGTTCGTATATAATGAATTAACGTCACAAGTGACCATTATATAATTGTTTTGCCATTTAATTTCATTTAATACGTTTAAAAAATGAGTGGAATCTTTTAAATGTGATGGTAGCTGTGTAACATAATTTTGAAGGTAATGATCAACATATTGGGAAAGGTTGGAGGATATTGATTCTATTCCTGATATAATGGGACGTCCAGGGGGTCTGGTGAGATGTTTATGAATTTTTGGCAGAAAATAAAATGTTGGATTTTTTGGAAAATTAACTTTAAGGAAATTGTATTCTGAATCTGTAATTACTCCTGATATTTTTGCCTTATCCAATAACAGATTGAGTTTCTTTTTCTGAGTTTCTATTGGATTGTTTTTAAGACTAGTGTACGTCGTGTTGTCATGTAGAAGCCTATATGATTCTTCCAGGTAGTATTGTACATCCATAATTACAATACCCCCCGCCTTTATCGGCGGGTTTTATTATAATCTCTTTATTATTTTGTAATGATTTTAATGTTTTACGTTCATTTGGTTTGAGATTATCTTTTATTTTGTTGTTGATTTCTAATTTCTCTAGATCTTCTTTAACGTTTATTTCAAAATTTTTGATAAAGTCTCCCTTTTCTTGCATAGGGTAGAAAGTTGATTTCTCTTTTAGGTTGGAATGTATATATTTACTAGGTGTGTTTTGTGTTCTAGTGAGTGGAGTAGTTAAAAAGTATTTTTTCAAAGTTAATTTACGAACAAACTGGTTTACGTTTATTAGTGTTTCGAATTTGTTCATTTTGCACATTGGTGCAAAGGTTAGACCTTTTTTTAAAACTCTTTCTTCATCTATATTTAGTTTATATTTACTCAAGTTGAATATACCAGTGTTCTGATCAGTTTTTGAGGTGATTATCTTAGTCTTTTTTGTGGGTTTTCTCCCTCTTCTCCCTCTCTTTCTCTTTTTCCTTTTGGTGTTCCCCAAATGGAATTTTGTGTTTTTGAAGTATTTTTTTGGTGTCCTGTGTGTTGTGAAGTTTGTCCTAAAAAATGACTATTGGTTTTTTGCAAAGGAACATTCTCAAAATTATCATGGGTGTCTGACAAAGGTTCAAAACTATTAGATAAAGGAATTCTCCAATTGTGAGTATTTGTTCTTTCTCTATAATTATTGGAAGATGAGTTTCCTGAATCACGATATCTATTGTGATAGGATCTATAGTGCATATTTTGATATGATCTATTGTGATGGGATCTATCCTGGTATTGATTATTTTTATCATAATATTGCTGATTTGATCTATAATCATAATCATTTCTCTCATTGTAATAATTTCTATTTGGTATATAGAAGTTATTATTCGTGCCTCTATTACCAGATATGGATTGATTCCTTTGATGGTGAGGTTTGTTTTGAAAGTTATGAAAGTTGTGATTTCTGTTGTGATTATAATTATTATCATTGTGTGTATTAATGTTTTCTTTATTAGATGTTGTTTTATTTTCTTTTATAGTTTTGTGTTTACTAAAGATGGATGCATTGATTTGGATGTTTTGTGGGTCTTTATTAGTGTGGAGTTTTGTTGTTTGATCTATTGTGGATGATGAACATGGAATAATGTCATTATCTTCTTCTTCTATTTCTGTGGTTATTTGACTATTCTCAGATTTATTAGCAATTTTATAATCATCCATATCTCTTTTAAATTTATTGTTTTTACCTATTACAATAAATAGAAGAAGAAGATAATGACATTATTCCATGTTCATCATCCACAATAGATCAAACAACAAAACTCCACACTAATAAAGACCCACAAAACATCCAAATCAATGCATCCATCTTTAGTAAACACAAAACTATAAAAGAAAATAAAACAACATCTAATAAAGAAAACATTAATACACACAATGATAATAATTATAATCACAACAGAAATCACAACTTTCATAACTTTCAAAACAAACCTCACCATCAAAGGAATCAATCCATATCTGGTAATAGAGGCACGAATAATAACTTCTATATACCAAATAGAAATTATTACAATGAGAGAAATGATTATGATTATAGATCAAATCAGCAATATTATGATAAAAATAATCAATACCAGGATAGATCCCATCACAATAGATCATATCAAAATATGCACTATAGATCCTATCACAATAGATATCGTGATTCAGGAAACTCATCTTCCAATAATTATAGAGAAAGAACAAATACTCACAATTGGAGAATTCCTTTATCTAATAGTTTTGAACCTTTGTCAGACACCCATGATAATTTTGAGAATGTTCCTTTGCAAAAAACCAATAGTCATTTTTTAGGACAAACTTCACAACACACAGGACACCAAAAAAATACTTCAAAAACACAAAATTCCATTTGTGGAACACCAAAAGGAAAAAGAGAAAGAGAGGGAGAAGAGGGAGAAAACCCACAAAAAAGACTAAGATAATCACCTCAAAAACTGATCAGAACACTGGTATATTCAACTTGAGTAAATATAAACTAAATATAGATGAAGAAAGAGTTTTAAAAAAAGGTCTAACCTTTGCACCAATGTGCAAAATGAACAAATTCGAAACACTAATAAACGTAAACCAGTTTGTTCGTAAATTAACTTTGAAAAAATACTTTTTAACTACTTCACTCACTAGAACACAAAACACACCTAGTAAATATATACATTCCAACCTAAAAGAGAAATCAACTTTCTACCCTATGCAAGAAAAGGGAGACTTTATCAAAAATTTTGAAATAAACGTTAAAGAAGATCTAGAGAAATTAGAAATCAACAACAAAATAAAAGATAATCTCAAACCAAATGAACGTAAAACATTAAAATCATTACAAAATAATAAAGAGATTATAATAAAACCCGCCGATAAAGGCGGGGGTATTGTAATTATGGATGTACAATACTACCTGGAAGAATCATATAGGCTTCTACATGACAACACGACGTACACTAGTCTTAAAAACAATCCAATAGAAACTCAGAAAAAGAAACTCAATCTGTTATTGGATAAGGCAAAAATATCAGGAGTAATTACAGATTCAGAATACAATTTCCTTAAAGTTAATTTTCCAAAAAATCCAACATTTTATTTTCTGCCAAAAATTCATAAACATCTCACCAGACCCCCTGGACGTCCCATTATATCAGGAATAGAATCAATATCCTCCAACCTTTCCCAATATGTTGATCATTACCTTCAAAATTATGTTACACAGCTACCATCACATTTAAAAGATTCCACTCATTTTTTAAACGTATTAAATGAAATTAAATGGCAAAACAATTATATAATGGTCACTTGTGACGTTAATTCATTATATACGAACATTAATCACAATTTAGGGCTAGAAGCAATTGCACACTATTTAAATAACGATCCCAATCTATTACAAGAACAAAACAAATTTATTCTAGATAGCATTGAGTTTATTTTAAAAAACAATAGTTTCATGTTTAATGACAAATTTTACCTCCAGACTAGGGGTACCGCTATGGGCACAAGGTTCGCTCCCAGCTATGCGAATCTATTTATGGGATTCTTTGAAGAAACTTTTCTATCCAATGATGTGTGGGGAGCGAACCTTGTGCTCTATAAAAGATTTATTGACGATATCTTCCTAGTCTGGAGGGGTGACTACGAAATTCTAGAACTATTCCTTGAGGACATGAATACTAATGATGTAGGCCTCACTTTCACTTATGAACACAGCACTAGTTCAATACATTTCCTAGACATTGAGGTAGAGATAGTAGAGAATTTAATTAAAACCAAAACCTACTTCAAAACTATAGACTCAAATAATTTTATACATTATCAAAGCTGCCATCTGAATAGGTGGAAGGATAACATCCCAAAAAGTCAGATGCTAAGAGTCAGAAAAAACTGCTCAGACATAGAATCTTATGACTCACAATGTAACATTCTACTAAATAGATTTACAGATAAAGGTTACAATCAGAAAAAAATCCAAGAAACCATAACTTCTGTAAGAAAAACTGATAGATCCAACTTATTACAAAAGCAACCAAACAAAAGAAAAAATTTATATACAAATAATTCAATGCCTTCTAATGTCAATAATTTTATTCCATTTATAACTGAATATAACTCAAACCACAAAGAAATAAAAACCATCCTTCAAAAACATTGGCACTATATCAAAAAGGATCCTATATTAGGAACTACAGTTAAAAATCACCCAGATCTCATTTTCAAAAAAGCTAAAAATCTCAAAAGCTATCTGTCACCAAGTGAATTCAAAACAAAAAATGATTATTCAAAAGATATGAACTTAAAGAAAGAACAAATTTTTGGATTCTATCCATGTCACAAGTGTAAATCCTGTAGATATAGTAATAAAACTAAAAAGATAACATTTATCAACCAACAGGTTACATTCACAATCAAGGACACCATAACATGTAACGACTCAAATATAATTTACTGCATAAGATGTTCGTGTAATTTATTCTATATAGGTCAAACCAGTCGCACATTCAAAGATAGAATGAGAGAACATATTTGGAACATAGAACATAAAACCACAAAAACCATACTTTACAAACATTTCACTGAAATACACCATGGAGACCTTAAATGTTTTCAATGTTGGGGAATGAAAAAAATTAGACCTAACAAGAGAGGGGGAAATATAGAAAAGGTACTCCTAAAAAAAGAAGCAGAACTCATATTTGAATATAAAACAGTACATCCATTGGGACTTAATAGTTCCTTTGATCTTAATTCTATCTTATAAACAATTACTAGACAAACAAAATAGTTGAACACATATTCCAAATTACATCTATCATATAAAATATTATTTCACTAAAAATCGAACTCATACACTATCGAAATAAACATAAACGAGACTGTACAATAGCCGTCTTGAAGCTATATCTACAAAACTTTTACTTTGTATCACATCCTCCCCTTACCCCTTAGCGTATAGACAAGTTGATTTAGCGCTTACTAAAGAACAACCTGATATTGCAATTTTGCAAGATTATTATAATAAAATGAAAAAAACCTTTGGAGCAATGTATATTTACATATATAAAAATCACTTTCAACAAAAACTGCATTAAAGAAAAACTGGTTATAGTATAATGTTGAGATATAGGCGACTATATCTTTATACTTAATTTCACATTCTCATATATAGTTTACAAGACATTAAACCTGAAATGATGGGATTTCTCATAAATTTAAACATTAATTCAATATTCCAATTCTGTTTATGTATTTTGTTCATGTATTTAATTCTAATGCAATCATTTCAAAAACACTTAATGAGTGAAATTAGATGGAATATTGTCTTTGAAAAATTCTTTTTCAATAAGATGTACCTCATCTATCTATGAAACTGACTTCAACACATTCACTTTAGAAGCACTTAAGGGTTAATTTAGACTATCCTCTAACCACACCTGTCCTGAATCAAACACTCCTTATAAAAAGGCAGTAATTTCATGTAGTAAGCATCTTGATAAAGGCAGCTAACACTGCCGAAACGCGTAGATTTGCTTACTCCTGTCAATTCAGAATTTTATTACTGGTAGTGTTACACTCCACAGGTTCATCCCTATCTCTATGATTAATATAGAGGGAGGACATATGAGTAATTCCTGTGTGTAACCAATTATATACTAAGGCTATTGAACTGCTAAATTGTTTTACTGGCACAAAAACAGGTTCATTTCTATCTCCTTGAATCAACACTGAGATCGATGTATGAATAATTCCTGTGTGCCCCCTTGTTTCTTCCTTTGCTCCCATCATAGCCCTAATATACACTAAAAACCAAGTGCTCAGGAGCTTCTTCGGATAAGGACAAGTTTCACATTTCAGAACGGACATAAAACCAAACGGATCAACACTCCATAGGATTCAGAGCTGCTGATAAAACAAACCGTTTTTTTTTTCAAATTTGGACAGATTCTTTGGACATTGGACACTTGCAAGTATTGATACTAACCATCACATAAACAAGTATACTTTGTTACAATTGAGAATTGGATACAAATTTCAAACTTGTTGTGTTTAAGCATATCACAGAGATTGGAGGAATACAATAGTCAGGTGACGTGACGTCACACCTCCCGATCCATCACTCACAGTTACTCCTAACGGCTGAACAGATCAGACGCCTCCACTGAACACTGTGACCAAATATTCCATTGCTTAAAAATAATACTGGTAACATTTAGCCGAGCCAATTTCACTGTGCTAAGAGTCATTTACCTTTATCAAGTTTATTCATATTCGTATATATTTTTAAGAAACACTCAGGGAACCTTTTAGAAATTTTATATCGGCTGTATTTCTCTGTTTTTAATATGATTAATATGTTTGATTGTTACTGATGCCGGCATCTTATGTAATTGAGTATATGCTAACATATTCTGTATGCATTAACTAGTTATCTACTTAAATTACTATAAAAATTCTCTTTTATTATCATTAGTTCCTCTTGGTATTTCATTTTATTTTTCATAATAATCTGGTTGGCTCTACTTAGCTGGAGCGCTTATCCCACACCATTCTCACCTTTTTATTAAAACATGCCTGCCATGCAACACTGCTGTGATTGCTCTTGATGGACTGGATGGCCAGCGGTTGCTACTTATGCTTTAATAAGGCAGTATAAATAAGTATTGGATTTACACCTGCAAACTTGTGTGTAGCTTTATAAAATACAAGATAACCTATCAGTGCTAGAAGGCAAGCTTATTGAAATAATTCAACACAACAGCTTCTCAGAGAACAAATAGAAATCCTATTGATAGTGGTGTGCATACCAATAGTCTCTTGATTTTCTTCTGTCACTACATTGCCTATCACAGCTGCAAGTAGAAGGGAAAAGCAAGAAGCTGATCTCTAATATTAACTCAGTTTCATTCATATAGTAGATGTTATTTTAGGACAAAATTAGAATACTGTTATGCCACATTAATCACTCTATTTACATAATTGAAAATTAGAATCACAAGTGTGTCATATAATCAAATCCCTGAATTGGAAAAGTCACACACATCTACAATGCTAAATAATTACTTAAAACCCTTGGAACAACAGATAAATACTCCACTTGAGCAACATAGACAACAAACAACAGCACAAATAAAAAAATCAACCTCTACCAATATCAACATATATAACTAAGGAAAGAGGCAATGAAAGAAGTACACACTTTCTTGAGGGATTGCACAAAGATATTACCCAGATAACATCCAGAGTCACAGACTTAGAAGCTGCACAGGCTACAATACAGAGAGAGGTGCAAAATAATTAGACTTGTGCATGGCCGAAAAATTCGTTTCGGATTAGTTTCGGATTCATTCGGATTCGAATAAATTTGGCTGAATTCGGTTCGGTTCGATTCGGAAATTCGGAATTTAAGTATGTGTTAGGTGGGATGTGCTGTGTATTATACTAGTGTTATGTACTGTATATTAGGTGTAACCCATAGCAGAGTCATATAACCTAATATACTGTACAATATTAGTGTAATCCATGGCCATCCGAATGTAACAAATAAATGCGAACTAATTCGGATTTATTCAGTAGATTCGGTACTACCGTAATTCGGAAATTCGAATCGATCCGAATTTCCGAATTTCGATTCATTCCGAATTGAAAAGCACATATCTAAAAATAATACCACTGAACTTGAATCTCAGGAGACAACTATAATAGTATTACTTGACAAAGTCAAAGACTTAGACAATCACAGCTGGAGGAACAACATTTGGATAAGAGGAGTTTCTGAATTTGTCCACCCCACAGCTTTACATGGATATTTACAAGATCTATTGCAGACGGTAAAAGTAACTTCAACCTCTCCTGACATAATAATAGAAAGAGCACATAAGGTCCTGAGGCCAAAACCTTCTCAAAAAGCTCAACCCAGAGACGTTATACTTTGGCTCATACATTTTAAGGAAAAAGATGATATAATGCACATTGCAAGAACCAAAGATTCTATAACTCCTGTGGGAAACAAAATTCAAATCTTCTCAGATATAAGCCCGACTACCTTACAAAAAAGAAGCTTAAAACAGAATACTGAATAATAATATAGTTTCCAAAGATGGAAAAACCGCTACATACAGAAAACCAGAAGATTTTTTCTGTGCAACTTTGGACATAACATTGCCAACCCTAGAACTTTAATAACAGCAGCTCAACATGTATCTTCCCAGCAAGATACTTAAAGTCAGATAGTTATGGACCAGTAACCAATAGTGATGTCGCAAACTGAAAATTGAACGGCGAACGTGAACGTCCGCAACTGTTCGCGAACGGGCGAACCGCCATTGACTTCAATGGGCAGGCAAATTTTAAAACCCACAGGGACTCTTTCTGGCCACAATAGTGATGGAAAAGTTGTTTCAAGGGGACTAACACCTGGACTGTGGCATGCCGGAGGGGGATCCATGGCAAAACTCCCACGGAAAATTACATAGTTGATGCAGAGTCTGGTTTTAATCCATCAAGCTTTCCTAAATTGTTTGGAATAACGTGCTTTAAAACATCAGGTATGATGTTGTTTCGATCAGGTAGTGTAAGGGATACGCCCGCTTCACAGTGACAGACCAAACTCCCCGTTTAACACACCGCAAACAACCGCAAACAGTCCATTTGCACAACCACGAGATAGATTTGATAGATACATAGATACATAGATTAGATAGATAGATCAATAGATGCAATATACATTTGATAGATACGATAGATAGATTTGATAGATAAATAGATAGATTTGATAGATAGATAATTTCCCAGACAGAGAATTACAAGACGTGCGGTCTGGGACCCATGGTAAGGTTCCCAGAGGCAGTTGCGGCGCCAGGGGACGTGTATATGGCATGGATTTTAGGAACCGGGAGATGGAAAAAGATGCTTGGTCGGTCCTCCTACTTCAAATTTGGGGCACTGTGCGTGCAATCGTGGCCGGAGTTTTAGTCGACAGACATTTGTCCGACGGACATTTGGCCGAAACACAAGTGGCTGTCACAAAACAGTCTGGCCACGAGATATATAGATTTGATAGATAGATACATAGATTAGATAGATAGATCAATAGATGCTATATACATTTGATAGATACGATAGATAGATAGATTTGATAGATAAATAGATAGATTTGATAGATAGATAATTTCCCAGACAGAGAATTACAAGACGTGCGGTCTGAGACCCATGGTAAGGTTCCCAGAGGCAGTTGCGGCGACAGGGGACGTGTATATGGCATGGATTTTAGGAACCGGGAGATGGAAAAAGATGCTTGGTCGGTCCTCCTACTTCAAATTTGGGGCACTGCGCGTGCAATCTACTGTGCACCAGATATGAGTGGTGTGGTTTTTGAAGCCACAGTGCAGCACCAGTGGCCAGAAAAATTTGGCATGTATTGTACACATGCCTGAAAAATTAGGTATTGTTGCAGCTGCTGCTGTAGCAGCCACCAGAAAAATTGATGTTTGTTTCCAAGGCAGAAAGTGTCCTAAAACATTGCGGCTTGAACCGTGTTTGGTGGCGGGTAAGTCACGCAAGTCATCCAGCATTCAAAGATAAAATACAGCAGCATGTGGATCATTTTTAGCCCAAGGCAGCTCATGTCATCAGGCCTTTTTTACTCGAATGTATCGCCCAATGTCAGTCCCTTCGGGATATATCCCTCATTCATCTTAATAAAGGTGAGGTAATCTAGATTTTTTTGACCTAGGTGACTTCTCTTCTCAGTGACAATACCTCCTGCTGCACTGAAGGTCCTTTCTGACAGGACACTTGAAGCGGGGCAAGCCAGAAGTTCTATCGCAAATTGGGATAGCTCAGGCCACAGGTCAAGCCTGCACACCCAGTAGTCAAGGGGTTCATCGCTCCTCAGAGTGTCGAGATCTGCAGGTAAGGCGAGGTAGTCTGCTACCTGTCGGTCGAGTCATTCTCTGAGGGTGGACCCCGAAGGGCTGTGGCGATGCATAGGAGTTAAAAAGCTCTGCATGTCCTCCATCAACAACATATCTGTAAAGCATCCTGTCCTTGCCGGCGTGGTCGTGGGAGTCGGAGGATTACTTTCACCTCTTCCCCTGTTAGATTCCCGTTGTGCTGTGACATCACCCTTATACACTGTGTAAAGCATACTTTTTCATTTATTTTGGAACTGCTGCATCCTTTCCGACTTACGGTAAATCGGTAAATTTCAGGCACTTTATGCTTATACCGGGGGTCTAGTAGCGTGGACACCCAGTACAGGTCGTTCTCCTTCAGCTTTTTTATACGAGGGTCCCTCAACAGGCACGACAGCATGAAAGACCCCATTTGCACAAGGTTGGATGCCGAGTTACTCATGTCCCGTTCCTCGTCCTCAGTGATCTCACTGAAGGTATCTTCTTCCCCCCAGCCATGTACAACACCACGGGTACCAGATAGGTGACAACGAGCACCCTGGGATGCCTGTTGTGGTTGGTATTCCTCCTCCTCCTCCTCCTCAAAGCCACATTCCTCCTCTGACTCCTCTTCCTCAAAATCCTCTTACAGCATTGCCGCAGGTCCAGCAAGCGATGCTGATAAGGCTGTTTCTGGTGGTGATCGTGACCACAACTCTTCCTCTTCACGCTCATCTACGGCCTGATCCAGCACTCTTCGCAGGGCATGCTCCAGGAAGAAAACAAATGGTATGATGTCGCTGATGGGGCCTTCGGTGCGACTGACTAGGTTTGTCACCTCTTCAAAAGGACACATGAGCCTACAGGCATTGCGTATGAGCGCCCAGTAACGTGGCAAAAAAATTCCCAGCTCCCCAGAGGCTGTCCTAGCACCCCGGTCATACAAATACTCGTTAACGGCTTTTTCTTGTTGGAGCAGGCGGTCGAACATTAGGAGTGTTGAATTCCAACGTGTCGGGCTGTCGCAAATCAAGCGCCTCACTGGCATGTTGTTTCACCGCTGGATATCAGAAAAGTGCACCATGGCCATGTAGGAACGCCTGAAATGGCCACACACCTTCCTGGCCTGCTTCAGGACGTCCTGTAAACCTGGGTACTTATGCACAAAGCGTTGTACGATCAGATTACACACATGTGCCATGCACGCCACATGTGTCAACTTGCCTAATTTCAATGCCGCCACCAAATTACTTCCGTTGTCAGAAACCACTTTGCCGATCTCCAGTTGGTGCGGAGTCAGCCACTGATCCACCTGTGCATTCAGGGTGGACAGGAGTGCTGGTCCGGTGTGACTCTCTGCTTTCAGGCAGGTCAAACCCAAGACGGCGTGACACTGCCGTATCCGGGATGTGGAATAGTACCTGGGGAGCTGGGGGGTGCCGTTGATGTGGAGCAAGACGCAGCAGCAGAAGAAGAGGACTCAGCCGAGGAGGTTATGGAAGAGGATGGAGTAGGAGGAGTAGAGGAGGTGGCAGCAGGCCTGCCTGCAAGTTGTGGCGGTGTCACCAACTCTGCAGAGCTACGCATTCCATGGTTGTCAGCCGTCAGCAGGTTTACCCAATGCGCAGTGTAGGTGATATACCTGCCTTGACCATGCTTTGCAGACCAGCTATCAGTGGTCAGATGGACCCTTGCCCCAACACTGTGTGCCAGACATGCCATTACTTCCTTTCGCACAATCGAGTACAGGTTGGGGATTGCCTTTTGTGAAAAGAACCTTCCACTGCGGTGTCCCAATAGCTACAATTTTTTTTAATGCCTCAGACTCCACCAGCTTGTATGGTTAAAGCTGGCGGGCTAAGAGTTCAGACAAGCCAGCTGTCAGACGCCGGGCAAGGGGGTGACTTTGTGACATTGGCTTCTTACACTCAAACATGTCCTTGACAGACACCTGACTGTGGGCAGATGAGCAGGAAATGCTCCGGAAGAGTGACGGAGTGGCGGATGGTTGAGTGGGGGCAAGGAGGACAGCAGTGTTTGACGTGGCTGAAGATGCTGGACCAGGAGGAGGATGGCGGCTTTGAGTTTGTGTGCTGCTTCTACTCATGTGTTGATCCCATAGGCGTTTGTGATGTGCGATCATGTGCCTTCGCAAAGCAGTTGTACCTAGGTGCGTGTTGGACTTCCCACGACTCAGTTTCTTTTGGCACAGGTTGCAAATGGCATCACTGTTGTCAGAGGCAGACACATCAAAAAAATGCCACACTGCTGAGCTCTGCGATGATGGCATTCTTGTGGTGGCAACAGCATGCGTTGATTGGCGTGCTGTCTGGCTGACCCCGGGTGCCGATGCATGCTGTCTGACTGTGCCACTAGCTCCTTGCGACGACCTCCCCCTGCTTCCAACTTGTCTCCTCCTCCTCTCTGTCTCCCCATCTGAACTTTCCCCCTGGTCTTCTTCTCTTCTAGCGGGCACCCACGTGACATCCACGGATGCATCGTCATCACCAACCGCTTCACTTGTATCTGACAAATCAACAAAAGAAGCAGCAGCGGGTACAACATCATCATCATCACACTGTACGTCCATGTCTGTAATGCTGCCTGACTGAGACATATCACTGTTATCTATATCCTCTGTCAATGATGGTTGCGCATCACTCATTTCTTCCAAATGATGTGTAAATAACTCCTCTGCCAGATCAAGTGAAGCGGCTGTGGTGCTAGTGTTGGTGGTGGTGGCAGGCGGGCGAGTGGTAACTTGAGAGGTGCCCGTAGATAAGCTGGAGGAGGATGGTGCATCAACAGATATGAGTGGTGGCACTGTGGGCAAGTGGGCCTGACACACACGCTGGCAGGCAGGCAGGCAACTGCAATTAGATTACACTAGCAGACTGATGTTTCACAGTCAAAAAAGTTTTTTTTAAAAAAAAAATTACACTACTGTTACAACAGATATGAGTGGTGGCACTGTGGGCAAGTGGCCCTGGCACACACACTGGTAGGCAGGCAACTGCAATTAGATTACACTAGCAGACTGATGTTTCACAGTCAAAAAAGTTTTTTTTTTTAAATTTACACTACTGTTACAACAGATATGAGTGGTGGCACTGTGGGCAAGTGGGCCTGGCACACACACTGGCAGGCAGGCAACTGCAATTAGATTACACTAGCAGACTGATGTTTCACAGTCAAAAAAGTTTTTTTTTTTTAAATTTACACTACTGTTACAACAGATATGAGTGGTGGCACTGTGGGCAAGTGGGCCTGGCACACACGCTGGCAGGCAGGCAACTGCAATTAGATTACACAAGCAGACTGATGTTTCACAGTTAAAAAAATTTAAAAAAAAATTTACACTAATGTTACACCAGATATGAGTGGTGGCACTGGGCAAGTGGGCACAGTATACGCTGTGAGCCTGGCACACACGCTGGCAGGCAGGCAACTGCAATTAGATTATACTAGCAGACTGATGTTTAACAGTCAAAAAAGTTTTTTTTTTTTAAATTTATACTACTGTTACAACAGATATGAGTGGTGGCACTGTGGGCAAGTGGGCCTGGCACACACGCTGGCAGGCAGGCAGGCAACTGCAATTAGATTACACTAGCAGACTGATGTTTCACAGTCAAAAAAGTTTTTTTTTTTAAATTTACACTACTGTTACAACAGATATGAGTGGTGGCACTGTGGGCAAGTGGGCCTGGCACACACGCTGGCAGGCAGGCAACTGCAATTAGATTACACTAGCAGATTGATGTTTAACAGTCAAAAAAGTTTTTTTTTTTTAAATTTACACTACTGTTACAACAGATATGAGTGGTGGCACTGTGGGCAAGTGGGCCTGGCACACACGCTGGCAGGCAGGCAGGCAACTGCAATTAGATTACACTAGCAGACTGATGTTTCACAGTCAAAAAAGTTTTTTAATTTTAAATTTACACTACTGTTACAACAGATATGAGTGGTGGCACTGTGGGCAAGTGGGCCTGGCATACACGCTGGCAGGCAGGCAACTGCATTTAGATTACACTAGTAGACTGATGTTTCACAGTCAAAAAAGTTTTTTTTTTTTTAATTTACACTACTGTTACAACAGAAATGAGTGGTGGCACTGTGGACAAGTGGGCCTGGCACACACGCTGGCAGGCAGGCAACTGCAATTAGATTACACTAGCAGACTGATGTTTCACAGTCAAAAAAGTTTTTTTTTTTTAAATTTACACTATTGTTACAACAGATATGAGTGGTGGCACTGTGGGCAAGTGGTCCTGGCACACACGCTGGCAGGCAGGCAACTGCTATTAGATTACACTAGCAGACTGATGTTTCACAGTCAAAAAAGTTTTTTTAAAAAAAATAACACTACTGTTACAACAGTTATGAGTGGTGGCACTGTGGGCAAGTGGGCCTGGCACACACGCTGGCAGGCAGGCAACTGCAATTAGATTACACTAGCAGACTGATGTTTCAAAGTCAAAAAAGTTTTTTAAAAATTTTTTACACTACTGTTACAACAGATATGAGTGGTGGCACTGTGGGCAAGTGGGCCTGGCACACACGCTGGCAGGCAGGCAACTGCAATTAGATTACACTAGCAGACTGATGTTTAACAGTCAAAAAAGTTTTTTTTTTTTAAATTTACACTACTGTTACAACAGATATGAGTGGTGGCACTGTGGGCAAGTGGGCCTGGCACACACGCTGGCAGGCAGGCGACTGCAATTAGATTACACTAGCAGACTGATGTTTCACAGTCAAAAATGTTTTTTTTTTTTAAAAATTACACTACTGTTACAACAGTTATGAGTGGTGGCACTGTGGGCAAGTGGGCCTGGCACACACACTGGCAGGCAGGCAACTGCAATTAGATTACACTAGCAGACTGATGTTTCAAAGTCAAAAAAGTTTTTTAAAAAAAATGTTACACTACTGTTACAACAGATTTGAGTGGTGGCACTGTGGACAAGTGGGCCTGGAACACACGCTGGCAGGCAGTCAACTGCAATTAGATTACACTAGCAGACTGATGTTTAACAGTCAAAAAAGTTTTTTTTTTAAATTTACACTACTGTTACAACAGATATGAGTGGTGGCACTGTGGGCAAGTGGGCCTGGCACTCACGCTGGCAGGCAGGCGACTGCAATTAGATTACACTAGCAGACTGATGTTTCACAGTCAAAAAAGTTATTTTTTTTAAATTTACACTACTGTTACAACAGATATGAGTGGTGGCACTGTGGGCAAGTGGTCCTGGCACACACGCTGGCAGGAAGGCAACTGCTATTAGATTACACTAGCAGACTGATGTTTCACAGTCAAAAAAGTTTTTTTTTTAAAAAAATTACACTACTGTTACAACAGTTATGAGTGGTGGCACTGTGGGCAAGTGGGCCTGGCACACACGCTGGCAGGCAGGCAACTGCAATTAGATTACACTAGCAGACTGATGTTTCAAAGTCAAAAAAGTTTTTTAAAAATTTTTTACACTACTGTTACAACAGATATGAGTGGTGGCACTGTGGGCAAGTGGGCCTGGCACACAAGCTGGCAGGCAGGCAACTGCAATTAGATTACACAAGCAGACTGATGTTTCACAGTTAAAAAAAATTTTAAAAAAATTTACACTAATGTTACACCAGATATGAGTGGTGGCACTGGGCAAGTGGGCACAGTATACGCTGTGGCCTGGCACACACGCTGGCAGGCAGGCAACTGCAATTAGATTACACTAGCAGACTGATGTTTCACAGTCAAAAAAGTTTTTTTTTAAAAAAATTACACTACTGTTACAACAGTTATGAGTGGTGGCACTGTGGGCAAGTGGGCCTGGCACACACACTGGCAGGCAGGCAACTGCAATTAGATTACACTAGCAGACTGATGTTTCAAAGTCAAAAAAGTTTTTTAAAAAAACTTTACACTACTGTTACAACAGATATGAGTGGTGGCACTGTGGACAAGTGGGCCCGGCACACACGCTGGCAGGCAGGCAACTGCAATTAGATTACACTAGCAGACTGATGTTTAACAGTCAAAAAAGTTTTTTTTTTTAAATTTACACTACTGTTACAACAGATATGAGTGGTGGCACTGTGGGCAAGTGGGCCTGGCACACACGCTGGCAGGCAGGCAACTGCAATTAGATTACACTTGCAGACTGATGTTTCACAGTCAAAAAAGTTTTTTTTTTTTAAATTTACACTACTGTTACAACAGATATGAGTGGTGGCACTGTGGGCAAGTGGGCCTGGCACACACACTGGCAGGCAGGCAACTGCAATTAGATTACACTTGCAGACTGATGTTTAACAGTCAAAAACGTTTTTTTTTTTAAAATGTACACTACTGTTACAACAGATATGAGTGGTGGCACTGTGGGCAAGTGGGCCTGTCACTCACGCTGGCAGGCAGGCGACTGCAATTAGATTACACTAGCAGACATGTTTCACAGTCAAAAAAGTTATTTTTTTTAAATTTACACTACTGTTACAACAGATATGAGTGGTGGCACTGTGGGCAAGTAGGCCTGGCACACATGCTGGCAGGCAGGCAACTGCAATTAGATTACGTAACACAAGCAGACTGATGTTTCACAGTCAAAAAAGTTTTTTTTTTTAAATTTACACTAATAGTACACCAGATATGAGTGATGGCAAAGGGCAAGTGGGCACAGTATACGCCGTGAGCCTGGCACATACGCTGGCAGGCAGGCAACTGCAATTAGATTAGGGGAAAAAAAACAGCCCTAAAAAGGGCTTTTTGGGGTGCTGTCCTTACAGCAGAGATCAGATGAGTCCTTCAGGACTGTAGTGGACACTGAATACACTAGCCTAGCTATCAATTTCCCTATTAAATCAGCAGCAGCTACACTGTCCCTCCTCTCACTAAGAAAGCAGCTTCCGAATTAATCTAAAATGGCTGCTGTCCAGGAGCTGGGAGGGTCTGGGAGGGAAGGTCTGCTGCTGATTGGCTGGAATGTGTCTTCAGACTGTGAGATACAGGGTAAAAGTTTACTCATGACGAATAGGGGGCGGATCGAACATCGCATATGTGCGCCCGCCGTTGCGAACGCAAACAAGCTATGTTCGCCGGGAACTATTCGCTGGCGAACTATTCGGGACATCACTAGTTATAACGCTTTTTCACTCATAACGCAAAACTCGTAATCTAGCCGTTAGTTATAAAAAAATTGCATTTTCAACAAAAGATAACTGTGATATCAAAAAATAGTTGAAAAAAAATGTGTTATTTGTGGTTTCATAAAACAAAATCTTTAAAATGTTAACTATATGTTATTTTGTGCTTGCATGAAACAAAATCTTTAACAAAGGATACCTATAAAAAATAATAGAATTTTCAACAAAGGTTGACTATAATATCAAAAAATAGTTTAATTAAAATGTGTTGTATGTGCTTACATAAAACAAAATCTTCAACAAAGGATATCAAAATACCAAAAAAAAATTTAATAAATATTTATAACAATCTTATGATTGTATTGCTCATAAGAATTCTCTTTAAAATTTACATAATATGACTGGTCATTTCTTTTGTTTGATTGTACTATATTCAATCAAATACAAAAATACAAAAAATATAAAATGACAAAATATTGCAAATAGTCTCAAAGCGCTTGATAAGTTTCCTTTTGAGAATTCTCCTTTTGCAAAATGGAACTACCTGTATCAGTTAAATTGTTGGAATGGTAACTGAATAACAATCGCCTAGATTAAGAGTCTTGTGTTAGCCTTAAAAAGCAGCGTTGAGGGGTCCCAACGCTGCTTTTTAACGCCCGCTGGTATTACAAGTCTGGCAGGTACAGGTGTACCACTCACTTTTTTTCCACGATTTTAGCATACCGAAAATCCCCTTACGTCAATTGTGTATCCTATCTTTTCAATGGGATTTTCCTAATGCCGGTATTACAAGTCTTGGAAAAAGTGAGCGGTACACCCTCTCCTTTCAAGACTCCTACCACATTTAAAAGTCAGTAGTTAAGAGTTTTATGGGCTAACGCCGTAAGACATCCGACGCGGAGCATCCTCTTCAAATGAAGTCCTAACGAAGCACGAAGGTTCCTTTAAATGACGTCATCCAAGATGGCGTCCCTTGAATTCCGATTGGCTGAAAGAATCCTATCAGCCAATCGGAATTAAGGTAGGAAAAATCTTATTGGCTGATGCAATCAGCCAATCAGATTGAAGTTCAATCCGATTGGCTGATCCAATCAGCCAATAGGATTGAGCTTGCATTCTATTGGCTGTTCCAATCAGCCAGTAGAATGCAAACTCAATCCTATTGGCTGATTGCATCAGGAAATAGGTTTTTTACCCTTATATTCCAATTGGCTGATAGAATTCTATCAGCCAATCGGAATTCAAGGGACGCCACCTGGAGAGAGACACAAATTAAGCTAGCCTTTATGACGTATTTGACGCCAGCTAGATTGACTAATTGGTATAGGGTGAAGATGGTATGCCCCAAATGTTCTTCTTCTAGGGCAGACCTTTTACATTGTTTTTGGACTTGCCCAAAGATTGGTCAATTTTGGCTTAGGGTAGAGCACTGGATACAGGCCTCTCTCAAAATAGATTACCATTTTCAGCCGATGGAAATATTTTTTTTAGTGAATCCGCAGATTGCCCCCAGAAACTTTAAATTAATCAACTTGATCATATTTCTTGGCCGCAACATATTATTGAGAGCATGGAAAGCGAAAATAGTCCCTAAATTAAAAGAGCTTAAAAATGCTTTGACTGCCCATTTTACACAAGAACAATGGAATTTGCGAGACGTTACGGAGGGAAGGTTAGCCCGGTTCTTTAACCAATGGGAAACATTTATTCTATCTTTCCCTGTGGAAACTCAAATTAGGTTGGTTAAACCTTTTAGGGACACTCCATATGTGCAATTACAAGTATTGGCTGGTCATTTCCCCCGTATATGGTGTAACATTGGAGAGTCGGAAGGGGAATGAATACGGAGGGGGGGAATACAGACTGGTGGGGACTTTTGTTTTTGTTTTGTTTCTTTCTTTCTTTTCTTTTTTTTTTTTTTTTTCTCTTCCTTGTTGTGTGTTGTAATTTTATGTCAGGAAATTCCCTTGAGCTAGAATCCGATCAATATAGTGTCAGGTCAGATCAAACAGGAGTTAGATTCAGTGTTAAAGTATATTTGCTACAGCGGAGGCATAAAGAGGCATAGTTAATAAATGTATAGTATATATTATTATTTTCTTTTTTTTCCTAGGTGGTATATGTCTTAAAGATTAGTGAGGAAGCTGATCTAAAATTTCTTTTATTTTTTGGTTGTAGACATATACACTGTTATAGAAGAACTGTAATTCATTTATTTTCTGTTATTTTGTTTCTTCTCGGTTTTGTTGCTAATGCCAGAATGTATATATATCTATGTTGTTGCATAATATAAATCTTATTTAAAAAAGAGAAAGGAAAAGAATAGAAAAATTCCAGCTAAGTGTACAAATACTTCATATAAGGGGATTATTATTTTGTTAAGAGGAAGTGATTCTGTTGTTCTAAATTGTTTTGTTTTGTTTCAAAATATGTCTTACCTGGCCCTGCGTGGCACAAGGAGATTGAATCCATTTGACTGTGCACTTTGTTGGATATAAATAAATATTTAAAAAAAAAAAAAGGTAGGAAAAATCCTATTGGCTGATGCAATCAGCCAATCAGATTGAAGTTCAATCCGATTGGCTGATCCAATCAGCCAATAGGATTGAGCTTGCATTCTATTGGCTGTTCCAATCAGCCAGTAGAATGCAAACTCAATCCTATTGGCTGATTGCATCAGGAAATAGGATTTTTACCCTTATATTCCAATTGGCTGATAGAATTCTATCAGCCAATCGGAATTCAAGGGACGCCATCTTGGATGACGTAATTTAAAGGAACCTCATCTTCATCAAAAGAAGAGGGTGCTCCGCGCCGGATGTCTTGAAGATGGAGCTGCTCCACGTCGGAAGGATGGAGATAGAAGATGCCGTCTGGATGAAGACTTCTGCCTGCCTGGAGGACGACTTCTTGCCGCTTGGATGAAGACTTCTTCCGGCTTCGTTGAGGACTTCTTGCTGCTTGGATGAAGACTTCTCCCAGATGGATGAGGATGGATGTCCGGTCTTCAAAAACTGTATGTGGATCTTCGGGGGTTAGAGTTAGGTTTTTTTAAGGGTTTATTGGGTGGGTTTTATTTTTAGATTAGGGACTTTTGGCAATGTAAAAGAGCTAAATGCCCTTTTAAGGGCAATGCCCATCCAAATGCCCTTTTCAGGGCAATGGGGAGCTTAGGTTTATTTAGATAGGATTTTATTTGGGGGGTTGGTTGTGTGGGTGGTGGGTATTACTGTTGGGGGGTTGTTTGTATTTTTTTTATTACAGGTAAAAGAGCTGATTTCTTTTGGGGCAATGCCTCACAAAAGGCTCTTTTAAGGGCCATTGGCAGTTTAGTGTAGGCTAGGGTTTTTTTTATATTAGGGGGGCTTTTTTATTTTGATAGGGCTATTAGATTAGGTGTAATTAGTTTAAATATTTGATCATTTCTTTTTTATTTTTTGTAATTTAGAGTTTATTATTTTTGTAATTTAGATAAATGTATTTTTGTAATTTAATTTATTTTATTTTAGTGTAATGTTAGGTTTAACTGTAAGACAGGTTAGGTTTTATTTTACAGGTAAATTTTTATTTATTTTAACTAGGTAGTTAGTAAATAGTTAATAACTATTTACTAACTAATCTACCTAGTTAAAATAAATACAAACTTACCTGTGAAATAAAAATAAAACATAAGCTAGCTACAATATAACTATTAGTTATATTGTAGCTAACTTAGGTTTTATTTTACAGGTAAGTATGTATTTAATTTTAAAAAGGAATAATTTAGGTATTAATTGTAATTTTTATTTGGAATAATTTAAATTATGTTAAAGTTAGTGGGTGTTAGGGTTAGGGTTATGTTAGGGTTAGGGTTAGACTTAGTGTTAGGTTTAGGGGTTAATAACGTTATATAGTGGCAGCGACATTGGGGGCAGCAGATTAGGGGTTAATAACAGTAATGTAGGTTGCGGCGATGTTAGGGACAGCAGATTAGGGGTTAATAATATTTAACTAGTGTTTGCGAGGCGGGACTACGGCGGTTTTGGGTTTAATATGTTTATTATAGTGGCGGCGATGTCCGGAGCGGAAGATTAGGGGTTAATAATTTTATTTTAGTGTTTGCCATGCGGGAGGACCTCGGTTTAGGGGTTAATAGGTAGTTTATGGGTGTTAGTGTACTTTGTAGCACTTTAGTTATGAGTTTTATGTTACGGCTTTGTAACATAAAAGCCATTACTACTACTGACTTTCAGTTTACGGTACGGATCTTGTAGTTATGGGCTTTACCACTCACTTTTTGGCCGGACAGGCAAACTCTTAATACCGGCGCTGTGGAAGTCCCATTAAAAAAGGACTTTTTGAAAGCTGCGGTAGTTATGTTGCGTGACTGCCAAAAAAGTGTGAGGTACAGCTGTACCTACAAGACTCGTAATACCAGCAGTAGTGAAAAAGCAGCTTTCTTACTCATAACGCAAAACTCGTAATCTAGCAGAAAGACTTTCCAGCTAAATATAATATTTTCTTACAGTGATAGAATCACTTTCTATATCCATTAAATTTACCAACTGTGGTAAATTAAACTAAATACTTACCAATAAAATAAACCCTAAGCTAGCTACAATATAACTAATAGTTACATTGTAGCTATCTTAGGATTTATATTTATTTTACAGGCAACTTTGTATTTATTTTAACTAGGTAGAATAGTTATTAAATAGTTATTAACTATTTAATAACTACCTAGCTAAAATAAGTACAAAATTACCTGTAAAATAAATCCTAACCTAAGTTACAATTACACCTAACACTACACTATCATTAAACTAATTACCTAAACTACCTACAATTAATTACAATTAAATGAAATAAACTAAATTACGGAAAAAAATAAACACTAAACTACAGAAAATAAAAAATGAATTACAAGAATTTTAAAATAATTACACCTAATCTAATCCCCCTAATAAAATAAAAAAGCCCCCCAAAATAATAAAATTTCCCTACCCTATACTAAATTACAAATAGCCCTTAAAAGGGCTTTTTGCGGGGCATTGCCCCAAAGTAATCAGCTTTTTTACCTGTAAAAAAAAGAATACAATACCCCCCCAACATTAAAACCCACCACCCACATACCCTACTCTAAAACCCACCCAATCCCCCCTTAAAAAAAACCTAACACTAACCCCCTGAAGATCACCCTACCTTGAGCCGTCTTCCCCCAGCCGGGCACAAGTGGTCCTCCAGAGGGTCCGAAGTCTTCATCCGATCAGGGCAGAAGAGGTACTCCAGACGGCAGAAGACTTCATCCAGGCAGCATCTTCTATCTTCATCCTTCCGGAGCGGAGCGGGTCCATCTTCAATCCAGCCAATGCAGAGCATCCTCTTCAAATGAAGTCCTAACAAAGAATGAAGGTTCCTTTAAATGACGTCATCCAAAATGGCGTCCCTTGAATTCCGATTGGCTGATAGAATCCTATCAGCCAATCGGAATTAAGGTAGGAAAAATCCTATTGGCTGATGCTACCAGCCAATTGGATTGAAGTTCAATCTGATTGGATGATCCAATCAGCCAATAGGATTGACCTCGCATTCTATTGGCTGATTGGAACAGCCAATAGAATGCGAGGTCAATCCTATTGGCTGATTGGATCAGCCAATCGGATTGAACTTCAATCCGATTGGCTGATTACATCAGCCAATAGGATTTTTCCTACCTTAATTCCGATTGGCTGATAGGATTCTTTGTTTGAAGAGGATGCTCCGCATTGGCTGGATTGAAGATGGACCCACTCCGCTCCGGAAGGATGAAGATAGAAGATGCCGCCTGGATGAAGCCTTCTGCCGTCTGGAGGACCTCTTCTGCCCCGATCGGATGAAGACTTCGGACCCTCTGGAGGACCACTTGTGCCCGGCTGGGTGAAGATGGCTCAAGGTAGGGTGATCTTCAGGGGGTTAGTGTTATGTTTTTTTAAGGGGGGATTGGGTGGGTTTTAGAGTAGGGGTGTGTGGGTGGTGGGTTGTAATGTTGGGGGGGTATTGTATTCTTTTTTTACAGGTAAAAAAGCTGATTACTTTGGGCAATGCCCCGCAAAAAGCCCTTTTTAGGGCTATTTGTAAATTAGTATATGGTAGGGAAATTTTATTATTTTGGGGGGCTTTTTTATTTTATTAGGGGGATTAGATTAGGTGTAATTAGTTTAAAAAAATTGTAATTCTTTTTTTATTTTCTGTAATTTAGTTTATTTCATTTAATAGTAATTAATTGTAGGTAGTTTAGGTAATTAGTTTAATGATAGTGTAGTGTTAGGTGTAATTTTAACTTAGGTTAGGATTTATTTTACAGGTAATTTTGTACTTATTTTAGCTAGGTAGTTATTAAATAGTTAATAACTATTTAATAACTATTCTACCTAGTTAAAATAAATACAAAGTTGCCTGTAAAATAAATATAAACCCTAAGATAGCTACAAATGTAACTATTAGTTATATTGTAGCTACCTTAGGGTTTATTTTATAGGTAAGTATTTAGTTTTAAATAGGATTAATTTATTTAATTATGTTAAATTAATTTAGTTTAATTTAAATTATATTTAAGTTAGGGGGGTTAGGGTTAGACTTAGATTTAGGGGTTAATAAATGTATTATAGTAGCGGCGACATTGGGGCCGGAAGATTAGGGGTTAATAAATGTAGGTAGGTGTCGGCGATGTTGGGGGGGGCAGATTAGGGGTTAATAAATGTAGGTGTCGGCGATGTTAGGGGCAGCAGATTAGGGGTTCATAGGTATAATGTAGGTGGCGGCGATGTCCGGTCGGCAGATTAGGGGTTACAATTTTTTATTTAAGTGTTTGCGATGTGGGGGGGGGGCCTCGGTTTAGGGGTTAATAGGTAGTTTATGGGTGTTAGTGTACTTTTTAGCACTTTAGTTAAGAGCTTTATGTTCCGGCGATAGCCCATAAAACTCTTAACTACTGACTTTTAAATGCGGTAGGAGTCTGGACAGGAGAGGGTCTACCGCTCACTTCTTCCAAGACTCGTAATACCAGCGTTAGGCAAATCCCATTAAAAAGATAGGATACGCAATTGACGTAAGGGGATTTGCAGTAGCCTCGAGTCACGGAAAAAAAGTGAGCGATACACCTGTACCTGTCAGACTCGTAATACCAGCAGGCGGTAAAAAGCAGCGTTAGGACCCCTTAACGCTGCTTTTTTACCCTAACGCCAAACTCGTGATCTAGCCGTATATTTCTTACCAACTATGCTTTCATAAGAGGAGAGGTTGAAAACCAGGTACTCTTCTCAGCTCCTGTGGTGAGAAAATGACCTTCTCTATCCCACAATTCTCTGCAGTAGCTGGAAAAGAAAATAATAAGTTCTGGGAGGCAGAGCAAAAATTTCTCAGTATTAAATTCTGGAGATTACCATAATCGGCCACTAGATGGTGCAACACCTTATATTGTAATACAAAATAGGATGGTATAACAACAATTAAATATCTAAACAACATTTCTAAATCATATGTCCTGAAGACAGCACACTCCCCGTCTGGCGTCAATTGATGCCACCATAAAAGTCTTCAGATGAAAACAGTAGAACAAGTCCAGTCACTGGTTTGAGGAATAGTTTGGTCTCATTCTGTTTGTGAACCTTGAGTTCAACTCTGCGGGCCTTTCCATCTTTTGATAACAAGTCCTAGAGGACACACGTTCCTGTGTGATTGTACGAATAATCATGTTTTTTGATTGTTCGTGTTTGGTTACTTTGTAAGCACTGTTACAGTGGTGCCATCCTTTGCAGTCCTTTTCCTCTGAGGACAGGGTATCCTTGAAAGAATGTACTATGTGAGATAAGCAGGTGATACCTCTAACAAGTGATTTCCAGGTGTTGAACCTGCTGAACCAGAGGGATCCAAGTTGGTTGCTTGAAGTCACTGTAAGTAGTGTAGACACCTGTGGATGAATGTTTTCATCTGTGTCTGCATCTACTAGTTCAAATGTCTCATGGTTAAAAGTGGTGTGTTCTGAATTATACAAGAATGCAGGACCTGTAAGCCATATTGTGTCTCTTAGATAGTTAGCAGCAACAGATCTAGTTGCCTGTTCTGCAGGATTCTGATCAGTAGATATGAAGCGCCATTGTTTTGGGTGGGTGGACCTCCTGATTCTCTGCACCCTGTTATTGACGTACACATAGAAATGTCTGTTTTCATTGCAAATATAACCTAGGACTACTTTGCTGTCTGTATAAAACTCAGTGTCTTTTCTAAGGCCTAGATTTGGAGTTTAGCGTTAGCCGTGAAAACCAGCGTTAGAGGCCCCTAACGCTGGTTTCTTATGGACTCCGGTATTTAGAGTTCATTTACCGACACTCAAAAATCACCCAACGCTCAAATTTCTACTGACACCTCAGACCCAGTAGTAAACATATACCGACAAAATAAACATTCACGAATCACAAAACAAATATTACACAAAGTACACTTACACTCATACAAACACTACACTATATTTATTTTTAAGATTTAATAATTTTTCATCAAAATACAAAGGATCAAAGTTGCGAGATCTCGGGTGTTAGAAAAAAAACAACACAAATCCATTTTGCCATTGACTTACATTGACACACGGGAAAAGACCCTCATATACCTACATCTAACTAATAACATTATCACAAATATACACTCATCGATGCATACAAACAATATACACCACATGACATACAAAAAATATTTATTTATTACAAAAAGAACACGATTTAGTTACTTTTTCACACAAGCTCATGACGTCACTCACTTTACGAGGAAAACCAGTCTTAGAAAAAAAAATCTTACCAATTTCTAGAGCCTCGATTGACTTCTATTGGGAAGACGTGCTCGTGCACACGAAACCCACATTTCCCTAACGCACGCAAATAGCATAGACAGAAAAACTCCAAATACCAGCGCTAGAAAATACATGATTTTATGCGTTAGACCCAGCTATGATAAATAGATCAAGAAATGACTATTTCCCTATGGTGGATTTATGGATTTTACTTATTGAATATTCACAACACCATTAAATTGTTTCAGACTTTTATATTACATCAACTACAAATCAACATCACTAGTAACAAACTTTTATTTAAAAAAATATTACATTTAAACGGACACAAAAATAATGTCAACTTTTCAGGATTCACAAACACTACACAATGGGAAACAATTCTCATTTACCTTTATTATTGCATTTCAGTTATTCAACTCATATGCTTGCAACAACAGCATATCTATATAGGCTTAACACATGATCAGTCATGGATGCACATACATTACTTTTAACATTCACTCATACATGTGCATTCAAATGATGGGGGAAAAACACATTACATTCTCTCGAGGAATCACAAAACAGAAGATATGGATTTTACTGTACTTTTAACATCATGATTCCATCACCAGAAACCATTAGGAATTACGTACAACAAGAACATCATTACACAAGATTACAGATGTCACTTTATGGGAAGGAACAACAATGCCAGACCGCTATATAGAAGTCAGCATATGTGGGACACAATCACAATATATACGTACATGTACATAACACGCATCACTCATCACGCAACCACAAAGCACACATTTAGATTTTATTCAGCACACAATAACAATGTAGCACAATACAACAACACAATGAGGATTTCAGAACTACATAGGCAGGTTAATAATATCATGACGTCATTAGAAGATTCAACCGTACACATCACAGATTCACGACTGTACCGCCCCTTTCGGAACTTTAACACTCAATACTACAATACAACATATACGTAAAGAACAGTTTTGAACAGCATTATTAGGGAGATTTGAATGGGACAATTAATAAATATTGTCAGATCGCAAATCACTTATATCTATAATACTACAGATGACACCCGGAAGTTATTCAGCATTAGTGCGATTTGAAAGGGACGCATACAATATTGACAGCTCGGCAATCACTTATATATACAATACTACAGATGACAGCCGGAAGTTCTTCAGTATTAGTGCGATTTGAAAAGGACGCATACAATATTGACAGCTCGGCAATCACTTATATATACAATACTACAGATGGCAGACGGGAAGTTCGGAATTATTATTGCGATTTTAAAGGGACGCATACAATATTGACAGCTCGTCAATCACTTATATATACAATACTACAGATGGCAAACGGGAAGTTCGGAATTATTATTGCGATTTTAAAGGGACGCATACAATATTGACTGCTCGGCAATCACTTATATATACAATACTACAGATGGCAGACGGGAAGTTCGGAATTATTATTGCGATTTTAAAGGGACGCATACAATATTGACTGCTCGGCAATCACTTATATATACAATACTACAGATGGCAGACGGGAAGTTCGGAATTATTATTGCGATTTTAAAGGGACGCATACAATATTGACAGCTCGGCAATCACTTATATATACAATACTACAGATGGCAGATGGGAAGTTCGGAATTATTATTGCGATTTTAAAGGGACGCATACAATATTGACAGCTCGGCAATCACTTATATATACAATACTACAGATGGCAGATGTTACTTTCTCGTTTACAAACAATGTTGCAGCAACATTGATCGATCACATTCGATGCACATTATACACAACTATGCACTTTCATTCATGTTAGCCTGGACGTGTGCTTGTTACTATAAGATCGCGTTTGAGAAATATTGATTACGCATATGATCAAACATTACAAACATGCACTGTATGTGTGATATTTGACACTTTCACATTGAGATTCATTGTTAGAAAACAACATTTCAGCAAACAACAAAAAAACGCCCACTGTGAAAGCATTCGCGCCGCTCACATACAAACAAGTGAATACAATCAGCAATCATTACAAACTCACTACCATTGGACTAATTGTACTATAAATCCCCCAAACAACATGGCCAAAGCATCACTTGTGATCCACATCAGATCAAGTGCATACCTTGTTACGCTGTTTTGAAAGATGGATGACGATGACATGGTAGACGCTGCTGGTGCTGCTATTGGCGAACTAGCTGTTGGTCGAATCAGGCAGCCTCGGCGGCTCAGACTGAGACGAAGGGGTCGTCTGGTTCGAGGTCCTCCTGTCTACAGGGTGAGACCCACCTTGGAAAACATGAGCGACTTTGAGGTTTATGATAAGTATCGGCTCGATCGCGAACAGCTCATTGGCCTTTACTATCTTCTTAAACCTCATTTGGAGCCACGTATAAGAATAAGGACTGCTGTTCCCGCCATGAGTAAGATGCTAAGCTGTCTATACGTCCTGGCCTCCGGGAGTTTTCAATCCGGAGAACTGTACATGCATGGCCTGGCTCAAGGTACATTCTCTGTGGTGTTTGATAACTTTCTGGACGCCATGGTACGTATCAGTAAGCAATACATAGGATTCCCACAGAATGATGGTGATTGGAGGCGCCTGAAGCGGGAATTCTTTGATATTGCTCAATTGCCCAATGTCTTGGGAGCCATATATTGTACCCACATTGCGCTGCGTGCTCCAATTGATGACTTGCCCTTTCAGAAATCGCAAACATTTTCATAGCCTCAACGTGCAGTATGTTTGTGACGCACGGATGAGGATTATGCATGTGTGTGCGAATTTTGGAGGGGCTAGTCATGATGCCCGCATCCTCTCTCTGTCGTCCCTGTGGAGACCGTTTGAGGAAAGACAAATGCCCCCTGGTTATCTCGTTGGTGAGTATTTGTGCACAACATGGGGTTAATTAGTTTGACACTTGCCACTGTAGTTTTAAAATGTTAGCGTAATGTTCAGCTATAGGATGCAATTTAACCATTTTTTTTTTCCCCGCTAATGTCTACTTTTAGTTCAATGCAGATATGTAGCATGTCTTACCTTAAATGCTCAGATAGAGAATGTAATGTAACCATGTAGTTTGCATTTTACACAAGGTTTGGTTTAGGAGAAATACGCATATGTAGCATGTCTTAGCTGAAATGGGAAGATATTAGCTAATGCAATTTAACCATGTCATTGTCTCTTTCCGCTAATGTCTAGTTTTAGTTCAATGCAGATATGTAGCATGTCTTACCTTAAATGCTCAGATAGAGAATGCAATGTAACCATGTAGTTAGCATTTTACACAAGGTTTGGTTTAGGAGAAATACGCATATGTAGCATGTCTTAGCTGAAATGGCAAGATATTAGCTAATGCAATTTAACCATGTCATTGTCTCTTTCCGCTAATGTCTTTTAGTTCAATGCAGATATGTAGCATGTCTTACCTTAAATGCTCAGATAGAGAATGCAATGTAACCATGTAGTTAGCATTTTACACAAGGTTTGGTTTAGGAGAAATATGCATATGTAGCATGTCTTAGCTGAAATGGGAAGATATTAGCTAATGCAATTTAACCATGTCATTGTCTCTTTCCGCTAATGTCTTTTAGTTCAATGCAGATATGTAGCATGTCTTACCTTAAATGCTCAGATAGAGAATGCAATGTAACCATGTAGTTAGCATTTTACACAAGGTTTGGTTTAGGAGAAATATGCATATGTAGCATGTCTTAGCTGAAATGGGAAGATATTAGCTAATGCAATTTAACCATGTCATTGTCTCTTTCCGCTAATGTCTTTTAGTTCAATGCACATATGTAGCATGTCTTACCTTAAATGCTCAGATAGAGAATGCAATGTAACCATGTAGTTTGCATTTTACACAAGGCTTGATTTAGGAGAAATACGCATATGTAGCATGTCTTAGATGAAATGGGAAGATAGAGAATAATATTGAACTAGATTTTTTAATTTTAAAAAAAACATTTGTTACTGGATTATCGTGTACAAAACTTTTTATTGGACTCCAAATACTATTTTGAGGATTCTGTTAGAATTATGTTCTGTTCATAATTTATAGGTGATTCTGGGTACATGAGCCGGCCTTGGCTCATTACCCCCTTGCGTAGCCCGACTGATGTGTCTGAGGAGCGCTACAATAGGGCTCATAAGAGAACCAGGGCGGTGGTTGAACGGATGTTCGGGCTCCTGAAGATGAGGTTCAGGTGCCTGGACAGGTCGGGAGGAGCCCTCCAGTACAACCCAAAGAAGGTGGCTAAGATCGTTGTAGCCTGTAGCGTCCTGCATAATATTGCACAGCGGGCTGGGATGCTGCAGGCCGTCCCGGCGGACCGAAACCTCCTCAGAGATGAGGAGGATGATCCTGTTCTAGAGGGGCCATTCCGGGACGAGGGGCTCAATGTCAGAGCAGACATCATCAACCACCACTTTAGACGGTAAAGAATAGAAGTTAGACTGGAGTATTGTCAATAGATGTGAACTCTAGGGAAATGACAAGTAGAGAATTGTGCAAACATGTTAGGATTGTTCATCAAATGCTAAAAATGTGTTTCATTTATTAATATAGGTGATGCTCTGGGCATTGGGTCCTGTAGCGAGTCTTTGCCACCTGGTTTTTAAAGAGGACATCAGATGGTAAGTATAAATGTATGGACTGTTGCTGGCATGAATTGTACACAAATACATCATATGGCATACATTTTCTAAACTAGTATTTAGTTTACACATTACTTAAAATGTAAATACTCAGAAAGGGATCCTCTAGCATGACTATGGTTCAATGTCACACATTAGAGGTTTGTTCTGCTCAATATGACTCATCTTCACACTTGATAGAACATAACACAAGATGCTACACACGCTTAGTAAGCTAGTGACAGAAATTTATTCTGAAATGGGGGATGGGAGAGGGGTACAGAACTGATTCACACACTTGTAGTAATTTTTATTAAACTTTTTCTGCCATTAGGGAGCTGACTTAATCTAAAGACTGAAAGGGAAGAATTAGAAGCCTGACAGTGAAGATTGCCCAGACTGACAGTGGAAAAAGCCAAGATTGAAATTGAAGTATACCAATGGGATCATGTCTGGCATTATCTTTCCAATCTGCTGACCTTGAAAACCATGCAAAGACATGTTCACATGGTAAGTGCCAACTATTTGATAGAATAAGGCTGTGGAGGCATCCTATTGGAGACACTTAGATGATTTTCTAATTTTTAGATGGTATTTCACAGTCCTCTATTTTTGAAATGATGAATAACACACCTATTGAAGATCAACTGTTTACCCCTGAATTGACTTTCAAAGACCATGCATTATCCAGGTTGGTGTACCAATGCATGCTAGTTAAGAATCACAGGAAGAATGTTGAATATTAGTAGCTTACATACATTAGTCATATTTAGTTCTTAATTAGATATTTAGGGATCACAATCAGACACTTAGATGATTTTACTTTTTTAGATGGTATTTCACAGTCCTCTATTTTATGAACTGATGAATAAGACACCTATTGAAGATCAACTGTTTACCCCTGAATTGACTTTCAAAGACCATGCATTATCCAGGTTGGTGTACCAATGCATGCTAGTTAAGAATCACAGGAAGAATGTTGAATATTAGTAGCTTACATACATTAGTCATATTTAGTTCTTAATTAGATATTTAGGGATCACAATCAGACACTTAGATGATTTTACTTTTTTAGATGGTATTTCACAGTCCTCTATTTTATGAACTGATGAATAAGACACCTATTGAAGATCAACTGTTTACCCCTAAATTGACTTTCAAAGACCATGCATTATCCAGGTTGGTGTACCAATGCATGCTAGTTAAGAATCACAGGAAGAATGTTGAATATTAGTAGCTTACATACATTAGTCATATTTAGTTCTTAATTAGATATTTAGGGATCACAATCAGACACTTAGATGATTTTACTTTTTTAGATGGTATTTCACAGTCCTCTATTTTATGAACTGATGAATAAGACACCTATTGAAGATCAACTGTTTACCCCTGAATTGACTTTCAAAGACCATGCATTATCCAGGTTGGTGTACCAATGCATGCTAGTTAAGAATCACAGGAAGAATGTTGATTATTGGTAGCTTACATACATTAGTCATACTTATTTCATCATTAGATATTTAGGGATCACAATCAGAAAAAGGAATACATATTATAGTTGATATAGAGGTATTTGAATGGACATGAAATATTACATTTATGTTCAGCATACATATATATTATTGAAATCTGATATACATTATTATATATAATTAGAAATTCAGATATTTAAATTAATTTTTTATTACACAATATAATGGTGTATGTTTATTGTTTTTTTTTTTTTAAATTTAATTAATAAATATCTTTAAAAAATGTTGAACAAAGTTAGAGCATAGACACAAGATGATTGTAAATGTATTTTATGAATATTTGACAACGTGTGTATTAACTTTGTTAAATTTTTGTTTTTTTATTTCAGATTGTCATCTGATGACTTCCAGGAATATTTTTTTGTTTTTGTTTCAGAAACTTTTAATTTTTTAAATGGTAGTAATAAACATTTTATTATTAAATACACTCTTTTGAACAGATTATAATAAATATCCATATAATCTGTCAATAAAAAACAATTTGACTCCCATGACTGGTAGTTGGCAATTTGACAAGCACATGCATAAGATCAAATAATGCATTAATTTTATAAAATCCACTGATTCCGAGAATATTACATTAAACTATCTTTTTTAAAATTAATTGGGGAGTGAGATCCATCGATGCTTTTCTTTGGAAATTCTTAGATGTTAAAATAATTTCGGATATGTAGTCAAAATTTGTCATAAATTATTTGTTTTCACTTTTAAGAAGGGGAAGTGGTTCAATTACATTAAAGTGACAGTGTTGTTGAATGTAAAATTAATTTTATAAGATCTTGTATCTTCCTTAGGTATCTCAAAACATTATTTTCTAAATTATTTTAATTTTTACTTTTATAAATGGTAGGTCATTTAACTTGATATTTTTCACAAGCTAGTTATTGGATGCCAGGTTAATCGATGTAATTTTCTAGTGGAGTCATTTAACTATAGTTATTAATATTATGTAGTTTTTAAAATCTTACCTCTTGGGTTAGACATCACATATCTATATATAATTTTCATTCCCCTTTAGTTTATTTTGACAATGTTAAATCAACATTCCAAATGTTTTGGTCCTTAAAGGGACATTCACAAAGTATATTGTGTATTGATTTTTAAATAATTCATAAAATAATTTAAACATATTTAGAAAGTACTATAGAATTACATTCAGTCTTTAAATATACTTTGAAAAAAATACATCAATGCACATATCTTAGTCAATTACATAAGGCATCTATGTGCAACCAACAATCAGCATCAAAATAGCCTATGTAGATATGTATTTAATCCAAGAATATATATTATTACAATCTAATTATTGAATACCAAAACATATTAAGTTGTTCAAATATTATAATCTTATCCAAAATGCATACATAACAGATAGCTTAATGTCCCTCTAAGCTGAAGACTCCAAAATACCTCCTTTACAATATATATTTCAGTCAGTGTGTAAAACAATCCAGAAGTTAATCTAAATTTGCTTTACTCATATGTTATACTAATTTAGCAAAAGGAAGGTGCCTAGGTTTCTGATATTTTAAGCATTATTGTGAAATGTTTATTTAAAGGGACATGAACTCAAAATATACTTAAAGGGAGACAGTTAAAAAATTAATGATTTATACATTCTGAATGAGTATTCTATTTTAAGCAACTTTAAAAATTGTCTCATATTATGAATGCTCCTTGTGATGTTGCTATCATTACTTTAAAAATAAGGCATTAAATAGATAATTTATTTGCTTCAGTACTCTGGACAGAACTTGTTTTTTTTGGTTGGATTAATTTATCCAACAATCATCAAGGACAACCCAGGTTTTTTGAAACAATTGTCCGTAATCTAAAATATCATTATTGATTTGCAAAGAAAGATAACAAGATAATTGTTAACATTTGAGAATCGGATTAAATTATAAAGTTGTTTAACATTTCATGCTCAATCTGAATCACGAACGCTAAATTTGTTTGGACAGTGTCCCTTTAAGAGATTTAAAGAGTGTATTTACTTCTCTTCTTATCTTGACATACTTTGCTTGAAAAGCATATCGAGATAGGCTCAGTAGATGAAGATTGTTGGATGCACAGAGATGCCTTATGTGATTGGCTCAACCATGTGCATTTAAATTTCTTCTGTTGAGGATATCTAAATACTAAGATAAATTGATTTACATTTTAAAGTCTAAACAATTTTCTATCTCTACAGATCATTTGATACAATTGTTTGTTTGTAATGTCTATTTAAAAATAAAGACGCCATTGCACAATAACATATATGAGCACTTCAGACAAATACAAGCTCGAGGTTTATTTACTAATAACAAACAAACCTGTAGTTTAACATTTATAAACAGATTATCCAAGTTACTGACATTATAACCTGAATTTGAACATTCAGAAATATTGCGTGGGAAACGCATCTTGAAACACCAGATTAGCATCTTTAAACATTAGAGTCTAATGTCACGCAATAGCAAACAATCAATGTGCATTATGAAATACATTTAATAGAGCAATATCAATACTTCACAATAAGTCAAGAAATGGATTTTATGAACAATAAAGACACACAATATTAAATGTGTATTTGTATTAAAGAAACAGACCGTTATTAAACCGAGAAATGTCTACAACATTTAATAATGTGACAGTATTAGATTTTAAAGAGAATTTAATCATTAATATTTAACGGATCACGGATATTAAATCTGCGTCACACATATCCGCATGACAGGCCCATGAGTTACAAATAAGTCTACATGAAAAATGAAGTTACAGCACCACCAGGAGGTATGTGTAAGGAAGTTACTAAGATATGAAACATTAAGGAACGGCCAATCAGAGTTCATCACACAAACACAACTTGAGTCAGGATGGTCTCACAGACATTCTAACAATATTTCAAACTTTTATCCAATCAGATGTACAGATAACTTGTCCCATGGTGCATCTCATGTTTACTTCACCATATAAAAGTCCATTACACGTTGCCATCTTTGTCAGTTCTCTAATGCCTGCAGGCAGTATATATATTTATATATTTATATATTATATTAGTATCAAACCGAGCAGGCATGTCAGCTCCCAGGTTCACCAAGGAGGAGAGCGCTGCACTGGTCCACGCCGTCAAGGACTTTTATCCCCAGCTGTTTGGGAACAAGAGGAGGTTGACAGATGCGCATGTTAACAAGGCCCTCTGGGAGTCTATCACCAATGCGGTTAGATTGGTGTGTGACGTCCAGAGGAGCCAGGATCAAATCATGAGGAGATTCGGAGATATGAGGTTGCGCTTAACAAAAAAAGTCAACCTCATAAGGGACTGGGTACAAGCCCGTAAAAGAGGGGGCAAAAGAGAGGCCCCGCGGAAACTGTACCTACTCCCTTATGAGGTGACTTTATGCGAGCTCCTCAATCTCCGGGTCCCCAAAAGATTTAGATCCTCGCCATCCTCGGCCTCCTCTTCTTCCCTCCCAGCTGCGGGATCTGAAAGTCCTGACGCGGGGGCCAGGGCAGCTGCTTCTCCGTCCGGTGGCCTGGGAGGAGATGGAGAATCTGAACCAGGTAATTATCCAACTTCATATAATATCTTAATATTTTTTTATTTTAAAAAAAATGTGTATATAGTCAGATACTAAACCTATACAGATCTCACAACATACACTACATATGATGTTTAGATATCTGATTTTATATTAGTGACACATGAAATAGGAATGATGTTTCTTGCGCTATACAGAATATGCGTCACAGAGCGAAAATGGAATAGCGCATACACGTTAACATGTGTTAGCTGTAAGTGGCATTGCTTTATACATGTTGGTCAAATGACGGATGCGTAATTCCGCTTGGAATCATTGCGCAATGATCGCGATAATGGAATTTCGCATACACGTTAACATGGGTTTGCTGTAAGTGGCATTGCTTTATACATGTTGGTCAAATGACGGATGCGTAATTCCGCTTTGAATCATTGCGCAATGATCGCGAAAATGGAATTTCGCATACACGTTAACATGGGTTTGCTGTAAGTGGCATTGCTTTACACATGTTGGTCAAAATGAAATGTGAATTATTATATATGTAAAGAATACAGTATTCTTATTTTCAATATTATACATAATAAAAAAAGAAGAATACAAATAAATTATAACATATGCCCATCAATTGATGAGAATGAAATAACACCAAAAAATAATTTAAGCTACAGTAAACAACACAACTGATTGAAAATAAGAGTACAGGATATATTTATCATGAATTTAATTGAGGAAACAATTAACTCATGGGACTACCAAAGGATTAATATTTTTAAATTAATTTGCTAATAATGTAAAGATTTAAAACATGGCATGATTTGTATTAATGATATCCAATCCTCATTTAATATATTACAGATCTGGATGTTGGTGCTGGATCCTCAAGGCAGGGCTTGTCACAGTATGGTATGTCTCATTTTAATTGACATTTGTCTTAGAAACATGGACAGAACATTACATACTAAATCCACATTGTTCAATATTTATATGTATCTGCAAAATGGATTTTAAAACTTTTTGCAAATAAGAATAAATAAAACAAAAAAATAGGATTACATTGTAAGACTACTCTGATTTTGTTTGGAATTTAAGATATCCCATCTATTCTGGATGTCTTAATTTTAATGTAAGATTCTTTGAATGTCCAATTTATATTCTTCCCTTGTGTATTGCTTAATCTTATTTGTATACATTTTTAAAAAATACACACAATTTTGCATATGTTTATATTTTAAAAATATAGATTCTATTTTTGAAATTGATCCCGTCATTTAAGGGACATGCCAACTAAATTTTACATCGAATTATTTGTAAACGTGATTTTATTGTTTTGTTTAAACATTTTATGAGCTACATTGGTTCAGTCTATTGTTTTAGTTCTTAAAAAAAAAAAGGATTTTGGTTTAGGTTAAACAATGCATTACTGGTATTATCCGGCTGTTTTTCTATGCATAAATTGGCATATTTACAAAAGTTAAAATCATGTGTTCAGATAACAGTAGTACATAGTTTAAAAAAGTATACAATTACACATTTAGAGCTTCATGTCCCTTTAATAGATGAAAATTAAATCATTCTTAGGATATCCTTAAATAACATATTAGATTCGAATTGCATGCTCAATCCCATTCATTACATCAACATATGGAGTAGAGAATTCATTAACACCAACATTGTCAAATCAATCTATTTTTATAATAAAGGGACACTGAGCTAAAATTATTAATGTTGTCATTCAGATAGAGCATGCAATATTAAGCAACATTTAAATATAATACTATAATCATATGTGAAATATTCTATTGCTAAATGTATTTTAAAATCAAGAATGTATGTTTATCTGCAGCTCAATTTTGGTTGACCAACCTGGGTTTTTATTGATGATTGGTGGATACCTTCAACAAACAATATTTATTGAATCCAATATTGCTTATCTGCCTTTAAGATTAAAATGTAGCAACATTAAATTTATAATAGGAGTCAATGTTAAATCATTTGGAACAGTTTGAACAGTGAAATCAATGATTGAAATAAATCATGTCAGTGTCCCTTTAATAAACAATAGATTCATTAATCCTTACATTCTTTGGATTAGACAATATTGATATATAATTCACATATTCACTGTTGGAGTTACTTTATAGATATAAGCATACTCTAACAGCACCATGATTACATATTTGTACTAATCAATTTGGTTTGGTATTGTGATCAATATGTGTTGTATCCTAAACAAGATTACTGTACATTGCACAAATGGCTCGATGTGCCACATGTCTTTGTTTATATTTGTCAACAGCTGTTATTCAAAATGTGGTTTGTGTGTATTCTTTTAAGAACATTGATCAATGGGTATATTTAGATATGCAATAGCATCGTATGAGATGAGTTTGATGTCTAATATAGTCAGAAATTAAACATATGTTCAATACATCATTTTTTACAGAATCCCCTTGATTCAATCAAGCATTTTTTTTTATAATGACTGCTCTATTCTTCACATTTTCAAGTTGATTATTCTTAAAAATCGATACAGATGTGATTTAGTGATATCCCAAATGTATTCACTAATATATATCTATATCATTCATAGAGAGAGTTGGTGTGGGGAGCCCTGAGGAATCCAGCACTGACACAGAGCCGCATTTGCGGTCTTCTGGTAAGTCCATTGACTCATTTATATGTCATTGAAGGTGTATTGGTAATCAATATTATGAGCATGATTCTGATGAAGCATAACATTTGAAACAAACATATAATTTACTCCTCTGATTATATATTCATTTTCTTTGAATATTGAAAGATTAATAATTAAAACTTTCTTAGTCTACACTTTTGTTATTCAGAAGATGTATAGCGTATGTTTGTTTCCATGTTCATTTTTGACAACAGTCATCAAGTGATACACACATGAGAAATCTTAAATGTTCTATGTACTATGCTTTTATGATTTTAAAATTAATACAAACAATACATCGAAAATATGAATCATTGAGAATAACAAATCTAATGTCATTTGTATGCTCCATCAAAATGATGTAAATCATAACTTTGGGTGTGTATATCTTTAATGCAACATTGATGTGTGTCTTTGAGCAACAGTAACATATGTTATAATATCTGATCTTAACGTGTACACAACATGTTATGTTTTACAGAGATTGATTTAACATGTGGGACGGAGGAGGAAGAGACTCCCTTGAAGTCTGATGGTATGTGAAATATATCTAACATGTTTCCAACATGTTGCTTTATTGGAAATCATTTTATTGAAGACATTCAAAGTCTACAGCTTTTGCACTTTAAAAAGGAATATTATTTGTCTGTTCAAATACACTACTGCCCCCTTTATATATCAGGCATCATGAAGATATGCTTGGATTTGTTTAAATATTTGGATTTGAAATTCATGCCATCATGATGTCACATGCATATTCTAGGCCAAACCACAATAATAATTTTAGAATTGTACAGACAGTCATTGCTATTCATCTGAGTGCCTATATGCATACCATATCCTTATGTCATTATTGTTTAGAAATTCAAACACACTTCTAAGTATATTGCAAACATAATCAAGTTGAAATGCGTTGATTTGATTTCATGATGTATGAGATGTTAATATATTTATTATATTTATTTCAGATGGATCCTCCGCTTCTGGTCATCATTGTTCCTCCCCTGCCCAGTCCCCTGCCCAGCCCCCTGCCCAGTCCCCTGCCCAGCCCCCTGCCCAGCCCCCTGCCCAGCCCCCTGCCCAGTCCCCTGCTCAATCCCCTGCCCAGCCCCCTGCCCCTCCCGGCCCTTCCCATTTGTCCTGTCCTATCCCTCCCAAAAAACGCCCCTTCATCCCTCTTCGCCGCTCTCCCCGTCTTTTGGCCCGTACAGCTACCCCAGCTGCCCAGCCCCCAACTCACCACTCCCCAGCTGTACGGGCTACCCCAGAGCAGCAGCCCATCCCTCCCAATCCCATCCCTCCCCAACCCAATCCCATCCCTCCACAACCCAATCCCATCCCTCCCCCCTGTCTCAACCTTCATTGTCCTGGGTGTCGGATTGTCCTTCCCAGGCACAGCTGTAAGTATCATTCAAAATCAACATTATAAGATACTTAAAGGTACACTGAATGAAAATTTTTCAATTGTGATTCAAATAGAGCATGCAATGTTAATCAAATTTATAATTTACTACTCTTATCAATTATTCTTCATTCTCTTGCTATCTTTATTGAAACAAAGAAATGCCTATATTGTTTTTTATTCCAATAAAATATGGACATCATTTCTTTATTGTTGGATGAATGTATCCATCAATCAGCAGGGACAACCAAAGTTGATAACCAAAAATGGCCTGCCCTATAAACTTACATTCTTGCATTTAAAATATAGCTAGATAATTCTAAAATTTAAAGAATACGAGTAAATTAATAATTCTTTTTAATGTCATGCTCTATCTGAATCAGTAACTAAAATATTTAGGTTTACTGTCCCTTTAATTTGATATCACTACATATACCAATCACCACTATTTGGATCCAACAATGTATGTACAAATGTTCATACATTATCTCTTGTATAACCCAGTGGGAATGTAATTTCTTCTGGTTGCTATGTTTACACAGCTTATCCTCAATGCCAAAATGTTTAAGGATAGGTGTGCCTACCACAGTATAACAAAAATCTTTAAATTGCTAATGTAAGTACAATGTAAATCCTTTTACAAGATTTTAGACACTCAAGCTGTAAAAGTGGATCATCAAAAACCAATTAAAGGGGACAACATGTTGGATTAAAATGTCCATTTAATGGTTTAGGTTTGTCTGAATAACATATTTCATGTGTAAATAATCAATGTCAACAAATTAATTTAAAGAATGATTTGTCTTTATGATGACAATGTATCTTTGCTTTTTATTTTGTCTGTTGTGTAATTATCATTAATATTTGTTTTTTTCTTTATTTTAGGCTGTGACTCAACATGGCTCACGCTAGAAGGTCTAGCACGCGTAGAGCAGGCCGTGTTGAGGAACGCAGCTGTCCTGAGAGGGATGGCCGACACCATGCAGGCCCAGCTACAGGTTCAGCATATGACTCTACGTCAGATGAGGCGGTGGAACTCTATGCTTGAATCTGTAGCTGGACAGGCACAGGACGATGAAGGGGATGACCAGTAAGTGGAGGATCTGGAGATGCTCCAAGGGCGCTGATAAGAATCCTCCGTCCACATGTTGATGTTTGTTTTTATGGTTGCCATTTGGCCTTTTTTTATGTTTATTGTTGTGCCTGTTGCACTCTTTTACCTTGTCATATGTCTCCAATGGGGCTATGCTGGCCCTTGGCAACTCTCTTCATGGACTGTGATGCACTGTGTTACCTTGTCATATGTCTCCAATGGGGCTATGCTGGCCCTTGGCAACTCTCTTCATGGACTGTGATGCACTGTGTTACTTTGTCATATGTCTCCAATGGGGCTATGCTGGCCCTTGGCAACTCTCTTCATGGACTGTGATGCACTCTGTTACCTTGTCATATGTCTCCAATGGGGCTATGCTGGCCCTTGGCAACTCTCTTCATGGACTGTGATGCACTCTGTTACCTTGTCATATGTCTCCAATGGGGCTATGCTGGCCCTTGGCAACTCTCTTCATGGACTGTGATGCACTCTGTTACCTTGTCATATGTCTCCAATGGGGCTATGCTGGCCCTTGGCAACTCTCTTCATGGACTGTGATGCACTGTGTTACCTTGTCATATGTCTCCAATGGGGCTATGCTGGCCCTTGGCAACTCTCTTCATGGACTGTGATGCACTCTGTTACCTTGTCATATGTCTCCAATGGGGCTATGCTGGCCCTTGGCAACTCTCTTCATGGACTGTGATGCACTCTGTTACCTTGTCATATGTCTCCAATGGGGCTATGCTGGCCCTTGGCAACTCTCTTCATGGACTGTGATGCACTCTGTTACCTTGTCATATGTCTCCAATGGGGCTATGCTGGCCCTTGGCAACTCTCTTCATGGACTGTGATGCACTGTGTTACCTTGTCATATGTCTCCAATGGGGCTATGCTGGCCCTTGGCAACTCTCTTCATGGACTGTGATGCACTGTGTTACCTTGTCATATGTCTCCAATGGGGCTATGCTGGCCCTTGGCAACTCTCTTCATGGACTGTGATGCACTGTGTTACCTTGTCATATGTCTCCAATGGGGCTATGCTGGCCCTTGGCAACTCTCTTCATGGACTGTGATGCACTGTGTTACCTTGTCATATGTCTCCAATGGGGCTATGCTGGCCCTTGGCAACTCTCTTCATGGACTGTGATGCACTGTGTTACCTTGTCATATGTCTCCAATGGGGCTATGCTGGCCCTTGGCAACTCTCTTCATGGACTGTGATGCACTGTGTTACCTTGTCATATGTCTCCAATGGGGCTATGCTGGCCCTTGGCAACTCTCTTCATGGACTGTGATGCACTCTGTTACCTTGTCATATGTCTCCAATGGGGCTATGCTGGCCCTTGGCAACTCTCTTCATGGACTGTGATGCACTCTGTTACCTTGTCATATGTCTCCAATGGGGCTATGCTGGCCCTTGGCAACTCTCTTCATGGACTGTGATGCACTCTGTTACCTTGTCATATGTCTCCAATGGGGCTATGCTGGCCCTTGGTAACTCTCTTCATGGACTGTGATGCACTCTGTTACCTTGTCATATGGCTCAAATATTCCTTATTTTTACAAGATTATTTATAAACGTTGTTGATGTTTTCTTACATACTAATAAAAGACATGTCATTGCACGATTCTTTGTCCTCATTCTTCATTTTATTGATTGAAAGCTCTAGTTTATCTGGTTGATCCTTAAAGGGACCTACCAAAAATAATGGTTTTTCAAAAATCATATATGTAAGACAATTGTAAATGACTTTAAGATTAACATCTCCAATGTAATCTTATTATTTGTCTTTATATATTTTTCTCAAAGCTTTATCATTGCATGATTATGATTAGCATAGTAATTCTTTTATATATGTATATATAGATTGTTATTTGTGTATATATGTATATTTCAATTTTCACATCCATGTGTGTATTTAGAAACTCTGCATGAATTGATGCACCTTTAACAAATGATCTGAGGATTGATACAATGATATAATCCCTGTAAAGTGTTCATTTTATTGAAATAGTATTGTCTATGTGTATCCTCTTTTTAAAAACAAAATCATGTCCCTTTAAGTGATGGTGAGCACAATTGTTAATGAATGTATTTCCATTTCTAAAGCGTTTTTGTCCTTTTTACATGAACAAGGACATATAATCTTATTAATAAACAATCTTATTGTAATGTTGACAGCACATGTATTTCATTTTCAATTCTATCTTATTGTAAAAGTGTAACCAAATAAATCTCTGTGTGTAATGCAAATATTTTAGATGATGAATATTTTTTAACAAATATGTTAACAAAATACTTCTCCTTCCATATATGGCTATAGGTAGGCTGACCATATTTAAACTTGAATAAATGACACGTTTAATCAATACATGTGTCATTATTGTTATTCCAAAACAATCTAAACATATCTTAAAACATCAATGGCATATGTATTTCTCATGTGTATCTTTTAAATGTTAAAGATATACACCATAGCTATAGTTCAAGGGACAGTCAAGTCCGAAAAGATGATTCATGATTTTGTGACATTCCTAGATAGCAATCTAGACACATACTAGTTCCTAAAATATAAATACGTTTCTTAGTGATATGCCAAGCTGTCAACTGAGTCCTTGTATTGGCTGCGGTTTTTCAGCGATCTCGGATGCGCCATGTTGCTTAAGACGTCACCTGCCAGGCTGTCCAATGATTCCTTGTATTGACTGACGTTCTTACGTGATCAAGAATGTGCCTTTTATTGGATGGCGTTTTGACGCGATCAAGGATGCGCCTTTTTTTTTGGGGCGTTCTTACGTGATCAAGAATGTGCCTTTTATTGGATGGCGTTCTTACGTGATCAAGGAAGCGCCATGTTAATTAAGACGTCACATGCAAAGGTAAAAAAACGTCTGATTGTATTACGTAGTCCCGCAATATTTGTTTGTGCACGTTAAACACGTTTGTGAATGAAGCCAATTTTAAAAACTTTGCGAATATGGATTTTTTGCATCATGTTACATTGTTGACCCGTAGCTGATAAAGACCACCACATTCTCTTTTGCTGGATGTCTGGTTGAATAAACGAACGAAAGCAAAATGTTTTCATGCATATGATATTTCGAGGCAAGTGCAAATCTCTATAGTCCATGTTGTTTAATATGTTTGTCAACAATATGTTCCTTTTTCTGAAAAATGACTGTTGTGTTTAATGTTAAAGATATCTAATTAATAAATATGCGCTATTGTGTTAGAATAAAGTAATCAATATGCATTTATCTTTATCATATGCTAAATATACAGGGAGTGCAGAATTATTAGGCAAATGAGTATTTTGACCACATCATCCTCTTTATGCATGTTGTCTTACTCCAAGCTGTATAGGCTCGAAAGCCTACTACCAATTAAGCATATTAGGTGATGTGCATCTCTGTAATGAGAAGGGGTGTGGTCTAATGACATCAACACCCTATATCAGGTGTGCATAATTATTAGGCAACTTCCTTTCCTTTGGCAAAATGGGTCAAAAGAAGGACTTGACAGGCTCAGAAAAGTCAAAAATAGTGAGATATCTTGCAGAGGGATGCAGCACTCTTAAAATTGCAAAGCTTCTGAAGCGTGATCATCGAACAATCAAGCGTTTCATTCAAAATAGTCAACAGGGTCGCAAGAAGCGTATGGAAAAACCAAGGCGCAAAATAACTGCCCATGAACTGAGAAAAGTCAAGCGTGCAGCTGCCAAGATGCCACTTGCCACCAGTTTGGCCATATTTCAGAGCTGCAACATCACTGGAGTGCCCAAAAGCACAAGGTGTGCAATACTCAGAGACATGGCCAAGGTAAGAAAGGCTGAAAGACGACCACCACTGAACAAGACACACAAGCTGAAACGTCAAGACTGGGCCAAGAAATATCTCAAGACTAATTTTTCTAAGGTTTTATGGACTGATGAAATGAGAGTGAGTCTTGATGGGCCAGATGGATGGGCCCGTGGCTGGATTGGTAAAGGGCAGAGAGCTCCAGTCCGACTCAGACGCCAGCAAGGTGGAGGTGGAGTACTGGTTTGGGCTGGTATCATCAAAGATGAGCTTGTGGGGCCTTTTCGGGTTGAGGATGGAGTCAAGCTCAACTCCCAGTCCTACTGCCAGTTTCTGGAAGACACCTTCTTCAAGCAGTGGTACAGGAAGAAGTCTGCATCCTTCAAGAAAAACATGATTTTCATGCAGGACAATGCTCCATCACACGCGTCCAAGTACTCCACAGCGTGGCTGGCAAGAAAGGGTATAAAAGAAGAAAATCTAATGACATGGCCTCCTTGTTCACCTGATCTGAACCCCCCTGAGAACCTGTGGTCGATTATCAAATGTGAGATTTACAAGGAGGGAAAACAGTACACCTCTCTGAACAGTGTCTGGGAGGCTGTGGTTGCTGCTGCACGAAACACTGACAGAATCCATGGATGGCAGGCTTTTGAGTGTCCTTGCAAAGAAAGGTGGCTATATTGGTCACTGATTTGTTTTTGTTTTGTTTTTGAATGTCAGAAATGTATATTTGTGAATGTTGAGATGTTATATTGGTTTCACTGGTAAAAATAAATAATTGAAATGGGTATATATTTGTTTTTTGCTAAGTTGCCTAATAATTATGCACAGTAATAGTCACCTGCACACACAGATATCCCCCTAAAATAGCTATAACTAAAAACAAACTAAAAACTACTTCCAAAACTATTCAGCTTTGATATTAATGAGTTTTTTGGGTTCATTGAGAACATGGTTGATGTTCAATAATAAAATTAATCCTCAAAAATACAACTTGCCTAATAATTCTGCACTCCCTGTATGATGCCGACTTCTTCTAAATGTAATTTCGTTGTATATTTTATTAAAGGTTCATTAGACACTCACATTATAAATCAAATCTTTTAATTTGTTCTCTAGTTAGATAGTCCATTGTTTAACAAATACACGTTTCATTTTGCTTCTGTTCAAATAAAATGTAAGTAATTTTCAGACTCCTCGCCAAGCCTCTAAGTTTCATGTGAGTACCATCTCCAGCTTTCTCCTGTTTTGTGTATGATGGTGTATTGTCTTGTTTTACATTTGTAATGGGGGTTCATCTATATTTTCAATAGAGCTAACCCGATTTGGTTTGAAAGTGTTTAAAGCTTTGTAATATTGATATCAGTATATGTTAATCTTGTTGTTTCTAGTAGTGTCTATTACATACAGTTCTGTTAAAAATATAGTATACTGTCCCTTTAATGCAAATGTTTATTTTTGTATCATGTATGAGTTCCACATTGGTTAATCTCCAAATATATTATTGTTAGCATATTTTCACCCCCACTCCTAAAAGGACTTTAAACCATATTCATTGTTAAAACAAATGTCTTTCTAAAAATAAATTAACACACTAATGTCTCTTTAAGAAAATAGACTTTATTTAACACGTCAATATAAATCTGATTTCAATATTTATTGTTTGAACAAGTACATGTAGATATACCAACAATCTTCAAATATATGTTAGCATATGTAATTTTGTTAAAGGGACAGTTTAGAAAACAAATAATGTTTTGCATTATTCTAAAAGTCAATTTTGTAATATCAATGATATCAAATGTTTCTCACCAATTAATCATTTGTCTGTGTTTATTTTAATTTGCTAGCTAAACCTATGAGGTTCGTGTGCTCATTTCTTCGAGCTTGAAGAGTGCATGTAATCATTATACAATTTGACCACTAGAGGGCATTTGGATAGCATTTGTATATGTAAAACCTTGTGCTCATACAGCATATTATTTACCATGTATTGATCATTGATATCTAAAATGTTGTTATGTCAGAACAACAAATAAGTGGTCATTTTTCATAGTCATAGATACAAGGGTAAGCACATAAGTCACACGTATTTCTCCATGTTTTGTTGTTTCAAACTTGATAATGCGTAATACAGTGTTTTCTTTGTAATCAATAATTTTCTGACTGTCCCTTTAAGCTGTGTTATTGGCATTCAAACAGTAATATGCCATCATGGATAATTGTAATGGTAATTTTGTTTGCGATTAGGGAAACAGTTTGGACATCACATCACAGAAACCAATCAATATCATGAACAAGGATAGGTATGTGATGATGTGGTTTTCACACACTTATAACCCACACTCTGCAAACAATCTGCCTCCATGGACCCGGTCCCATAGAAGTAGATTATATACAGAGTGTGGTCCACAAGTGTATGAAAACCACATCATCACATACCTATCCATTACACATTAAATAAAAAAAACATTAAACATGAAAACAAATACTTACTTCCTCTTCCTTCCCCTCTTCCCACGGGGCTGAGGCTCTGGGAGGGGCAACTGCCGACTCTGACGAGTTCTCCTTGGAGATGTTGTGGGAAGAGTGGAAGGAAGAGTACTGGGACGACCAAGGTGAGGAGGAGAAGATGGCTGAGGAGGAGAAGATGGCTGAGGAGGAGGAGATGGCTCGGCAGGAGGAGATGGCCCGGCAGGAGAAGATGGCCCGGCAGGAGAAGATGGCCCGGCAGGAGAAGATGGCCTGGCAGGAGAAGATGGCCCAGCAGCAGGAGGCCCAGCAGCAGGAGGCGGACCAGGAGGCAGACCAGCATGCACCTCCCGGAAAAAATTAAACATCTCTTGGTGTAGATTAATGATTGTGTTTTGCCCTTGTTCTATTCTATTAAGTATGTTTATTATTTGGTTTTGGCCTTCAATTATTTGGTTTTGTCCATCAAGAATTCGAGTTCGGCCTTTTATATTTTGTATCCGGGAGTTACGCATCTGGTCTATGTAGTCCAGTAGAACCCGCACCTCCGCTATTTGCTCTTGTTGTGCTTGGCGGGGTACCCGTGCACGGCGGGGTGCCCGTGCACAGCGGTGTGCGGGTCCTTGAGGGGCCTCTGGTTCCGCGGCCTCCTCCTCTGCTTCCGGGGCCTCTTCATCTGCTTCCGTGCCCTCTTCGTCACGGGGGGGCCTCTTCCCTCCGAAGTGGAAATTCCTCCCCACCTCTCTCATCCCGGGGAGATGGAGGAGGCTGTATTTGTTGTGCTGCCTCCTCCCCAGACTCTGTATATTTTAAAAAATAAAAATTGTATATATTAGCATATTTCCAAATGAAGCTTTAAATGACTTAGCTTACGATACAATTACAAATGCAGAATCATTAATCCACTTTGAAATCTAACAATCAATACGATTTCCGCATTTTCTAAACCGTGTTTGTGATATCTCTGGTCAATCTGAATGTTTTAGCGTTTGTTTTCAGTCTGTTTAAATGCACACCTAACCTATAGCCTAGATACTGATGTAACCGCAAAGTAATTGTGAATGTGTGTAAACAACGTTATAGCATTAATCTGATCCTTAAAGGGACATGAAACCCAATGTTTTATCTTTCATGATTTAGAAGCATACATTTATAATCAACTTTCTAATGTACTTTTCTTATCTAATTAGCTTCATTCTCTGGATATTTTTTGCTGAAAAGCATATCTAAATATGCTTAGATGCTGATTGTTAGCTGAATATAGCTGCCTCCTGTGATTGGTTCACCGTGTGCATGGCTATTTTTTCATTAAAATATATCTCAAGAATGATTCAAATTAGGTAATATAAGTACATTTGAATGTTTTGTCAAATTGTATTCTCTACCTCAATCATGAAAGTAAAGGTTTGCGTATAGTGTCCCTTGAAATACATTCGTATGTGAATTTTTTCTTCAATGAGCTTACCGTCAGATGAGAATGGCAGGTTCCCGGTATCAATTCCTCCGATACCGACTACATCCACCTCGGAGATGCTGGGCCACAACATTTCCTCCCATCGGCAGTACTCGATTTCCAGGGCAGGGCCGCCACCGGTTCCTGCGGAATGTCGGGCCTCCAGGCTTAACTTTTTCTTGAGATCCATCTTACAGTCCCGGTAGCGATGTTTTATAGAGTCCATATCTCTGTTCCGGCCACCCACTGCATTGACTGCATTCCTTATCTCATTCCAGAGCCTCCTCTTCTCAGTCGGGGTAGTCTTCTGGTGCTGCAGCCTCCTATACCTGGCCATATAGGCCTCTACGAGGGCCTCCTTCTCCTCCATCGAAAACCTCGCCTCCCTAGTAACCTTGGCCTTCCCCTGTGACGATGCCCTCTGTTTCCCGGACTGTGAAGCCCTACTCTGTCCGCCACTGGGCCCAGCCACTTGTTCATCTTGAACCAAGTGGCTGGGTCCACCCACCGCTTCCACCCCCGCTTCCTGCCCCCCTTCCTGCCCTGTTCCTCTCCCCCTCCCTCTCCTCCCCCCTCTACCTCTCCCCTGCCTGCCCTCCATCTGTTCCCTAAACTAAACCCCAAATAATCAAACAAAAAGTGAGTGTGATGAAATGAAAGGGGGTCAAAATAAAGAACTAAAAAGACAAAAAAAGTGCTGAAAGTGTGAGAGGGATCTAAAAAAACAAAGAGGGTAAGGAGTATTTAAATAAACCAAAAGAAGAAGAAGACTAAAAGGAGGATATGTAAACTAAATGTAACTAGGGGATGGGTATGGGATGGGTATGGGGTATGGGATAAGAGTAAATGGGATGAAAGGGAATGGGACTAGAGGGAATGGGGTATGGAGTGTAGTATGAGAGGGTATGGGGTATGGAGTGTATGTAGTGTTATTGATAAGTGTATGTATGTATTGAATGTGTTTGCGTGTAAATGTGTTAAGTGTACAGAAAAATCACTCGCTCGCTAACTCACACTACTACTAATTCTCACTAACTCACACTACTACTAATTCTCACTAACTCCCACTCCCACTAACTCACGCTCCCACTAACTGACTCACACTACCACTAACTCTCACTAACAACTCCCACTCCCACTAACTCACTCACGCTCCCACTAACTGACTCTCTCCCACTCCCACTAACTCACTCACGATAACACTAACAACTGACTCTCTCACGCTAACACTAACTCACTCACAATAATGCACCAACTCTCTAATCTTAAACCTCCAATCTCCAAAGACCCACCAGCAACACAGTCAAAGAAGCCATGCTTGTGTGGTGCTTATATACCCTGTGTAAATGTTTAATGATGTACCAATTTCCGTTGTAAATTGTGTTCAGGTGTGCTTTATTAGCAATTAATATTAGTGCAATGTGTATTAGTTGTGTGAATTTGCGCATGCTCATTTGGAGTTAGTATTTGTGGAATGTGTAGAATGCGATGATGTCATAGTGGTCGTTTTCTCTAACATTGTCCAATAGTATTCTGTTTAAATGTGAATTTGCGATGGTGTGTTATTAGTGAAGTGTTGTATATGTATGTTTGTCCTAATATATAGTGATATTGAATGCGATTATTTTTCTAGTGTATGTATATATTTTTTATTCCTTGTTGTTATTTAGCGAATTTCCGCATCTTAAAGTATATGCGTATTCCCCGTATTCAATTTTATTAAAAATCCCCCCGCTTGTGAATGTGTAATGCTTGTGTGCTTTGTTGAGTGATTGTTGTTGTGACATTTGCGGCGTGTTATTGTTGTGCATGATGTGGTATGCGTCATATGACCGAGCTGTGCGTATTTCTCGCGAGATCGAGTGTTAGGTGAAAAAAGTGTTTTTTTTGCTTTTCCATTGATCTCTATGGGAGACTGTCTAACGCGGGCAGGATTCCGCGTGTGACATACACGCGTTAGGAGCATCGTTAGATGGTCTTTTTTGAACTCTAAATACCGGAGTCAAACAATGCCGTGCGTTAGACATAAAACACGCGTGGCGTTAGCAACCCATCTACCGCCAAACTCCAAATCTAGCCGTAAGTTTTCTAAGTTGACCATTTCAGCTAGTTCCACTGCTAATACGGCAGCACAAACTTCTAATCTGGGTATTGTATGTTCAGGACAGGATGCAAGTTTCACTTTACCCATGACGAATCCTACATAACATTGTCCTTTGATGTCTACAGTTTTTAGATAAGCTACAGCAGCAATTGCTTTGACAGATGCATCAGAGAAAACACACAGGTTTTTTGACAAGGGGGCATACGGGCGTGTTATGTGAAGTCTAGTTAAAGCTGTTAGAGAGTTTTTCCACTCTGTCCACAGACCCGTTTTTCAGTGGGAAGTGGATCATCCCAATCTGAAGTTCCACAGCTTAAATCTCTCAGTATTGCTTTACCTTGGATGGTGACTGGAGCTGCAAATCCTAAAGGATCATATAGACTGTTTATGACAGCCCCTCTGCGGGTGAAAGATTTCTCTTCCTTGTTGGCATGAAAGGTAAAGGTGTCAGAGTTTAAGTCCCAAAGCAGACCAAGGCTAAATCCTTCAAATCATTGGAGTAGTCTTGGGAAGGGAAGGCTCTAATTGCCTCCTTGTTGTTAGAAGCATTTTTATGGAGTCTCAAATTTGAACAGGCAAGCATTATCTGAGCTCTCTTGAGGAGACTAATTGGAGCCTCATCTGTAGGTAGTAATTTTAAACAATCGTCCACATAAAAGTTATTTTCTACAAAGTGTCTAACATCAGTCCCATATTCTGCCTCCGCTTCCTTAGCAGAATGTCTGAGTCCATAAATAGCAACTGTAGCAGAGGGGCTGTTACCAAAGACGTGTACCCGCATACGATACTCTAAGATTCCTTTGGAGGGTTCATTATCTCTAAACCAAAAAAATCTTAGGAAAGTTCTGTGTTCTTTTTTTAACAAGGAAGCAGTGAAACATCTGTTGAATATCATCCATAAATGCAACAGAGTCTTTGCGAAAGCAGAGAAGTACTCCTAAGAGTGTGTTATTAAGGTCAGGACCTGACAGGAGGACAATGTTTAAAGAGACTCCTTCATATTTAGCACTAGAGTCAAACGCTACTCTAATCTGACCTGGCTGCTTAGGATGGTATACTCCAAATATAGGTAGGTAACAACACTCTTGACCATCTGTTAAGGCAGGTGCTATCTCTGCGTGACCATTCTCAAATAACTTCTTCATAAAGGTGAAAAAGTGTTTTCTCATTTCTGGCTTTCTTTGTAAACTGTACCTAAGAGATACAAAGCATTTATAGATTTGCTCTCTGTTGCTAGGTAGACGTGGTCTTTGAGGTTTAAAGGGTAGAGGCGTGATCCAACTATTAGAGTCATCCTTAACTATTTCCTGTTTCTTTATCTCTAAGAACAGAAAAAGAGATGGGGGCGCCCTTGTGAAGTCGTATGCATTTTCCAGAAATTTGAGGTGATAAGTATGCTAATCAGAGGTATAGGATGTTTAGATAAGTGATACTATATATGTACATGTGAGTATTTATACATATGTACAAATATACAAAATTATATATATATATATATATATATATATATATAATATATATATATATATATATAGAGAGAGAGAGAGAGAGAGAGAGAGAGAGAGAGAACCAGGATGAGCACTCTCACTTCAATTATCAGCAGCCAGGGTGCTAGTGGGTAATGAATATTGATAGCAAAAACTTGCACTCACTGGACTTTTTTAACACCAAACATTTAATGTAACGTTTCGGAGACAAAGTATCCCCTTCCTCAGACAAAAGTGAAATGGCAATACAAGCAGTATAAAAAGGCAAACAAAGTGATAACCCCTCCCCCCAATTAAGACAAAAAAACGCCAAAATGGTAGTCATGACTACCACACAAACCAAAGTGACAGTGTTGCTAAACCAAACAACTAATTTTGAAAAATTAGGATTGAGTAATCAAGTGGTTGTAAAGTGTAAAGCACTAGATAAGTGTGAATTAAAAAGGTATATACATATATCCAACTTATATGGAATAATAAATTCAACTTATATGGAATAATAAATTCAACTTATATGGAATAATAAATTTATAAATTTGATACTCACATATGGACAAGTATTTCACAAGCATATCCCCTTATAAAATGCTTAATAGGGAAAATTGCATGATAAAGAAAATGGGAAGCACATACTCACACACACAGAGAGCTCACAGTCTGATTGTTCAACTGTCAGAGACCAGTTGCGTGCACAACACAATGGTATTGTAAGATTAGGGGAAATCACAGTGACAGGTGATTACAGTACTATCAGTAACAACACAACGCCTATTTCAAAACACTTTTACACACTCACTTGTGTGATCAGAACGACAAATGGATCACTGGGAATGAGAAAGACACCCAGGACCGGTCATGCCAAAAAACGGAAGTGGAGAGGGCGTGTAATGACATCACGTCACCTAGGCTAGTGGATATGTAAAAAAATGAAAATCAAGCACCAAGGTGTTCAATTACAAAATGTGGGCAATACCTGGCTCATGCCATGTCACCCATCCACATACAGCAATTGTCACTGCAAATGAAAGTGAGCAACATAATACCCTTGTCGCCACAGATGGTAGAACACCAACCTTTGAGAATAAAACCAACCAAACTCTAGATACAGAAGTTATCTAATGAGTGATGGACAGACATACAAAAGGAACATAAAAAGGAACAAAAACAGAACAAACCCCAGATCACAATAAACCTTATGTTGGCATACATCAAGTCTAAGCAAAGAACAACTGTGAGCATGAAGAATAAAGAAAAATCAACAAGTAAATGAAAAGCAATGGATTACTGATCCACACATACAGGGGATAAAAAAGACACACACACATCACCTAATTAAAGGAGACACGCACACATCAGCCTAATTAAAGAATGAATCTGGACTCTCATATGTGGGAAAAAATGGAACATGGCCCTCTGGAATGTAACTCTCAAGGTCCATAAACATTTCTTCTGATGTAGGTACTAGAGACTACAAAAAGCAGTGCCAATCTACCACAGTGTTGAGTCCATTAGGTTGCGTTGTCTTCAGGCGATGGATCCACCTCGCTTCTGTTTGTAATAAGATCGTGTTGGTGGAGGTGACCGCAACACGATCTTATTACAAACAGAAGCGAGGTGGTTATCACTTTGTTTGCCTTTTTATACTGCTTGTATTGCCATTTCACTTTTGTCTGAGGAAGGGGATACTTTGTCTCCGAAATGTGAGTGCAAGTTTTTGCTATCAATATATATATATATATATATATATATATATATATATATATATATATATATATATATATATATATATATCTATATATATCTATATATATATATATTTCTATGTCAAGTGTATAAGTATATATTAATGAGAACAATGATAACAACAATAACAACAATGACATACCATACCTGTATAGGATTCTAGTGCTATATGTATCACAATTGGTATACAGATAGAAGAAACTAACCTTATCTAGATACCTATATACTAACAACAACAAGGTGATAAAATAATAAGATTGTAAATTTATATATTCTTCGTTTATATTCTTAAGTATCTAACATAAGCCAAATCAACTCTCAACTGGGATTGAGAATATCAACTTGAATAAGTGATGATACAGGTCTAGGCAGCTATCTGTGGAGGATCAATGCCATGATCCAGGATCAGTAATCTGTAGACAATATAAAAACACAGATGCGCCACATGGCCCAATATTGTTTGGTACAAGTGAGGATAATATATGTGATGGATACACTCACATTTAGTATCACACCCCTAGTGGTGCAGATGAGGTGGTCTGGGATCAATTAGCAGTCACCCAGAAGACTGACCTCCAGTGGGTATTCAGTAATCTGAAGGAAATGATATAGAACACAGAGGTGCCTATATGGCCTAGTATTGCTTGTATAGGCGGATAAATATATAATAATGGTATATATTGCACTCACATTTAGAAGAGCATCTTCTGTGTTGCACACAGGGCAGACTGGGATCAATACAGTCACCCAGTACACTTGTATCTGGCAAACTGGAACTCCCAATGGTCCACAGGTGGTCAGGTAATAGTAAAAGATAATCCAGCAGCATGTAGTAATTGTAATAAACTTACTTTATTTAAAATAATGGTAAAAGCAACGCATTTCTCAGCCAACCAGTGGCTGTTTCATCAGGCTTAATCTGCCATACTAAATGTGAGTGTATCTATCACATATATTATCCTCACTTGTACCAAACAATATTGGGCCATGTAGGGCATCTGTGTTTTTATATTATCTCTAAGAACAGCCTGTCTTCGAAGGACATTGCTACCTGGTAGTCCTTCTTTGTGCTGTGAAATACTGAGCACCCTATGTGATCTTGATCATTGTGACTGCAAGGACCTAATAGGGGTAGGGCAGATAAGTGCTATGTGGCAGCTCTTTTACGAGGAAACTATTATAACATGGTTGGAAAAGGGAGAAGCGCCCATTTTCTAGAGTCTGAGTAAGCATGTTGTTGACTGAAGGGGGTCTGTGCACGCTTCCTAGGCAAACATCTCCTATAATGACCAATCCTAAGTCAAGTCTTTGAGCATAGGGAGCATTGTGAGGACCATTAATCTGATCTCTAACTTTGTGAACTCTTATGACATCTCTCCAGAGGGGTAGGATTATCGGGGCTTGGGGGTCGAGTACTGGTATAAGATGAGCTATGCACTTCAAGTGAGGGTGATGCATTGCATCATCTGGGGTGAGAGTTTCAGCTCTATTATCAGGAATCTGGTTACATTCAATTAAGGCTGGCAGAGGTAAGCATATCTGAGAATCTATTGACTCAGCTTGATATCCAATAGCCTTCCTCCCCGTCGTCTTGACTGTACCTGCATAAGTTCTTAGAGAGTAGGGAGAGTTGGGGCCTTTGATGCTAAAAATGTAAAAGAAGGTAGATTTTGCTAGAGATTTGTTACTTTGGTTATCTAGGATTACGTAAACTTGTATAGCATTGTACTTTTGGCCTGTTGGGTAGACCCTGACTAAGCAGATTTTTGAGCAAGACCTACCACTTATGAGATCCTTTCAGGATTCAGTACATTGTGAAGTAACTGCTGGCATATCTGTCTCAGCTTTCTTTTCTTCCTCACTATGCTTTTGGGTACTATCAGCTTGAATTGAGTTAGAGTCCATGGGGGGGCCCAGGGTGTAGGGCTATGTTATGATCTGTGCTGTCACAATCTGTACATTTTACACTGACCTTACAGTCTCTGGCAAAGTGAGATGTTGTTGAACAACACTTGTAGCAGATATTGTTCTCCCTGATGAAGGCCTTGCGGTCCTATATGAGTTTCTCTGAAGCCTCTGCATTTCAGGAGATGATGTGGCTTCCTGTGCAGGGGACACAGTTTACTAGGATCTTTGACTTTATCCGCTATGTAGGTTGATGGCTTGTAGTAATCTGTAGAGGATACATTTGTTTTATGGACCGGCACTAGTGTTTTATGGTGTTTGAGACCAGAAGGGGTAGCATACGCCAGTGTAAAATAAAAGCTGGGATCATTTTTAATTCTTGCTTGCTGATTTATAAAGTCAACAAACACTCTGAAGGGAGGGAATGGTACCTTGTGAGTTTGTTTATACTTGGAGCCTTGTGTGGTCCATTGCTCCTGGAGGTTGTAGGGGAGATTTTGGACTATAGGGTTAACGCCCCTAGCTGTGTGAAGGAATGCAAGTCCTGGCAAGTCTCCTTCTGATTTGGCTACCTGTAGTTCCATTATCAGGTCACCCAATTCTCTAAGGCCTAGATTTGGAGTTCGGCGGTAGCCGTCAAAACCAGCGTTAGAGGCTCCTAACGCTGGTTTTGGCCGCCCGCTGGTATTTGGAGTCAGTGATTAAAGGGTCTAACGCTCACTTTTCAGCCGCGACTTTTCCATACCGCAGATCCCCTTACGCCATTTGCGTAGCCTATCTTTTCAATGGGATCTTTCTAACTCCGGTATTTAGAGTCGTTTCTGAAGTGAGCGTTAGAGCTCTAACGACAAAACTCCAGCCGCCTGAAAATAGCAGGAGTTAAGAGCTTTCTGGCTAACGCCGGTTCATAAAGCTCTTAACTACTGTACCCTAAAGTACACTAACACCCATAAACTACCTATGTACCCCTAAACCGAGGCCCCCCCACATCGCCGACACTCGATTAAAATTTTTAACCCCTAATCTGCCGACCGCCACCTATGTTATATTTATGTACCCCTAATCTGCTGCCCCTAACCCCGCCGACCCCTGTATTATATTTATTAACCCCTAACCTGCCCCCCACAACATCGCCGCCAGCTACTTAAAATAATTAACCCCTAATCTTCCGACCGCAAAGCGCCGCCACCTACGTTATCCCTATGTACCCCTAATCTGCTACCCCTAACACCGCCGACCCCTATATTATATTTATTAACCCCTAATCTGCCCCCCACAACGTCGCCTCCACCTGCCTACACTTATTAACCCCTAATCTGCCGAGCGGACCTGAGCGCTACTATAATAAAGTTATTAACCCCTAATCCGCCTCACTAACCCTATCATAAATAGTATTAACCCCTAATCTGCCCTCCCTAACATCGCCAACACCTACCTTCAATTATTAACCCCTAATCTTCCGATCGGAGCTCACCGCTATTCTAATAAATGGATTAACCCCTAAAGCTAAGTCTAACCCTAACACTAACACCCCCCTAAGTTAAATATAATTTACATCTAACGAAATAAATTAACTCTTATTAAATAAATGATTCCTATTTAAAGCTAAATACTTACCTGTAAAATAAATCCTAATATAGCTACAATATAAATTATAATTATATTATAGCTATTTTAGGATTAATATTTATTTTACAGGCAACTTTGTAATTATTTTAACCAGGTACAATAGCTATTAAATAGTTAAGAACTATTTAATAGCTAAAATAGTTAAAATAATAACAAATTTACCTGTAAAATAAATCCTAACCTAAGATATAATTAAACCTAACACTACCCTATCAATAAATTAATTAAATAAAATACCTACAATCACCTACAATTAACCTAACACTACACTATCAATAAATTAATTAAACACAATTCCTACAAATAAATACAATTAAATAAACTAGCTAAAGTACAAAAAAAAAAAAAAGAACTAAGTTACAGAAAATAAAAAAATATTTACAAACAAAAGAAAAATATTACAACAATTTTAAACTAATTACACCTACTCTAAGCCCCCTAATAAAATAACAAAGCCCCCCAAAATAAAAAATTCCCTACCCTATTCTAAATTAAAAAAGTTACAAGCTCTTTTACCTTACCAGCCCTGAACAGGGCCCTTTGCGGGGCATGCCCCAAGAAGTTCAGCTCTTTTGCCTGTAAAAAAAAACATACAATACCCCCCCCCAACATTACAACCCACCACCCACATACCCCTAATCTAACCCAAACCCCCCTTAAATAAACCTAACACTAATCCCCTGAAGATCTTCCTACCTTGTCTTCACCATCCAGGTATCACCGATCCGTCCTGGCTCCAAGATCTTCATCCAACCCAAGCGGGGGTTGGCGATCCATAATCCGGTGCTGAAGAGGTCCAGAAGAGGCTCCAAAGTCTTCCTCCTATCCGGCAAGAAGAGGACATCCGGACCGGCAAACATCTTCTCCAAGCGGCATCTTCGATCTTCTTCCATCCGGAGCGAAGAGGCAGGATCCTGAAGACCTCCAGCGCGGAACATCCATCCGGACCGACGACTGAACGACGAATGGATGTTCCGCGCTGGAGGTCTTCAGGATCCTGCCGCTTCGCTCCGGATGGAAGAAGATCGAAGATGCCGCTTGGAGAAGATGTTTGCCGGTCCGGATGTCCTCTTCTTGCCGGATAGGAGGAAGACTTTGGAGCCTCTTCTGGACCTCTTCAGCACCGGATTATGGATCGCCAACCCCCGCTTGGGTTGGATGAAGATCTTGGAGCCAGGACGGATCGGTGATACCTGGATGGTGAAGACAAGGTAGGAAGATCTTCAGGGGATTAGTGTTAGGTTTATTTAAGGGGGGTTTGGGTTAGATTAGGGGTATGTGGGTGGTGGGTTGTAATGTTGGGGGGGGTATTGTATGTTTTTTTTTACAGGCAAAAGAGCTGAACTTCTTGGGGCATGCCCCGCAAAGGGCCCTGTTCAGGGCTGGTAAGGTAAAAGAGCTTGTAACTTTTTTAATTTAGAATAGGGTAGGGAATTTTTTATTTTGGGGGGCTTTGTTATTTTATTAGGGGGCTTAGAGTAGGTGTAATTAGTTTAAAATTGTTGTAATATTTTTCTTATGTTTGTAAATATTTTTTTATTTTCTGTAACTTAGTTCTTTTTTATTTTTTGTACTTTAGCTAGTTTATTTAATTGTATTTATTTGTAGGAATTGTGTTTAATTAATTTATTGATAGTGTAGTGTTAGGTTAATTGTAGGTGATTGTAGGTATTTTATTTAATTAATTTATTGATAGGGTAGTGTTAGGTTTAATTATATCTTAGGTTAGGATTTATTTTACAGGTAAATTTGTTATTATTTTAACTATTTTAGCTATTAAATAGTTCTTAACTATTTAATAGCTATTGTACCTGGTTAAAATAATTACAAAGTTGCCTGTAAAATAAATATTAATCCTAAAATAGCTATAATATAATTATAATTTATATTGTAGCTATATTAGGGTTTATTTTACAGGTAAGTATTTAGCTTTAAATAGGAATCATTTATTTAATAAGAGTTAATTTATTTCGTTAGATGTAAATTATATTTAACTTAGGGGGGTGTTAGTGTTAGGGTTAGACTTAGCTTTAGGGGTTAATCCATTTATTAGAATAGCGGTGAGCTCCGATCGGAAGATTAGGGGTTAATAATTGAAGGTAGGTGTCGGCGATGTTAGGGAGGGCAGATTAGGGGTTAATACTATTTATGATAGGGTTAGTGAGGCGGATTAGGGGTTAATAACTTTATTATAGTAGCGCTCAGGTCCGCTCGGCAGATTAGGGGTTAATAAGTGTAGGCAGGTGGAGGCGACGTTGTGGGGGGCAGATTAGGGGTTGATAAATATAATATAGGGGTCGGCGGTGTTAGGGGTAGCAGATTAGGGGTACATAGGGATAACGTAGGTGGCGGCGCTTTGCGGTCGGAAGATTAGGGGTTAATTATTTTAAGTAGCTGGCGGCGATGTTGTGGGGGGCAGATTAGGGGTTAATAAATATAATATAGGGGTCGGCGATGTTAGGGCAGCAGATTAGGGGTACATAGGGATAACGTAGGTTGCGGCGGTTTACGGAGCGGCAGATTAGGGGTTAAAAAAAATATGTAGGGGTCAGCGATAGCGGGGGCGGCAGATTAGGGGTTAATAAGTGTAAGGTTAGGGGTGTTTAGACTCGGGGTACATGTTAGGGTGTTAGGTGCAGACGTAGGAAGTGTTTCCCCATAGGAAACAATGGGGCTGCGTTAGGAGCTGAACGCGGCTTTTTTGCAGGTGTTAGGTTTTTTTTCAGCTCAAACAGCCCCATTGTTTCCTATGGGAGAATCGTGCACGAGCACGTTTTTGAGGCCGGCCGCGTCCGTAAGCAACTCTGGTATCGAGAGTTGCATTTGCTGTAAAAATGCTCTACGCTCCTTTTTTGGAGCCTAACGCAGCATTTGATTAAACTCTCGATACCAGAGTTAAATTTATGGTGCGGCCAGAAAAAAGCCCGCGGAGCGTTAACAGCCCTTTTACCGCCGAACTCCAAATCTAGGCCTAAGTTTCTGATAACCTTTACCAGCTATTGTAGGGAAATCTTCAATTCTTTTAAACAATGCGCTTTCTATGGCCTCAGTTGAACCATAGCACTCGTCAAGTCTTTCCAAGACCATTCTAAGGCTTGTTTCTGGGTAGTTTATGTTAATATTTCTTATTCGTTTAGCATTTTCAACAGACTCATTTCCAAGTCAGTTTACTAGGAGATCTAGTTCTTCACTGTATGACAAATCTATGTCTCTGATTATGTTCTGAAAGGTAGATCGCCAGGCTCTGTAGTTTTCTGGATGATCACTGAACTTTACAAGTCCTTTAGTAATTAGCTCATGCCGTCCAAAGAAATTGGCAAAATCCATCATAGCTTGGTTAGGACTATAATAGGTTTGCGGTGTGTAATCAAAGGGAGGGTGTGGTGTATGGCCATACCTTATAGGAGTCTCTGATTTAGGCCAGCCGGTATCATACCATTTTGGTGTGAAAGGCGTTTCTGTATGTTGGAATGGCGGCTGATGTACTTGGTGTGTAGGAAAGTAGTAGCGGGTAGTGTAACTCTGCTCTGTATACTCTTGTTCCAAGTGCTGAACTTCCAGATTAGCTACCTGGTTCTTTGTTTGTTGCATTTGGTTTGTCTCTCTAGTGATATCCTTTGTTTCTTGTGCAGGCTGAGGGATGCTGCCTGATTTGGAGTGTTAATAGACGTAATCTGCTTTGCGTTGTAGTGTATCTTGGAGGTTTTGTTCTGGACTGAACACATTGCTGCGTCCACCTTGATCACTGCTGGGGTGCGCAGCTGCTTCTAGGGTTTCTGCTTCAGCCATGGCTTCTGCCACTTCCTTCTCTACTGCTAGCATTTCTAGGATGACTTCTAGAAGAGCTTTCTCTTTTTTCATCTGTAATTCCTGTTCTGCAAAGGCGACACGCGCTTTTGCGGCTTCGGCCTTTGCACAAGCAATGATGGCTGCCTCTCCCACAGATGATTTACTGGAGCCACTTACTCTGGACCTTGTTTTGTATGAGTATGCCTGGCTTCGTGATATTGTTTGACAGTTTAGAGGTTGCAGGCTGTGGTTTGCAGGTAACTGTATTGACAGTAGTGGGCCTCTGTTTAGTTCTCTCATCCACTTCTGTTCAACGTTGTTTTACTGTTCTGTCTCCACTACACGAACCCCCGGGGTCTATGTGGAGTTAGATAGGCAGCTATACGCTCTCCTACAGGTCAACAAATGAGACTGAGTTAAAGTCTGTGTCTTTATTAACCAGCCGTAAGAAAGGGGTAAAACTAAGAGAAAACAGAGAAATACAAACTGTAAAAATAGAGAATATATAAGAATAACACACCAATACAATAATACAGTTAACAAATCATGATAACAGGAGAGATGGGTTTTATATAAGTAAACCAGACTGCAAGCTATCTAAAGAGGCAACTGACTATTAATACGAAATAAGCAGTTATAACATACATAAAAATAATAGGGGGGAGAGAGAGGGAGCAAGGTTTGGAACCATGGTACTCAAAAAATTGGCCCGTGTACACGGGCTTTAGGACTAGTATGATTATATATAGGTATAGATATATACATGTAAAAATCAAGAAAAATCACCAGCGCTAGACCTTTGCAATGTAGTGGTTTTGTTTTTTTACTGTATTTGTAAGGCTATATTTTGCCCAAAAATGTTTCTGTATTTGTATAGATAAGAATCCCTATCTCATACTGTAGATTTTGTTGTAGAACAAGTAACGAGATAGAAGTATGTCAATTCAATGTACAATATACAATATACAAGAAACTCTGATCCACCAGATATAGATAGAATGCTGCCTTAATATTGATACAGTGTACCCCTGTCACTGTTAGAGATAGTAAAGAAAGAGCAATCAATGATAGTTGGAAGGTGCTCTGCTATAATCAGTCTTTCTGATGTATAAATTATAAAGTCCTTAGTAAAGGAAAAACAGTTATTGAATGATAGTTGTATACAGTTCTTGTTAATTTCTTTTGTAATTAACTTCTTAATACTGTGTATGGAAGTAAGACTTCCTGCTTACCAGATCAGACCTCAATCATATGAGGTAAGCTGTCAGCTCTGCATGTGTAAAGATTGTTTTGTCTTTCTCCCCCAGAGTGGTATCCTAAGAGTTCTTGATCCACTTCTTATTCCAATATTTTTGAAGTGCCTTTACATTCAATGGTAACCCTGGACTCTCTGATGTTCTTTCATGCAATGATGAGAATCTTTATCCCCTTAGAGGTATGAAGAGCGATTGGCAAATGTTCCCAGAGTTATGCAGGGAAGAAAAAAAACACACATAGCATAAAACTGTATAGCATAAAATTAAAATTTATATACAGTTGGTATTGTGCTTACATTAGAAAACCTCAATCCATAATGAGGTAAGATTATAGCTTTCTCCAAAGTGGTATTATGTTCTCAAATGGGACCTTTAGGATAAATGATCGATGATGCAGTAGTGTGTTTAAGATCTATAACTTACATAACTCACTTAGCTTACCAAGGGGCCTGTAAGAGCTTTTACAGTAGAAAGGCCACATTACAGCTGTACTATCTATTTCCCCTATAAGTGATTAGTGTGAGGTCAGATACAGATATGTCCCAAAAAATGCTCTAAGGAGTTCAAGCTGCTAGGCGTTTTTTAGAAATAAAGTCTATAATAGCCAGCAACAGTCGGTTTTTATTTGCTGTCCTTTTAACAAAAAACGGCATAGACTTTATTTCTAAAAAACACCTAGCAACTTGAACTCATTAAAGCATTTTTTGGGACATATCTATATCTGACCTCACACTAATCACGTACAGGGGCAATAGATAGTATGGCTGTACTGCGGCCTTCCTACTGTAAAAGCTCTTAACAGGCCCCTTGGTAAGCTAAGTGAGTTATAGGTGGATTTTGAAAATTTATATTCTCCAAGTACTTTATATTTATATTTATATCAATGTAAGAAAGAAACAACTAGCGAGTCTGCATCTGTACTTAAAGGGATAGTAAACCCAAAAAATATTTTGAACTCATTCAAAACTTCTTAATTTAATAAAGTAATTTGCAATTGATACCTTTGTGCAATTTTCTTTCCATTTCTTGTAATTTCAATTGTAAAATTAAAACTGTGCCAAACCCATTTTTAACTTATTATGGGGCCTATTATGATGTTCTACCTAGGTAGAAACATCATGGAGGCCCCGCATGCGCATTAAAAGTATTTTATTGTAAACACATGCGCAGACTTGGTCCCCTCCTACTGACAGGGAGCAGTGGCACAGAGCACACGTTCTCGCAAGCAGGCACCGGCATCAAGAGACTCACAATCATTGCAGGATGAGGATCATCACTTGGAGGGGCAGCTTCACACAAACAATTGAGAGGAGACATTTATGATAGGAACGTGTATGTTACAGTTCTTCCCTGCCTGTGATTTGGTGCAATTTGTGCTTCAGAAGTTGACTACAGCGGTGAGTATGAACGCTCTGGTTATCTAAGCTGTCGGGCTCATCTCCCCCTCCCTCTTGCTTTGTTTGCTTTCATGTGGATTAGGAGTCCTTACTAATCAATCAAACACAGCAAGAGAAGGGGGAGGATTAGCCCGACAGCTTAGATAAACAGAGTGTTCATACTCACCGCTGTATTCAACCTCTGAAGCACAAATGCACTAAATCACAGGCAGGGAAGAAATGTAACCTACACGCTGCTTGCTGTTCTTGTTAGTGCATGACTGAACTGAGAAACACCAGCTGTAAGTCTTGCACATCTCCCATTTAGTCCAGAGCACTTTTCGTTTGTTAAACTTGCAACCTGAAGCACTTGTCTATATTCCCTGTCTCCTCCTCTCATTTGCCTGTGAGAAGCTGCCCCTCTAAGCGATCCTTATAACTCTGCTAGTGATGAATAAGCTGTGAACACAAACAGCTGTTTATGAACATCAGTACTGCGCATGCGATGTTCACTGAATTTAATATTAAAATTAAGAGACCCAGCCGCTTCCCCATCGGATGGGGGCGGATGCTGGATTAACATGAGCCATGCCTCATTTTATGGGCGGTCATTACTGCTCATTTCATGATAATCTTATCTTTTAAAGTAAGGTATGTAAAAGCATAATTTAAAAAAAAATACTGTTTTATTTGACTGTATTTATAATAGTCATTATAATAATATATTTTAATTAGGTGGAAATGGGAATCAATTTCTAACCCTTTAAGGAAAAATAAAACGAATAAACAAATAATCAAATACACTAAAATAAGCCACTTAGATGAGCATAAGAGAATCTATTCATTTGTACCATACTAGTCATATGTTAGCAAAGAAGATACTATATATGAGATTATTCAGAATTTGGGGAAGAAATCAGAGTATGAAATTCACTTTCTTAGCTTTTTAAATTCTTTATTTATTGTTCAAAAGTATAAGTACATAAGCTTCTCAATTGGGCTTACCTTTCACCTCGCAGGGTGTTATACCAAGAAGAGACAAAAAAAGAAAAAAAAAATCAAAGCAGAGCAAAGGTAAGCAGCCTCTCAATTGGGCCAACTTTTCACCACGCAGGGTGTATTGCGAATTCCAACACATTTTTTAACTAACCGCCCTACTATATTAGCGGAACAGGTTACTTTCTATTGATCCTTTCTCAGTTTAGCATAGATCAACCTGTACTCAGCCCTTATACATTTGATTTTAAACTCCCACAAAACATTACCCAAACTAACCAAAACAAAACAAAACAGAATAAAACAAAACAAAAAAGAAGGGATATATATCCTCTACATTCGAGAGGTGAAGAAGGGTTTGACCCCGAGGGTTTAAAGGAAGCGGGAGCAGAGTCACGGACACGGTGTGCAGAGGGGACAGCCAAGAAAGAAGCAGGCAGGTCTGAACGAGAGGCCTGGTTTAGTGTTCCTGAGAAGCTTGGACTGTCCTTGAGCCGAACAAGTGGGCAATCGCTACCCACACACCAGCTAAGGCGGAAGTCTCATTTGCAACAGGGGGTACTGAGAAGGAGAATTGCTGCTCTCCAGGATGCTGTAACATTGAAAGAGTCTTAAGCAATTGCGGTGAGAGAGCGGCTGCCTGTATTTCCCCTACAGAAAAGGGGACTAATCATCCCAGGTCTGGGGCACAAGTTTGTTACAACAACTGGGAGGAGAGGAGAACAAGATAGTATTCAGGTTTACACAGGCTTATTGGTGGTAAGGGATCATACACCACCCAGGTAACTTTTCTTGTTTTCTTCATTATTAGCCCTGAGGACATGGTACAACAGGGAGGCTTTTATTACCCCTGCATAATTGTTTGGTAAAAAACATAAAAGGATTGGCAAAGGAAAGATTTTGAACTTAACATTCTCTGGAAAAATAGATATTTTGCCTTAAGGAGTTGGACTAGTTAAAATTACCTTTTGGTGACTCTTTCTTCTTTTTGTATGTTTGCTTTCTCTTGCAATTTGAGAATAATAGTAGATAAAGTCACACTTACATACATAAATCAGTATAGTGTTTGCATATTGCTTGTGAATTGCTAAAAAACCGTAACATAGGATAATATATATGCTCAAGGCTATATGACAAAACATGATACATGCTACTTACTAAAAAAAAAAAAATCTGGGAAAAAAAAAAGGATTGTACATATGATCAATGCTATATGACAGAATTTGATATATGTTTTGTACCAAAAAAAAAACAAAAACAGCAATTTGTAGATTTCTGATAAGCATTAAGTAATATGCATAATGTAATGGTACTGTTTGCCTATCGTAATTGTGAAGATATTACTGTTTGAAAGATATTGTAAAGATATTTCTGATTGAAAATAAGTTTATGCGACATACTCCCGTAAAGCTCTTAGGGTAAGGTGGTGTTAAGTTGGGAGGCTCGTACAAATTGAGTGAATCTTAGTTTAAATTGTAGATTTATTAGAATATCTAGATCTAGATCCCAGTATATACATTTGATTATAGGTACAAGGGCATCCCTAACAAATAAACAAACTATTAAGGAGAAAAGGGAGAGAAAGAGAATAAGGGGAGAAGAAAAATTTAAAGGGAGATTGTGGCGGGAGGCCATAAGTTGTTAACATTCAAAACTTAAAGCTATATAAGAAATGTACCGTCTTGACAAACTTTCTGTATTGTAGTAGGAATATATAGATTGAATACCTTTGGACTAAGAGTAATTAACTCATAGAGTGTGTTTATATATTGTTTTTAGAGGTGTAATAGTAAATTGTGTATTATATAAAGCCTACTGCCACACTACTTTGAATGCACCCGATCCTGTCTGACCTCGGCAGTTAAGTAGGGTCGGTCTAACCCCTTGAGAATATACTAGGTTTAAAAGTTCGCTTAAAATATACACTCTGTTTAGCCTTAGATAATTGAGCAAGTAAGATAGAGGTTAGTAGACTTTTTATAAATTGACTTGAGATTGCACATGGACAAATTTATATCACAGCACAAAAACAAATCCCCAGCCATGGCAGCTAGGAGCAGGGAAAAAAAATAAATAAAGGAGGCAGTGAAACTGTCTGAATCTATTAATGAGAGTATTAATCAGTTTGACACACAGGCTTTAACTAAAATGATGTCAGACATTTTTCTGCCCCAGTTTGAATTAATTAAATCTGAGATATCAGGCTTGGCAAATGAAGTGAGACAGTTCTCCAAAAGATTAACGGAAGCTGAACAACGTATATCAGATTTAGAGGATAGGGCTGAAAGTCATGAGTTAAACAACAGTGATATAAGAAAGACATTGATAGATTACAACAGAAAATAGATGACTTAGAAAATCGTGCATGCAGAAACAATATAAAGATAATAGGGTTACCAGAAAGCACACACTATAAGGATTTGAATCTATTTATGTCTGAAATTGTACCTAAGATATTGGAAATGCCCTCTTCAGAGTTACCACTCACAGTAGAGAGAGCACACAGAATAGAGTACAGAAGAGTAGATAGTAATACTGATAGACCTAGGCCGATAATCACCAGAAACCTAAATTTCCAAGATAAGGTGAAACTGCTACAGTATTTCAGGAAAAAGAGGGATATAGTAATAGAAGGGAAAGGGATCCTTATTTTTCAGGATTTTTCGGCAGAGGTATCTAGCAAGAGGAAATTAATGGCGCCCATATGCACTCAATTAATTAATAAAGGTTAAAATGCTACATTAATATACCCAGCTAGAATATGCATACAAGGTACTGAATGGATCAGACTGTTAGAAAATCCTAGAGAAGCTGAAGCTTTTATGAGAGAGGAGGTAATATAATAAGGGTTAAACATAATAAAACATTAATACTGGAATTTAATGGACAAGATGTATAAAGAATGTAGAGCTCTTTGGGGAGTGGGGGGTTTATGTGTTGGGTTTTTTTTTTTTTCCCTATGCTATTCGCACTTGGGTGGATGGCTCCACTAGAATTTAAATGACTAATCAAGTTAAATGTGTCTCCTGGAATGTGGGAAAGCAATTTTGAGACAACTTAAGAGTCTGAAGACTGATGTAGCCCTCATCCAGGAGACACATTTGAGAGAAGAGGAATTGGTTAAATTGAAATCTGGCTTGGTGGGAGAAGTAATTGGAACCCCAGGTTGTAAGAGAAAGAAAGGGGTTGCAATTCTTTTGAATAAAAATCTTTAATATACAATTCTTTCTTCTGAGCTAGATTCAGAAGCAAGATATATGATTTTAAAATTGGAAGTCGAGAGAAGAAAATTTACCATATGTAATGTTTACAGCCCCAATGAATATACTCCAACATTTTGGTCAGATCTTCAATCTCAATTATTGGAAAAGGCAGATGGGGTTCTTATAATAGGGGGGATTTTAATATGGTGTTTCAAACTCCTTTAGACAGAGTAAGAAAAGGAGCAGCTGGTAAGAAAACTAGAAGAGATAAACTTGAGGCTAAATTACTCGGTAGACTCACATCAAATCTTATGATAAAAGACGTCTGAGAGGAACCCGACTGGTAGGGAGAATACATGCGCCTCTAAGGCTCACAAGACGTTTTCAAGGATAGACATGTTTTTGATTTCAGAGAAACTAATTGGCTTAGAGGCAGAAGTAGACATAAAAGAGATAATAATATCAGATCATGCCCCAATAATTCTCAAAATCCATATGAATAATGGTAATTTTCCCATGAAAAGATTTCGGTTTCTGAATTACTTGATTAAGGATATAGAATTTAAAAACATATTGATAACAAAGTGGCAGGATTTCTATACAAATAACTTAGAATATCTGGGTAAACCAGAGATATTTTGGGAAGTGTCAAAAGCAGTAATTAGGGGTGAAGTTATTGCTTTTCTGAGTAAAAAAAAAGAAAAAACAAAAAATGAGAGAAAAGGAAATGATAAAGAGACTATCCTCTGCATATAATAAATATCTTGATGAGCCAAATAGGAAGAATTGGCAACAGTTTGTAGAAGCAAAGGAGGCTAGGGATATTTGGCTACTTAATAAAACTACGCAACAAGAACTCAGGATGAGCACACAATTCTATAGACATGGAAATAAAACAGGGAAATTACTAGCCAATTTAGTAAAAAGAGCAAAAGAACATAGTCATATTAGCTCCATAATTATGAATGTGAAGATTGAAAATAAAACGAAAGACATCTTAAAATTGTTTAAAGATTACTATCAGAAGGTTTATAGCTCAGGAGAATTGAACTTTAAAAAAAAGAGTGATTTCTGGGCTAAGATTAAAAATCCAAAGCTTAAGGAAACGGAAAGAAATAAACTTATTGGACCAATTTCAGAAGAAGAGGTTAGTAATGCTATTAAGAAACTAAAAAATAACAAAGCCCCTGGGCCAGAGCTACTACCGAATGAATATTATAAACTATTAATAGAATGTATAGTTCTAAGCTTAATTTCTTTGTTTAATTGATATTTTATAGGGGGGAAGGAAATGTCATCTCACTTTACAACATCCTGGACCACTTTAATATTAAAACTAAATAAAGACTCTACGATGATGGAATCATATAGACCCATATCCTTGCTAAACTCAGATTACAAAATCTTGACAGGTATTATTGCAAATAGACTTCAGGTTGTCTTAAAATCCATAATTCACATTGATCAGACGAGCTTTATGGTAGGAAGAAATTCTGCTTCCAATTTACGAAAGCTCTTCCTAGTGTTAGATTATGTGAAAAATGAAAAACAAAAACAGAAAAATAAAAATAAAAAAGGGGATAGATATAGACTAGCCATAATTTCTCTAGATGCACAGAAAGTGTTCGATTCAGTGGAATGGGACCATCTATTTACCTCACTGTTAGAATTTGGGTTTCCAGAAATAATAATTCAATTAGTTAAAAATATTTATAAAAAACCTTGCACTGCAATATTGGTGAATGGTCAGGCATCAGAAAACCTCTTTTTAGGCAGAGGTACCAGACAGGGATGTCCTCTCTCACCCCTATTATTCAATATCGTGATAGAGTCCTTAGCCATAATGTTAAGAGAAAGAATACAGGGCATAATGGTGGGTAATTATGAGTGCAAAGTTTCCCTTTATGCAGATGATTTATTATTATATGTCCACAATCTCAAGGAAAATATCCCGTTAGTACTAGAAATAATAGCAGATTTTAGTTCTTTTTCAGGCTATAAGATTAACATAGGTAAATCTGAATTGATGATAGTTAGGGAGGATGAAGATCTGAGGCTAGGAAATTATTTTAAGATAGCTCAAGAGAGCATAAGGTACTTAGGAATCTCGATCTCAACTCAAGAGGATACATGGTATAGCTCAAACTATACACCTTTGCTCAGGAAAATAAAAGAAGATGTAAAAGCTTGGACTAAATTACCTTTATCAATCACTGGTAGAGTTAATATATTTAAAATGATAATCTTCCCAAAAATCTTATATCGAATCCAAAATATTCCCATCCCGATGTCAAAGAAAGACATAAGAGGTGTCTCGGTGGCTTTAAGGCAATTTATATGGAATAATATGAAACCTAGAATATCTTTGAATAAATTATACCTGTAAAGACTAGCTCTCCCAAACTTGGAACACTACAACTGGGTAATGTTAAGTAGAATAGTGGTGGAATGGATAACAGGGGCTTCGTATTTTACGACTCCAGAAATTGAAAAGAACCTCTGTACGCCGCATAATTTATTGAATCTTATACACAGCCCTTGGCAAAGGTTTCCGAAAAATATTAAAAATACAAAAACTATTGTCAATCCCATAATAGCTTGGCAAAAGTTGTGTAAGAAATTAGGAATAGAATATGGGTTGTCTAAATACTTGTCAATTCAAAATAACTTGTCATTTCCAATGGGCTTTAATTCATCCCTATTTCAAAATTGGGAGGTTAAAGGGTTGAAATTTATATGTCATATACTAGACATAGAAAGGAAGACTGTTAAAACATTTGATTCTCTGAAAACTGACTTCCTAATAGAAAATATAGATTTTTACCCTTACCTTCAGGTTAGGCATTATGCTCAGCAACTTATTAGGGATAATGGTTGGAACTGGGGATGGAAGAAAATTGAACCATGGCTAAAAATGGTCATGCAGGGAGTATATTCAGTTTCACCCTGGTATAAACTTATTTCTGCTTATGAAGGCCAAAATAATCTAGATAACCTAACGAATAAATGGAGACCCCTTATTACAGAAATAGATAAGTCTAATGAAAAGATAAGGGAGTCAATCTCTCAAGTAGCCAAAACAATGGTATCTGAAACTTGGAGAGAGGCCCACTTAAAATTATTATATAGAACTTATTATACCTCGGAGAAGGGAGCAAAATGAGGTAATACACAGTTCAATAAATGCCCAAAATGTAGCAAAGTTGCAGCTGATTTAATACATATGATTTGGGAGTGTCCCCTAATTAGACAATTTTGGTTTAAAATTAAGTTTTAGCTAGATAAGATATTAAGGAAACCTAGCAATATCGAACTAGAACATATAGTGTTCCTATCAAGGATCAAAGAAAGGGGGGGAGATTGGAAATTTATAAATATCTCAGTACTAACGGCTAGGAGTATAATTTTAAGAAATTGGAAGAATAGTAAAAAACCTAACTTTGCAGACTGGAAGAATTTCTTGATAAAACAAGCAATTATTGAACAATTTGATATACAAGAACTGAATGAGTACACAAGTAGAGAATACATGAAGAAATGGGGACAATTCATACATTCACTCTCAGACACCATACAGGAACAATTTTGGCACCCTTTTAGGAATCTAGTCGAAACCTAAGTTTAAGATGAAGACATAGTGGGAATGGCATAGGGGTAAATACATTTTTGCACATGTCATATATGTTTTTATCTATGAATTATATGTACATAGCTCTTCATTTGTGAGTTCAAAAGTTAGCCACTATTAAATAGAGGATGTTTTTTGCGAATGAAAAGTATTGTAAAATGTGATTGGCTGTTAGAACCAACCCTTAGCGGCTAAATAGCCATGTGTGTCAAGTGACAAATCAGCTCTGAAGAAACGCTGTGTGGGCGTGAAACGTGTCATCTGTAAACAGTGTTGTGTGTTCTGTGCCCTAATGTTGGACTTTTAACTCTTTATACGAATAAAGTTTAGATTTTATCTTTAAAGTCCTGGATTTCCTGATGTTCTATTCCCATCTGACACCCTGAACGTGGTCATTTGGAAATTTGCTATTTGTTGTATGGAGGTCGAGGGGGAACCTTGACAGCTGGAGTGTAAGGCTTAAGCCGGTAGGACACGACCGGTGCAAGGAAGAGGAAGTACGCAGCAGTATCTACACGCCACAGTGTGCGCATACGGAGAACGCTTACGACTCACATGGTATGAGAACTTTCTAAGAGAGAGAGTGAGTGTTTTCGAGTATGTGGTGATACGAGCGGTAAGTCGTCCAATTTTTTCCTTGAAGTATGATGTCATGCTGGATGGATTGTTACTACAGTGGGACATGCTGAAATACACAGGAGACATATATATATATATTCTTTTCTAAGAGCAACAAATACAGCTAGTAGTTGCTTAATGTGATCCCACTTTAAAGATTGTACAGTTGCTGTATTGATACAAACCTCACTTTGCTAAAAAAAAGATTTTGAAAATGGCAGGGTGGTGAAAGAATCCACCGCTATTTTCAGAATCCATCTGGATGTGGCATAGGCAAAAGAAGCATAAAGAAAAAAACACGCAACCGCCCACACTAAATATTAACGAAAAAACACATAACCGTCTGCACAAAATAACCAAAAAACACGTAACCGCCTGCACAAAATAACAAAAAACCTAACCGCTCGCACAAACTAATAAAAAAACCTAACCACCCGCAAAAAGTATTAACAAACACCTAAACCGCCAACCCCACATTGCAAAATAATAAAGTAATTAACCCCTAATCCGCAAATTAAACAGCGCAAATGAGATAATTAAAATAATAACCCCTAAACCGCCAACTCCCCATATCGCAATAAACCTAATTAATCTATTAACCCCTAAACCGTCAACCCCCACATCACAATAAACCTAATTAACCTATTGACCCCTAAACCGCCAACCCACCACATTGCAATAAACCTAATTAACCTATTAACCCTTAAACCGCCAAATCCCCACATCCGAATAAACCTAATTAACCTATTAACTCCTAAACCGCCAACCCCCCACAACGCAAATAACTAATTTAATTACTAAGCCCCCTAACCTAACACCCCCTAAATTAACCCCAATTACATTAACTAAGTTACAATTAAAATAAAAAATTCTAACATTAATTTAAAAATAAAATCTAACAATAAATTACTAAAAATGTATCTAAAATTAAAAAAAATAAAAAAAGTCTAAAATTACAGAAATAAAATAAACAAAATTAAACCTAATCCCTATGAAAATAAAAAAGCCCCCCAAAATAAAAACACCCCCTAATCTAAATTAAGCTACCAATAGCCCTTAAAAGGGCCTTTTGTTGGGCCTTGCCCTAAGTTAAACAGGTCTTTTACATTTAAAAAAATACTAAGGGGCATATGTATCAAGCTCCAAATGGAGCTTGATGCCCTGTGTTTCTGGGGAGCCTGCAGGCTCGCCAGAAACAGCAGTTATGAAGCAGCGGTCACAAAGACCGCTGCTCCATAACCTGTCCGCCTGCTCTGAGCAGGCGGACACACATCGCCACAATACAACCCAATTGAGTACGATCGGGTTGATTGACACCACCCTGCTGGCGGCCCATTGGCCGCGAGTCTGCAGGGGGCGGCATTGCACCAGCAGCTCTTGTGAGCTGCTGGTGCAATGCTGAATATGGCGAGCGTATTGCTCGCCGTATTCAGCGAGGTCTGGCGGACCTGATCCGCAGTGTCGGATCAGGTCCGCCAGACCTTGATAAATATGCCCCTAAGTCCCTACCTAACAGTAAAACCCCCACCCACCAAACCCCCCCCAAAAAAACTATCACTAAAAAAAAATAAACTACCCATTGCATTCAGCTCTTTTACTGCCCTTAAAAGGAAATTCAGCTCTTTTACAAGAACATTAACCCCTTGAGTACTAATGATGGCTCTGAGCCGTCACAGAGTTTCCGACTCTGGATATAGAGATCAGTTATTCGTGTGAACATTTGGGCAATTTTATACTAATTTTTAACAATATTTAAAATAGGAGTGGACCTCACAGGCCTAATAAGTAAATTACACATTAAGAGTGATATACCATATAAAGATTTATATGTTTAGTTATATGTGAAAACTCCTATCTTCAAAGGAGGCGCTATTGAGCAGTACTGGATGTAGTTAAGCTGCTGAATGTAGGTTCAAGGACTATGCAAAATAATAATTGGAATACATAAAAATTGAAAATTGCAACATTACACTTTGCTGTCTAATAAGTAAAATACAAACAGGCGATAGCTACATACGCTACCTACATGTTCATTATAGTGACTAATCAAGGGTCATATCCAGTGTCTAAATATTCTAGTAAGTCAAGTGCATTACCACAGAAAAGAAGAGTAATGCTAAGATGGAATATAGCTATGATGGTATAAATAACCCATTATTTGATGGAGATATAGAGGGGACACAAACTATTTATGTAGATTATTAACATATTTCCAATGGTTGATTATATCAAATTCAGAATTAAATCCAAATGGAATTTGAGTTAGCAGTTTCATTATCCAGTAGATTTCCTGTCTCGCCAACAGTTGGCCCCTGTTGCCACCCCTCATTGGGAGTCTCACTGTCTGAATTGCTCGCAACTTAAAAGATTTGGTATCTTCATTGTGTACCTCTAAAAAGTGTCCCGACAGGGCTGAGCCTTGCCTATCATATTTGATTTAGCCTAAATGCTCACGAATACGAGTTCTAACATCCCTGCTAGTCATGCCCACATACTGTTTCAAATGGTCGATACACTCAATGAGGTACACAACATAGTTTGTTGAACAGTTTACACAACCTTTTGTGAAAAATGTCTGTTGAGTGTAAAATTTCTTACCCTCAGTAATGAAGTCACACGCCTTGCACCTATGGTTACCACATTTGTAGGTACCATTCACCTGTAACCATGCTCCAGCGTTGTTTTTCTTACTTGGTAATTGACTGGGGGCAAGGATGTTACCCAATGTGAGATTTTTAGAGTAGACACATTTGAAACCTCTCTCTACTGTTGTCTTAAGACAAGTGTCTCAGAGTAAAATAGGAAAATATTTCTTTACAATATTACAATTATTATTATTAAATTGGAAAAATATTGAGTGATAAAGGATAAACCACTATCATCAGTGGGTCTCTTGATAACTTTGAGTCGACAGTCTGCCTTCATCTAGAGTTTTTTTAGCTAGATGATTTAACATCCTATGAGGGTAACCCCTTGATTTTAGTCTCTTACGGATGACTGTACTTTCAATTAGAAAATCCTGTTCCTGGCTACATATCCTTTGTGCCCTCAGAAATTGGCTTCTAGCTATTCCCTTGAACACATGCGAGGGATGGGCACTTTTTTTATGAAGAATAGTATTCCCAGAGATAGGCTTTCTATAAAGTTTCAAGTGGATTTTCCTCTCTCTATTCACACCACATAAAGTGATGTCTAAAAAGTTAACACTATCCTTGTGCCATTCATGAGTAAATTTAAGACCATTTTTGCTGTCATTCAAATATTTGACAAATTCAATAGCCCGTGACTCAGTAGATGACCAGATAAAGATCAGGTCATCTATGAATCGTCGGTAGAACAATATTTCCAATCTGAAAGGGTTATCCTCACCATACAGAAAAACACGTTCAAGCCAGCCCATAAATAGATTTGCAAAGGAGGGGGCAAATTTGGCCCCCATGACTGTGCCTTGTTTCTGTAGGTAGAAGACCCCCTCAAAGTAGAAATAGCTGTGTTCCAAAAGAAACTGAGTGACACGCAAAAGATAATTAATAGTCTGTTCATCCATACCCTGATATTATTAGAAAAAATATTATTGCTTCCAACCCCATATCGTGAGGGATGTTGGAATATAGGGAGACCACATCAATAGTGAGCCAGCTGTATTCTTCCTTCCATTCCACATCATCCAGCATGCTCAAAACATGTGTTGTGTCCCTAATGTAACTTGGTAAAGCATGAACAAAGAGTTGTAATATCCTATCCAACCAGTCACACAAAGGTTCTAGTAATGAACCCATGTCTGACACGATAGGGTGACCTTTAATTTCAATTAAACTCTTATGGACTTTGGGCAGATGATGGAAGATGGGAGTTATTGGATGGTTAACATATAGTGTATTAGCAGTTTGCTGGTCCATAATACCCAAATAAACACCTTCATCCAAAATCTGCCCAAGTTCATTTGGAATGCAACAACTGGATTTTGCTTAGGAATTGAGTATGTGTTACTGTTATTAAGTTGGCGTAAAGCCTCATCCACATATCGTGTAAGATCCATCACAACTACACTCCCCCCCTTATCAGACTGGCAAATGACAATAGATTTGTTGTTTCTTAAAGAGGCGATAGCCTCGTTTTCCAGTCTAGAGAGGTTGTGTGTTGAGTGGGTGGTAGCCTGATGTAATTTATGTAAGTCTTCCACAACTCTTTTGTGAAATGTTTCCAAAGCTTTACCCCTGTTGTGGATGGGATAAAAATCGGAACTGGGCTTAAGTTTGGGAGTAGGGTGTCCCACATCAACTTATTATTAAGCCTCTAAGGTAGCAATGCTACAGGCTTCTTGAAAATCTATGTTAAGATTCTGAATGGCAGAAGATTTGATAGTCTAAAATTCACAGGTTCAACCGAATCTGTGTATTCCTAAAAATGTTTTTTAAGGGTGATTTTCCTGACAAAACGATTTACGTCAATTATTGTCTGGAAAATATTAAACTTTCTATTCGGGCAGAAACCTAAGCCATACTCGAGTACTTTGGTTTCAATTTTAGTAAGAGCATACTGTTTTGTTTTGTCTTGTCGTGTGGCCATTTTTTGGTCCCTCAATGTATAACGGTGTTGCTGTGTCAGGGGCTGATTCCCTCCCCTCCTTTAGGTTTCTGGGCCACGTGAAAAACCTGAGTTGGTTTTTCACTATCTTTATTTTTATTTATATTAATATTTTGAACCACAGTGTTGGAATTTATCTGTGAGTCTGGACCCTGTTTGGTAATGGCAGTATGTATAATTTTCTGGACTTTTGATCTAGCTCTCAAATTAGACAGGTCTAGTGATGTCGCGAACATAAAAATTTGGGTTCGCGAACGGACGAACCGGGCGAACCGCCATTGACTTCAATAGGCAGGCAAATTTTAAAACCCACAGGGACTCTTTCTGGCCACAATAGTGATGGAAAAGTTGTTTCAAGGGGACTAACACCTGGACTGTGGCATGCCGGAGGGGGATCCATGGCAAAACTCCCATAGAAAATTACATAGTTGATGCAGAGTCTGGTTTTAATCCATAGAGGGCATAAATCACCTAACATTCCTAAATTGTTTGGAATAACGTGCTTTAAAACATCAGGTATGATGTTGTATCGATCAGGTAGTGTAAGGGTTACGCCCGCTTCACAGTGACAGACCAAATTCCCCATTTAACGAACCGCAAACAACTGCAAACAGTCCATTTGCACAACCGCAAACTCCCCATTTGCACAAGGTTGGATACAAAGCTAGCCATGTCCCGTTCCTTGTCCTCACTGACGTCATTGAAGGTCTCTTCCTCCACCCAGCCACGTACAACACCAAGGGTCCCCGAAAGGTGACAACAAGCCACCTGGGACGCCTGCTGTGTTTGGTCTTCCACCTCCTCAAAGCCACCTTCCTCCTCTTCTTCAGACTATTCTCTCTGCATTGCCTCTCTCTCTGCGTTATTATAAGGTGTGTTAAGTAGTACTATTCCTATCAGTTTAATCCCTGTTACGTCCCCTATCAGGGGACGTGTATATGGTATCGATTTTAGGAACCGGGAGATGGAAAAAGATGCTTGGTCGGTCCTCCTACTTCAAATTTGGGGCACTGCGTGTGCAATCTAATATGCCACCAGATAGGAGTGGTGTGTTAAGTAGTACTATTCTTATCAGTTTAATCCCTGTTATGTCCCCTATCAGGGGACGTGTATATGGCATCGATTTTAGGAACCGGGAGATGGAAAAAGATGCTTGGTCGGTCCTCCTACTTCAAATTTGGGGCACTGCGCATGCAATCTAATGTGCCACCAGATAGGAGTGGTGTGTTAAGTAGTACTATTCTTATCAGTTTAATCCCTGTTATGTCCCCTATCAGGGGACGTGTATATGGCATCGATTTCAGGAACCGGGAGATAGAAAAAGATGCTTGGTCGGTCCTCCTACTTCAAATTTGGGGCACTGCGCATGCAATCTAATGTGCCACCAGATAGGAGTGGTGTGTTAAGTAGTACTATTCTTATCAGTTTAATCCCTGTTACGTCACCTATCAGGGGACATGTATATGGCATCGATTTTAGGAACCGGGAGATGGAAAAAGATGCCTTGTCGGTCCTCCTACTTCAAATTTGGGGCACTGCACGTGCAATCTAATGTGTCACCAGATAGGAGTGGTGTGTTAAGTAGTACTATTCTTATCAGTTTAATCCCTGTTACGTCCCCTATCAGGGGACGTGTATATGGCATCGATTTTAGGAACTGGGAGATGGAAAAAGATGCTTGGTCGGTCCTCCTACTTCAAATTTGGGGTACTGCGCGTGCAATCTAATGTGACACCAGATAGGAGTGGTGTGTTAAGTAGTTCTATTCTTATCAGTTTAATCCCTGTTACGTCTCCTATCAGGGGACGTGTATATGGCATCGATTTTAGGAACCAGGAGATGGAAAAAGATGCTTGGTCGGACCTCCTACTTCAAATTTGGGGCACTGCGCGTGCAATATAATGTGCCAGCAGATAGGAGTGGTGTGTTAAGTAGTACTATTCCTATCAGTTTAATCCCTGTTATGTGCCTTTTTTTTGGTTTGGTTTTTGAAGCCACAGTGCAGCACCAGAGGCCAGAAAAATTAGGCATGTACACATGGCTGAAAAATTAGGTATTGTTGCAGACGCTGCTGTAGCAGCGGCCAGAAAAATTAATGTTTGTTTCCCAGGCAGAAAGTGCCCTAAAACATTGCGGCTTGAACCCTAGTTGGTGGCGGATAAGTCACGCAAGTCATCCGGCATTCAGAGATAAAATACAGCAGTGTGTGGACCATTTATAGCCCAAGGCAGCTCATCTCATCAGGCCTTTTTTAGTCAAATGTATCGCCCACTGTCAGTCCCTTCGGGATCCATCCCTCATTCATCTTAATAAATGTGAGGTAATCTAGACTTTTTTGACCTAGGCGACTTCTCTTCTCAGTGACAATACCTCCTGCTGCACTGAAGGTCCTTTCTGACAGGACACTTGTAGCGGGGCAGGCCAGAAGTTTTATCGAAAATTGGGATAGCTCAGGCCACAGGTCAAGCCTGCACACCCAGTAGTCAAGGGGTTCATCGCTCCTCAGAGTGTTGATATCTGCAGTTAAGGCGAGGTAGTCCTCAGTGATCTCACTGAAGGTATCTTCTTCCCCCCAGCCACGTACAACACCACGGGTACCAGATAGGTGACAACGAGCACCCTGGGATGCCTGTTGTGGTTGGTCTTCCTCCTCCTCCTCAAAGCCACATTCCTCCTCTGAGTCCTCTTCCTCACAATCCTCTTCCAGCGTTGCTGCAGGTCCAGCAAGTGATGCTGATAAGGCTGTTTCTGGTGGTGATGGAGACCACAACTCTTCCTCTTCCTCTTCACGCTCATCTACGGCCTGATCCAGTACTCTTCGCAGGGCATGCTCCAGGAAGAAAACAAATGGTATGATGTCGCTGATGGTGCCTTTGGTGCGACTAACTAGGTTTGTCACCTCCTCAAAAGGACGCATGAGCCTACAGGCATTGCGCATGAGCGTCCAGTAACGTGGCAAAAAAATTCCCAGCTCCGCAGAGGCTGTCCTAGAACCCCGGTCACACAAATAGTCGTCAACGGCTTTTACTTGTTGGATCAGGTGGTCGAACATTAGGTGTGTTGAATTCCAACATGTCGGGCTGTCGCAAATCAAGCGCCTCACTGGCATGTTGTTTCGCCGCTGGATATCTGAAAAGTGCGCCATGGCCGTGTAGGAACGCCTGAAATGGCCACACACCTTCCTGGCCTGCTTCAGGACGTCCTGTAAGCCTGGGTACTTATGCACAAAGCGTTGTACGATCAGATTACACACATGTGCCATGCACGGCACATGTGTCAACTTGCCCAAATTCAATGCCGCCACCAAATTTCTTCCGTTGTCACAAACCACTTTGCCGATCTCCAGTTGGTGCGGAGTCAGCCACTGATCCACCTGTGTGTTCAGGGTGGACAGGAGTGCTGGTCCGGTGTGACTCTCTGCTTTCAGGCAAGTCAACCCCAAGACGGTGTGCAAGTCAACCCAAAGACGGCGTGACACTGCCGTATCCGGGATGTGGAATAGTACCTGGGGAGCTGGGGGGGTGCCGTTGATGTGGAGCAAGCTACTGTGGTACTATGCGTGCAAGCTACTGTGACAACAGATATGAGTGGCACTGTGCACTGGCAGAAGTTGGCAGAGTAGACGCTGTAGGCCTGACACACACGCTTGCAGACAACTAACTGCTATTCAATCTATTACAGTCAAAAAAAAAATTTTTTTAAAATTTTTTTTTTTTAAATGTACACTACTGTTATACTAGATATGAGTTGCACTGGTGTGACACTGTGCCCTGTCAGGCCCAGAAACGCACACGTGTGAAGGAAACTGACTGCTATTATTTCACAGTCAAATTTCAAGTTTTTTTTTAATGTACACTACTGTTACACCATATATGAGTTGCACTGGTGTGACACTGTGCCCTGGCAGGCCCTGAAACGCACACGTGTGAAGGAAACTGACTGCTATTATTTCACAGTCAAATTTCTAGTTTTTTTTTAATGTACACTACTGTTACACCAGATATGAGTTGCACTGGTGTGACACTGTACCCTGGCAGGCACTGAAACGCATACGTGTGAAGGAAACTGACTGCTATTATTTCACAGTCAAAAAAGTGTTTGTTTTTTTAAATGTACACTACTGTTACACCAGATATGAGTTGCACTGGTGTGACACTGTGCCCCAGTGGCAGGCCCTGAAACGCACACGTGTGAAGGAAACTGACTGCTATTATTTCACGGTCAAAAAAGTGTTTTTTTTTTTTAAATGTACACTACTGTTACACCAGATATGAGTTGCACTGGTGTGACACTGTGCCCTGTCAGGCCCTGAAATGCACACGTGTGAAGGAAACTGACGGCTATTATTTCATGGTCAAAAAAGTGTTGTTTTTTTTAAATGTACACTACTGTTACACCAGATATGAGTTGCACTGGTGTGACACTGTGCCCTGGCAGGCACTGAAACTCACACGTGTGAAGGAAACTGACTGCTATTATTTCACAGTCAAAAAAGTGTTGCTTTTTTTTAAATGTACACTACTGTTACACTAGATATGAGTTGCACTGGTGTGACACTGTGCCCTGTCAGGCCCTGAAACGCACACGTGTGAAGGAAACTGACTGCTATTATTTCACGGTCAAAAAAGTGTTGGTTTTTTTAAATGTACACTACTGTTACACCAGATATGAGTTGCACTGGTGTGACACTGTGCCCTGTCAGGCACTGAAACGCACACATGTGAAGGACACTGACTGCTATTATTTCACAGTCAAAAAAGTGTTGTTGTTTTTTAAATGTACACTACTGTTACACTAGATATGAGTTGTACTGGTGTGACACTGTACCCTGGCAGGCACTGAAACGCACACGTTTGAAGGAAACTGACTTCTATTATTTCACAGTCAAAAAAGTGTTGTTTTATTTAAATATACATTACTGTTACACCAGATATGAGTTGCACTGGTGTGACACTGTGCCCTGTCAGGCACTGAAACGCACACGTGTGAAGGAAACTGACTGCTATTATTTCACAGTCAAAAAAGTGTTGTTTTTTTTAAATGTACACTACTGTTACACTAGATATGAGTTGCACTGGTGTGACACTGTGCCCTGTCAGGCACTGAAACGCACACGTGTGAAGGAAACTGACTGCTATTATTTCACAGTCAAAAAAGTGTTGTTTTTTTTAAATGTACACTACTGTTACACTAGATATGAGTTGTACTCTTGTGACACTGTGCCCTGTCAGGCACTGAAACGCACACGTGTGAAGGAAACTGACTGCTATTATTTCACAGTCAAAAAAGTGTTTTCAATGTACACTACTGTTACAACAGATATGAGTGGTGGCACTGGGCAAGTGGGCACAGTATACGCTGTGAGCCTGACACACACGCTGGCAGGCAGGCAACTGCAATTAGATTACACAAGAAAAAAAAAAAAAGCAGACTGATGTTCTAGCCCTAAAAAGGGCTTTTTGGGGTGCTGTCCTTACAGCAGAGATCAGATGAGTCCTTCAGGACTGTAGTGGACACTGAATACACTAGCCTAGCTATCGATTTACCTATTAAATCAGCAGCAGCTACACTGTCCCTCCTCTCAATAAGAATGCAGCTTCCAAATGAATCTAAAATGGATGCTGTCCAGGAGGTGGTAGGGTCTGGGAGGAAGGGTCTGCTGCTGATTGGCTGTAATGTGTCTTCTGACTGTGAGGTACAGGGTCAAAGTTTACTCAATGATGACGAATAGGGGGCGGACCGAACTTTGCATATGTTCGCCCGCCGCGGCGAACGCGAACATGCTATGTTCGCCGGGAACTATTCGCGGGCGAACTTTTCGCGACATTTCACCACTAGCACTCATATTCTGCGATGTGGGCCCAACCTCTATGTTAACAGATTGTGGTTCAAATTCAGAATCATTGCCTGAGCCCTCATCGCAGGATGTTGATGCTGCCTGTGAGGAAAAGTCATCATCAGTAGTAGTTTCAGGATCTGAAAATGTCACTCTATTCTTATTATTTTGGACCTATTTTTCCTCCTTTTAAAATGAGGAATATTTGATTCACCCCCTGGTGTAATAGCTAACTGATCTTTATTTTGTTTATTATTGAAACCTGGTTTGTTAGAGAAGTTTTTCTAAACCTTCCATTTTTTTTTTATAAATACCTGACCATCATTATAGTCTTTCTGATCACATAAAAACTTAGGCCTAGATTTAGAGTTCGGCGGTAAAAGGGCTGTTAACGCTCCGTGGGTTTTTTTCTGGCCGCACCATAAATTTAACTCTGGTATCGAGAGTTCAAACAAATGCTGCGTTAGGCTCCAAAAAAGGAGCGTAGAGCATTTTTACCGCAAATGCAACTCTCGATACCAGAGTTGCTTACGGACGCGGCCGGCATCAAAAACGTGCTCGTGCACGATTCTCCCATAGGAAACAATGGGGCTGTTTGAGCTGAAAAAAAACCTAACACCTGCAAAAAAGCAGCGTTCAGCTCCTAACGCAGCCCCATTGTTTCCTATGGGGAAACACCTCCTAAGTCTGCACCTAATACCCTAACATGTACCCCGAGTCTAAACACCCCTAACCTTACACTTATTAACTCCTAATCTGCCGCCCCCGCTATCGCTGACCCCTGCATTACACTTTTAACCCCTAATCTGCCGCTCCGTAAACCGCCGCCACCTACGTTATCCCTATGTACCCCTAATCTGCTGCCCTAACATCGCCGACCCCTATGTTATATTTATTAACCCCTAATCTGCCCCCCACAACGTCGCCGACACCTGCCTACACTTATTAACCCCTAATCTGCCGAGCGGACCTGAGCGCTACTATAATAAAGTTATTAACCCCTAATCCGCCTCACTAACCCTATCATAAATAGTATTAACCCCTAATCTGCCCTCCCTAACATCGCCGACACCTACCTTCAATTATTAACCCCTAATCTGCCGACCGGAGCTCACCGCTATTCTAATAAATGTATTAACCCCTAAAGCTAAGTCTAACCCTAACACTAACACCCCCCTAAGTTAAATATAATTTTTATCTAACGAAATAAATTAACTCTTATTAAATAAATGATTCCTATTTAAAGCTAAATACTTACCTGTAAAATAAATCCTAATATAGCTACAATATAAATTATAATTATATTATAGCTATTTTAGGATTAATATTTATTTTACAGGCAACTTTGTAATTATTTTAACCAGGTACAATAGCTATTAAATAGTTAAGAACTATTTAATAGTTACCTAGTTAAAATAATAACAAATTTACCTGTAAAATAAATCCTAACCTAAGATATAATTAAACCTAACACTACCCTATCAATAAAATAATTTAATAAACTACCTACAATTACCTACAATTAACCTAACACTACACTATCAATAAATTAATTAAACACAATTGCTACAAATAAATAAAATTAAATAAACTATCTAAAGTACAAAAAATAAAAAAGAACTAAGTTACAGAAAATAATAAAATATTTACAAACATAAGAAAAATATTACAACAATTTTAAACTAATTACACCTACTCTAAGCCCCCTAATAAAATAACAAAGCCCCCCAAAATAAAAAATTCCCTACCCTATTCTAAAATACAAATATTACAAGCTCTTTTACCTTACCAGCCCTGAACAGGGCCCTTTGCGGGGCATGCCCCAAGAATTTCAGCTCTTTTGCCTGTAAAAAAAAACATACAATACCCCCCCCCCAACATTACAACCCACCACCCACATACCCCTAATCTAACCCAAACCCCCCTTAAATAAACCTAACACTACCCCCCTGATGATCTTCCTACCTTGTCTTCACCATGCCAGGTTCACCGATCCGTCCTGGCTCCAAGATCTTCATCCAACCCAAGCGGGGGCTAGACATCCACTGAAGAAGTCCAGAAGAGGGTCCAAAGTCTTCCTCCTATCCGGCAAGAAGAGGACATCCGGACCGGCAAACATCTTCTCCAAGCGGCATCTTCTATCTTCTTCCATCCGATGACGACCGGCTCCATCTTGAAGACCTCCAGCGCGGATCCATCCTCTTCTTCCGACGACTAGACGACGAATGACGGTTCCTTTAAGGGACGTCATCCAAGATGGCGTCCCTCGCATTCCGATTGGCTGATAGGATTCTATCAGCCAATCGGAATTAAGGTAGGAATTTTCTGATTGGCTGATGGAATCAGCCAATCAGAATATAGTTCAATCCGATTGGCTGATCCAATCAGCCAATCAGATTGAGCTCGCATTCTATTGGCTGATCGGAACAGCCAATAGAATGCGAGCTCAATCTGATTGGCTGATTGGATCAGCCAATCGGATTGAACTATATTCTGATTGGCTGATTCCATCAGCCAATCAGAAAATTCCTACCTTAATTCCGATTGGCTGATAGAATCCTATCAGCCAATCGGAATTCGAGGGACGCCATCTTGGATGACGTCCCTTAAAGGAACCGTCATTCGTCGTCTAGTCGTCGGAAGAAGAGGATGGATCCGCGCTGGAGGTCTTCAAGATGGAGCCGGTCGTCATCGGATGGAAGAAGATAGAAGATGCCGCTTGGAGAAGATGTTTGCCGGTCCGGATGTCCTCTTCTTGCCGGATAGGAGGAAGACTTTGGACCCTCTTCTGGACTTCTTCAGTGGATGTCTAGCCCCCGCTTGGGTTGGATGAAGATCTTGGAGCCAGGACGGATCGGTGAACCTGGCATGGTGAAGACAAGGTAGGAAGATCATCAGGGGGGTAGTGTTAGGTTTATTTAAGGGGGGTTTGGGTTAGATTAGGGGTATGTGGGTGGTGGGTTGTAATGTTGGGGGGGGGGTATTGTATGTTTTTTTTTACAGGCAAAAGAGCTGAAATTCTTGGGGCATGCCCCGCAAAGGGCCCTGTTCAGGGCTGGTAAGGTAAAAGAGCTTGTAATATTTGTATTTTAGAATAGGGTAGGGAATTTTTTATTTTGGGGGGCTTTGTTATTTTATTAGGGGGCTTAGAGTAGGTGTAATTAGTTTAAAATTGTTGTAATATTTTTCTTATGTTTGTAAATATTTTATTATTTTCTGTAACTTAGTTCTTTTTTATTTTTTGTACTTTAGATAGTTTATTTAATTTTATTTATTTGTAGCAATTGTGTTTAATTAATTTATTGATAGTGTAGTGTTAGGTTAATTGTAGGTAATTGTAGGTAGTTTATTTAATTATTTTATTGATAGGGTAGTGTTAGGTTTAATTATATCTTAGGTTAGGATTTATTTTACAGGTAAATTTGTTATTATTTTAACTAGGTAACTATTAAATAGTTCTTAACTATTTAATAGCTATTGTACCTGGTTAAAATAATTACAAAGTTGCCTGTAAAATAAATATTAATCCTAAAATAGCTATAATATAATTATAATTTATATTGTAGCTATATTAGGATGTATTTTACAGGTAAGTATTTAGCTTTAAATAGGAATTATTTATTTAATAAGAGTTAATTTATTTCGTTAGATAAAAATTATATTTAACTTAGGGGGGTGTTAGTGTTAGGGTTAGACTTAGCTTTAGGGGTTAATACATTTATTAGAATAGCGGTGAGCTCCGGTCGGCAGATTAGGGGTTAATAATTGAAGGTAGGTGTCGGCGATGTTAGGGAGGGCAGATTAGGGGTTAATACTATTTATGATAGGGTTAGTGAGGCGGATTAGGGGTTAATAACTTTATTATAGTAGCGCTCAGGTCCGCTCGGCAGATTAGGGGTTAATAAGTGTAGGTAGGTGTCGGCGACGTTGTGGGGGGCAGATTAGGGGTTAATAAATATAACATAGGGGTCGGCGATGTTAGGGGTAGCAGATTAGGGGTACATAGGGATAACGTAGGTGGCGGCGATTTGCGGTCGGAAGATTAGGGGTTAATTATTTTAAGTAGCTTGCGGCGACGTTGTGGGGGGCAAGTTAGGGGTTAATAGATATAATACAGGGGTCGGCGGTGTTAGGGGCAGCAGATTAGGGGTACATAAGTATAACGTAGGTGGCGGTCGGCAGATTAGGGGTTAAAAATTTTAATCGAGTGGCGGCGATGTGGGGGGACCTCGGTTTAGGGGTACATAGGTAGTTTATGGGTGTTAGTGTACTTTAGGGTACAGTAGTTAAGAGCTTTATAAACCGGCGTTAGCCAGAAAGCTCTTAACTCCTGCTATTTTCAGGCGGCTGGAATCTTGTCGTTAGAGCTCTAACGCTCACTGCAGAAACGACTCTAAATACCGGCGTTAGGAAGATCCCATTGAAAAGATAGGCTACGCAAATGGCGTAGGGGGATCTGCGGTATGGAAAAGTCGCGGCTGTAAAGTGAGCGTTAGACCCTTTAATCACTGACTCCAAATACCAGCGGGCGCCCAAAACCAGCGTTAGGAGCCTCTAACGCTGGTTTTGACGGCTACCGCCGAACTCTAAATCTAGGCCTTAGTGTGTTTAATATGAATGAGATCTGTTTTGGAAGTTTCAATTATATCCATTAATAGTGAATCAAATCTAACATATTCCTCACTATCTTTGTAGTAATTTAAATCCGCCTGTAATTTAGCAATGCTATTTCTAACTATAGCAAGCTGTTCTGATTTGTACTTGATTAGCATAGTCATGAGTCGCAAAGAGCACTCAGAAAGGATGTCATACCACTCCTTAATACAGTCTATATCGATAACATCAAAGTTCGAAAATTCCTTTACTCGTAAACCTCTAGGTATCATCTGCAGTGTCAGATATTTGTTCAAAATTCAAGAGTCCAATTTTAAACGTGTTTCTTTAAGTCTGAGTATCTCTAAATTATGGAACAAGTCCCCTAGTTTTATATCCTGTGAGATTGTTGAGAAAAATTCCTCTAGTTCCAATCCTTCCAAATCATGATCATTTAGGCTTAACAATGAATACTATTGTGTTGGTTCAAGTGTTGTCTCCATGTCATAAAGCAGAAAAAAATATTAATTATTAGTACAATAGAGTAAACTGTTCCCTTAGTGGTAGAGTATTAGGTATATCTCCAGAAACAAGGAAGGAAATATTAAATGAGAAAAAACTTCTGGGGGTTATCAAAATACCCCAAACCACATGAGTAATTGAAGCAATTCTGAAGAGGCTAAGCACGCAGATAGTTGAGGCGCTTAAAGGGGCAGTTTACTCAAAAAATTTCTCCCCTTTAATTTGTTCCCAATGATCCACTTTACCTGCTGGAGTGTATTAAATTGTTTACAAGTAGCTCCTTTACCCTTATATTGGCATTTGAAATTGTTAATTTAGCATGTGGTATCCCCACCTATTCTGAAAGTTTGTGGCCGCGCGTACCAGCTATAGATAAGCTTTGTAAACACAGCCAGCAGAAGAAATTACACTCCCAGTGTGTTAAAGCAGAGATAAGGTAATAAAATGTTGATTTTCCATTGTTCTCTCAAAGTATTGGGGATTGTTTTAAGGACAGATATAAGATAAAGAAGCAGGTATATGTGCACAATGTGATACAGTAATGAGATCTGATTATACCTACAAGCTCAACCTATTTTATTAGGCTGTGGCTTCAAAACACAAAATCAGAGCTTTAATATACAGAAATAAACCTTAAAAAGCAAATTTTCATACATTTTTTACTCTGCAGTTGGTAAAAAAGCAATTGTAAACACATAAAGGGAAAAACTATTTTACAGTATACTGTCCCTTTAATGGGACCCTTAATGGAACAGAAATAACAGAAAGCAGTCTATGTCACTTGTGTAGCTCATATACAGAGCACTCACCCACGTAGAGCGTAATCCCTTGTAGTGAACATCCACTAATGTGGAGCGGAGCAAATTAGAACTCTTCCTGTTCACCTTGTAATCGCTGCACTGAAGACGGGGACTTTTACCACAGCCTGTATACAAAACACATGTGAGTGTTCTACAGGACTCTGCGGCACTCTTCGTCCTCCTGAGAACTTGGTGCGTGATTCATCCAATGCTGGAAAAGGGAAACTATCACGTGGGTGGAGATTCCGCCAATCACTGACGGTCCCTGTCACCCAAGGAAAGCGTTGCTTAGCCTGGCTGTAGAAAGTAATCCGTTTGCACAATGAAGGGTTGCTGAGAACAGTTAGACAACTGCAAAAAATATGGGCAAAAATAATAAAGCTCATTCCCATAAGATCAAAATAAAGCTTTATTTATCCTATTTAAAAATTGACAGGTTCAACACTGACCAGTGAAAAACAGGATTCACGCGTTTCGGCGTTAGCCTTATTCATAAACCTGTCGTTGCACCAATAGGTGCAGTTTAAAAAGAATATACCAAAGCAAATCATTGGTTGTTGTAGACACACCTCTAAGCCAATTATCATGAAGTTACACAAATTAGACATGCTATGCAAATGAGTATACTAAGAGCAAAATCTTAGTGATGAATCGTACATACATATGAAAATAGATATACATATACATTTATACAAAAAGGATATAGAGATCAGTTATTCGTTTGACCATTTGGGCAATAAATACACACACACACACACACACACACACATAGTGTATGTATGTATATATATACACTGCTCAAAAAAATAAAGGGAACACTAAAATAACACATCCTAGATCTGAATGAATTAAATATTCTAATTAAATACTTTGTTCTTTACATAGTTGAATGTGCTGACAACAAAATCACACAAAAATTAAAAAATGGAAATCAAATTTTTTAACCCATGGAGGTCTGGATTTGGAGTCACACTCAAAATTAAAGTGGAAAAACACACTACAGGCGGATCCAACTTTGATGCAATGTCCTTAAAACAAGTCAAAATGAGGCTCAGTAGTGTGTGTGGCCCCCACGTGCCTGTATGACCTCCCTACAACGCCTGTGCATGCTCCTGATGAGGTGGCGGATGGTCTCCTGAGGGATCTCCTCCCAGACCTGGACTAAAGCATCCACCAACTCCTGGACAGTCTGTGGTGCAACGTGAAGTTGGTGGATGGAGCGAGACATGATGTCCCAGATGTGCTCAATTGGATTCAGGTCTGGGGAACGGGTGGGCCAGTCCATAGCATCAATGCCTTCGTCTTGCAGGAACTGCTGACACACTCCAGCCACATGAGGTCTATCATTGTCTTGCATTAGGAGGAACCCAGGGCCAACTGCACCAGCATATGGTCTCACAAGGAGTTTGAGGATCTCATCTCGATACCTAATGGCAGTCAGGCTACCTCTGGAGAGCACATGGAGGGCTGTTCGGCCCCTCAAAGAAATGCCACCCCACACCATTACTAACCTACTGCCAAACCGGCCATGCTGGAGGATGTTGCAGGCAGCAGAACATTTTCCACGGCATCTCCAGACTGTCACGTCTGTCAAATGTGCTCAGTGTGCACCTTCTTTCATCTGTGAAGAGCACAGGGCGCCAGTGGCGAATTTGCCAATCTTGGTGTTCTCTGGCAAATGCCAAACGTCTTGCACGGTGTTGGGCTGTAAGCACAACCCCCACCTGTGGACGTCGGGCCCTCATACCCCCCTCATGGAGTCTGTTTCTGACTGTTTGAGCAGACACATGCACATTTGTGGCCTGCTTGAGGTCATTTTGCAGGCCTCTGGCAGTGCTCCTTCTGTTCCTCCTTGCACAAAGGCGGAGGTAGCGGTCCTGCTGCTGGGTTGTTGCCCTCCTATGGCCTCCTCCATGTCTCCTGATGTACTGGCCTGTCTCCTGGTAGCGCCTCCATGCTCTGGACACTACGCTGACAGACACAGCAATCCTTCTTGCCACAGCTCGCATTGATGTGCCATCCTGGATGAGCTGCACTACCTGAGCCACTTGTGTGGGTTGTAGACTCCGTCTCATGCTACCACTAGAGTGAAAGCACAGCCAGCATTCATAAGTGACCAAAACATCAGCCAGAAAGCATAGGAACTGAGAAGTGGTCTGTGGTCACCACCTGCAGAACTACTCCTTTATTGGGGGTGTCTTGCTAATTGCCTATAATTTCCACCTGTTGTCTATCCCATTTGCACAACAGCATGTGACATTGATTGTCACTCAGTGTTGCTTCCTAAGTGGACAGTTTGATTTCACAGAAGTGTGATTGACTTGGAGTTACATTGTGTTGTTTAAGTGTTCCCTTTATTTTTTTGAGCAGTGTATATATATATATATTTATATATGTATGTATCTCAATGTTAAAGTCCTTTGACTGCCTTTTTTTTTCCTAACGCCTGAGATCTTGGGGCCAATTTATCAATGGAGCTTGATGACTCTTGTTTCCTGCGAGCCTTCAGGCTCGCCGGAAACAGAAGTTATGAAGCAGCAGTCTAAAGACCGCTGCTCCATAACTTTTCCGCATGCTCTGAGGCCGCGGACATAAATCAATCAAATCGAATACGATCAGGTTTATTGACACCCTCTGCTAGTGGCCGATTGGCCGCGAATCTGCAGGGGGCAGCATTGCACTAGCAGTTCACAAGAACTGCTGGTGCAATGATAAATGCCGACAGTGTATGCTGTCGGCATTTCTCGATGTGCAGTGGACATGATACGCTACATTGTATCATGTCCGCTCGCACTTTGTTAAATATGTCCCCTTATATCTTTGAGCCCTGATAACTTTTGTCAGCAATATTTTTTTTAAATAATTTTTTATCAGATTGTGCTATTATGAGTTTAACTTTACTTTAATATATTTTTTTTTAATCATAAATTTTTTATTGAGACAAGCGTACAGGTAAGACAATAAAGCCTTAACAAAATAACATATATAAGTCATCAATAACTCAGTTTTACAAACAAACAAGTATGAACCACTTAAAAATGGAGTATAAGGATAGGCACAAAATATAGAACAAGGAGTCTCTTTTTTACAGGAGGTTAATAGAGAGGACATAGCAAGTAGCTTTCTCTATGGTAGGTAATGAGGTAATATTAGTGTATATTGCTTAAAGATATAGGCATGAACGGAGCAGACTTGAGGAGGGTACGAAGGGGAGGGGAAAAAACATTTTTTTGAGGGGAGGGGAGGTGAACGGGGGTTCCTTAAGAGGTATGTTTGGGTCTCATGTCCCACTGTGGGAATTTCGCAATCCAAGGGGACCAAATCACGTGGAAGGAGTCTACCTGATGTAAAACTTTGTAGGAGTACTGTTCCATTTGTCCAACAAAGTGTACAATGGAAATTACCTGAGAGAGGGAGGCTTATCCTCTTTCCAAGCTCTGGCAAGTGCCAATTTCGTAGCCATGAAAACATAGATTGTAAGTGCTTCCCCAGGGGGAGAGAGATTAGGCATTTGCATATGAAGGAGGGCTACTTCTGGAGTATATGGGGGAGTAAGATTAAGTAAAAGAAGAAGTGCATATATTTTCCTCCATAGGGGTTGAATTACAGGGCATGCCCACCAAATGTGAAGTGCTGTGCCAATGTCTCTACAATTTCTCCAGCAGTTAGGGGATTGTGACCGGTAAATCCTGTGTAAAGTGGCTGGGACCAGGTGCCAGCGAACTAACACTTTATAATAGAGCTCCCATAAGGTGGCGCAATGGAGGAGTTTTTTGGTTGTCATGATTCTAAGATACCAGACATCTATCTTTACAGTGAACCCAATCTCTCTCTCCCAGGCGTGGTGTTGCGATATTTTGTGGGGGATGGGCGTATTAGTGAGAAGGTTGTAGTGAAAAGACAGGAGGTGTTTGAGGTTATGAGCTCCCTGCCAAGCCCTCTCCCATTTTGTCATAGGTCATAATGAAGATTTCGGGTAGCCCCAGGTACGTAAGCGTGTGCTCAAGTGAAATCCCTCAAAGCTGAGTCTGGAGGGGAGTTGAAATTTAATGCAGAGTGCGGGATGGGAGAGCCAAGTATCATTCTCATAAAGGTCTGTGACTAGGAGTGTTTGTGGATGTGGCCATAAGTCATAGTGGGAGTCTGGGAGACAGAAGAGTGCAGCAGAGATTGTAAGCATAGGGGAAGTGTCATGTCTCCAGGTAAATAAAAAATAGATTTGTAGCTTTTTCCAATATTTAACAAATATAGCTTTGAATAAGTTAAACTCATGGAATAAAGCAACTTAATATTAGTAATTGAAAATGATTTGTGTAAATAAAAAATAATACAGAGTGGGAAATCTGAGGAGAAAGATTCTTGAAGAAAACTCACTCAGAATAATATTTGTTTTACAAGAGACAGGCTGTATTAATGATAAAAAATAATACACTCTGTGCGCACAAGAGAAAATATAGGAGACAAAATGGTGAGCAAAAAGATAGAAAAATATATATCCGCTATTTATGAGATGAAAACTTGAATTAACAAAATATACTTTGTAAGTTACAAGATGATCTTACTTGAGGCAAAAACAGTTTATGAGCTGAGGAAGTTTGTACCTGATCGGAGACTGAAATGTATAGAAGACACAGCTGGGAAGCAGCGTTACTGATTACGCAGCGTTCACTGAACAGGTCAGAGAGGAGAAGGCTGCAAGATGCGAGTGCTGTACGGCTCCTGTGATACAGCGTGTGAGATGACGTCACAGATTCAGGCTGTAGATTACGGCAAGGGATAAATAACTTGGAGAAGTAAGTTTTGGATGATATAATCACTTGAGATACACTTTGAAAGTGAAAACTTGATCCAACGTAGATGATTCTCAAAAATTAGTTAAAGGCTTGAAAAAGTAGAAACGGAGGAACAGGAAGTTCTTCAGAAACACAACTTCAATAATCAAGCATTAAACAGGTGTGTCTGATATCCTTTTATAGGTGAATAGTAAAGGTGGACAAAGGGATTTAAGGTGGAATCATGACAGATCCCCCGTCTCAAGGCGGACCTCCTGGGAGCAAAGACCCAGGTTTGGAAGGGTTGTGAAGATGAAATTCACGTAAGAGCTCTGGAGCGTGAATATCACGTAGAGGAATCCAAGAGTCTTCTTCAGGACCATATCCCAACCAACGGACCAGATATTCAACCCGTCTCCAACGGTTGCGGGCAATCCAAGATCTTTTCCACCTCGAATTCAGACTGATCTGCACACAAATCCGCATCAGAGGAATCATTCCCGGGTAGTGAGTCTAATGTACCAAAATAAGGTTTCAAGAGAGACACATGGAAGGAAGGATGAATCCGTAGATGAGCTGGCAAATGGAGAACGACTGCATTAGGATTCAGGACTTTCTTAATTTTGAAGGGACCTATAAATTGGTTTGCCAATTTTTTGCAGGGAACTTTCAGTTTTATATTTTTCGTGGATAACCATACACGATCTCCAGGTTTATATGATGGGGGAGGTATATGTTTCTTGTCAAAATAAAACTTTTGTTTATCTTTTGCAGTCTCCAGATGTTTTTTCAATAAAGGTATGGAGTTTTTCAGTTCAGTAATATATTCGACAGCATAGGGAGAAGATGAGCTGATGTTAGAAGTGGGTATTGTTCTCGGATGATAACCATAAGAAGCATAAAATGGTGTCATTTTAGTAGAAGTGTTAATCGAATTATTATAAGCGAATTCCGCCATTGGTAGCCAGTCTGACCAATCATCTTGAACTTGAGATATATAACACCGAAGATACTGCTCTAATGTTTGATTTAGTCGTTCTGTCAAACCGTTTGGAAGGGTTGTGAAGATGAAATTCACGTAAGAGCTCTGGAGCGTGAATATCACGTAGAGGAATCCAAGAGTCTTCTTCAGGACCATATCCCAACCAACGGACCAGATATTCAACCCGTCTCCAACGGTTGCGGGAATCCAAGATCTTTTCCACCTCGAATTCAGACTGATCTGCACACAAATCCGCATCAGAGGAATCATTCCCGGGTAGTGAGTCTAATGTACCAAAATAAGGTTTCAAGAGAGACACATGGAAGGAAGGATGAATCCGTAGATGAGCTGGCAAATGGAGAACGACTGCATTAGGATTCAGGACTTTCTTAATTTTGAAGGGACCTATAAATTGGTTTGCCAATTTTTTGCAGGGAACTTTCAGTTTTATATTTTTCGTGGATAACCATACACGATCTCCAGGTTTATATGATGGGGGAGGTATATGTTTCTTGTCAAAATAAAACTTTTGTTTATCTTTTGCAGTCTCCAGATGTTTTTTCAATAAAGGTATGGAGTTTTTCAGTTCAGTAATATATTCGACAGCATAGGGAGAAGATGAGCTGATGTTAGAAGTGGGTATTGTTCTTGGATGATAACCATAAGAAGCATAAAATGGTGTCATTTTAGTAGAAGTGTTAATCGAATTATTATAAGCGAATTCCGCCATTGGTAGCCAGTCTGACCAATCATCTTGAACTTGAGATATATAACACCGAAGATACTGCTCTAATGTTTGATTTAGTCGTTCTGTCAAACCGTTAGACTGCGGATGAAAAGCTGTTGTGAATCTGGGGGTGATCTTCAATAGACGACACAATTCCCTCCAGAATCTGGAGGTGAACTGAGTTCCCCTATCTGTAACTATTGAAAGTGGTAGACCATGTAATTTTACGATATGGTTAATGAAACAGGTAGCAGTGGTTGTTGCAGAGGGTATATTCTTAAGTGGAATGAAATGTCCCATACGAGTAAGGTGATCAACGACTACGAGGATACAGGTATAATTCTTCGAAGGTGGTAACTCTACAATGAAATCCATTGATATCATATGCCAAGGAGTGTCAGGTATTGGCAGAGGAGTTAACAAACCGAATGGTTTATGCGAAGGTCGTTTGGTTCGGGAACAAACTTGGCAGTCAGTGATATGGCTACAAATATCTTGTTTCATTTTCGGCCACCAATATTCTCTATTCAACAATTCATGGGTTTTAGTAATACCCGGATGTCCTGCTAATGGAAGATTATGGAAATGTTGAAGTAATTGTTTTCTTAATGTTGGTGGTACATACAGAAGTTTGTGATAATGATATAAACCAGTCTTTGAATCTTTAGTACAGATTGAAGGGATTGTGGAATCTTTGAGTTGAGCATGTAGTAGATCAGAATGGAATGAGGTAATAGAGGCTAAGAATCTGTGAGTGGGTATGATATTTTGTGCCTCTTCCTTTTCAGGTACATTCTGAAAAGTTCTGGATAGAGAGTCTGCTTGAGTGTTTTTTGATCCTGGACGGTAGTGGATGAGATAGTTAAAGCGACCTAGAAAAAGGGACCATCGGACCTGACGTGAAGATAAAGTTTTGTTTTTCTTTAGGTACTGTAGATTCTTGTGATCTGTAAGTACTAAAAAAGGTTTGGATGTGCCTTCAAGAATATGCCTCCAATGTTCCATGGCAACTTTTATTGCCAAAAGTTCTAGGTCTCCCACAGAGTAATTCCTTTCTGCTGGAGTCAAGAGTCGAGAATAAAAGGCAACAGGATGGTTAACTTGTGATCCAAGGCGTCATTGAGACAAAATTGCCCCAACACCAACATTTGAGGCATCAACTTCTAAGGTAAAATCTGCATCTGGATCAGGAAGCTGTAAGATGGGAGCTGAAGTAAAACATTTTTTTAGATGTTCGAAAGCTTCTTGTGCTTCAGTAGTCCAACAAAATTTAATTTTTCCTGTCAATTTAGTTAAGGGTTGAACTATGGAAGAATACCCCTGAATAAATCTTCTGTAAAAATTGGAGAAACCAAGAAACTTTTGGAGAGATTTTAAATTGGTAGGGACAGGCCAATCCAAAACAACCTTTATTTTGTCAGGATCCATTTCTATGCCAGTTGGGGAGATGATGTAACCCAGAAATTTGATTGTCTTTACATGGAATTGACATTTTTCTAATTTAGCATAAAGATGATGCTCTCTTAACCTCATTAAAACCCATCGTACGTGTTTGATGTGATCAGTTATGTTCTTAGAATAAATTAAAATGTCATCAAAATATATCACTACGCAGATATCTAATAAATCCTTGAATATCTCATTTATAAAAAACTGAAAAGTTGCTGGAGCATTTGTCAAGCCAAAAGGCATGACATTGTATTGATATAAGCCATAACGAGTTTTAAAAGCTGTTTTCCACTCATCCCCTTTCCTTATGCGTATGAGATTATACGCACCTTTCAAATCTAGTTTGGTAAAGATTTGAGCATCAGTTAATCTTTCTAAGAGTTCAGGGATGAGTGGAAGTGGGTAGCGATTTTTTACTGTAATTTCATTTAAACCCCTGTAGTCTATAATAGGACGTATAGTACCATCTTTATTGGTCACAAAAAACATTCCAGCTGCTGCTGGAGAAGTGGAAGTGGATATAAACCCTTTTCTTAAATTTTCATCGAGATATTCTCTAAGGTATTGTAATTCTTTATTAGACATAGGATATATTTTACCAAAAGGTATGGTGGTATTAGGTTTAGTGTCTATAGGACAATCGAATGGCCGGTGTGGTGGTAGATTTTCTGCCTCTTTAAGATTAAACACATCTGAAAACTCAAGGTATTCTGGGGGTAATTGAGGTAGTATGTGGTTTATAGAGATTGTAGGGTAGCAAGTATTGGTACAGTACTGAGATGTATATTGTATATTATTGGTTACCCAATCAATACTTGGATTATGCAGCTGCAACCAAGGGTATCCTAAAATGATAGGATGGATAGAGTTAGGTAGTATATCGAATGTGATATATTCAGTATGTCCATTACCTGTAGTAGTGAGTAGTGGAATAGTGTGGTGTGTTATTGGACCTTTTAAATGAGTGGAACCATCAATAACTTTGACAAGAATAGGGAATTGCTTTAACACTCTGGGTATTTTATTTTTTGTAACATAAGTTTGATCCATGAACATGCCAAACGCCCCTGAATCAATCATGGCCTCATTCAGCAGAAGATGTTGATCCCACTGCAAAGACAATGAAATGGTTAAGTGTGATATCATTTTAGAATTAATTTGAGGGTTAACTATCAATATCTTACCCCTCTTCTGGCGTATTAGAGTTGGACAAGTGGACACTGTGTGGTCTTTATTTCCACAGTACATACAAAGATTTAAACTTCTTCTTCTTTGTTTTTCTTCATATGTTAGAGGACCCTTAATTGTGCCAATTTCCATAGGTACAGGACTTGAAGATGGTTGTTGTACATGTGATTGATGGTACTTCTTTGGATATGGTTCAGGTGGTACCTTTTCAGCACGGCGTTCCCTGAATCTCCTATTCATTGAAATAGAGATCTTTATGAGAGACTCAAGTGTGTCTGGGAACTCAATACGAGATAACTCATCTTTCAAATGTTCTGATAGTCCCAGACGAAACTGGTTGCGTAGAGAGACTGAGTTCCACTGAGACTCCGTAGCCCACAGTTGAAACTCAGCGACGTAGTCCTCAACTGGTCGTTTGCCCTGCTTAAGTGTTCTTAAGTTATTTTCAGCAGTGAGTTGGGTGTTGCGGTCCTCATACAATAAAGCCATTGCGTTAAAGAAATCTTCCAGTGAACCTAAAATGGGATCATTAGTCTCAAAAAATTTGTCAGCCCATAATCTGGGTTCCCCACTTAAATATGAGATCACAGTACATACTTTTACTCTATCAGAATAATATGTTTTAGGTTTCATAGAGAACATGAGTAAGCATGCATTGCGAAATTCACGGAAGCGAGTGCGTACACCAGCAAACACACTTGGTGGGTTAATCTTTGGTTCAGGGTGTTCAGCTGCCTTTTGTGTAATAAAGTCATTCATAATACTTTTCAAAGTGTTGTTTTCATTTTTTAACTCTGTTAAACCCTGAGCTAATATCTCCACCTTTTGATTTAAACTGGTTATTTCATTTGCCATTGCTGCAGGATCCATGTTTAAGAGTAACTTTATATATTTTTAAGGCTTGATTATTCTGTCATGTCTCCAGGTAAATAAAAAATAGATTTGTAGCTTTTTCCAATATTTAACAAATATAGCTTTGAATAAGTTAAACTCATGGAATAAAGCAACTTAATATTAGTAATTGAAAATGATTTGTGTAAATAAAAAATAATACAGAGTGGGAAATCTGAGGAGAAAGATTCTTGAAGAAAACTCACTCAGAATAATATTTGTTTTACAAGAGACAGGCTGTATTAATGATAAAAAATAATACACTCTGTGCGCACAAGAGAAAAAATAGGAGACAAAATGGTGAGCAAAAAGATAGAAAAATATATATCCGCTATTTATGAGATGAAAACTTGAATTAACAAAATATACTTTGTAAGTTACAAGATGATCTTACTTGAGGCAAAAACAGTTTATGAGCTGAGGAAGTTTGTACCTGATCAGAGACTGAAATGTATAGAAGACACAGCTGGGAAGCAGCGTTACTGATTACGCAGCGTTCACTGAACAGGTCAGAGAGGAGAAGGCTGCAAGATGCGAGTGCTGTACGGCTCCTGTGATACAGCGTGTGAGATGACGTCACAGATTCAGGCTGTAGATTACGGCAAGGGATAAATAACTTGGATGATATAATCACTTGAGATACACTTTGAAAGTGAAAACTTGATCCAACGTAGATGATTCTCAAAAATTAGTTAAAGGCTTGAAAAAGTAGAAACGGAGGAACAGGAAGTTCTTCAGAAACACAACTTCAATAATCAAGCATTAAACAGGTGTGTCTGATATCCTTTTATAGGTGAATAGTAAAGGTGGACAAAGGGATTTAAGGTGGAATCATGACAGGAAGGATAAGGGGAGATAGCTGGGTTATGTCTTATCTGGTCCCAGAATTGTAGTGCGTGCTTAAAGATGGGGTGTAGGGTGTCGATGTCGTGTCTGTGGTGAAGAGGGATCCAGAGTAGATCAGAGAGGCATAGACCAGGAAGCAGCAATGAGGATTCAAGAGTAAACCAGCTTAACTGTCTCTCAGGGTCATTCCAGAGAAGGATATGCGACAATCTGGCTGCATTATAGTAGGAAATTATGTTTGGTAAAGCTAAACCTCCCTGCGGGATTGGTTTTTCTAAGGTGCGACCAGAAGTTCTGGGTCTTCGATCTTTCCATACATACGTAGTTATCAGGCTTTGAAGTCTATTAAGGAGCGTTCTAGGAATGTTATATGGAATGGATCTGAAAAGATATGTAATTTTGGGAAGGAAGGACATCTTGATCGCTGCAATGCGACCTGTCCACGAGATCTCTCTAAACTCCCAGGTCTCAAGGAGCCTCCTGTATTCCAAAAGTCTGTCTGAGTAGTTTTGAGCTATGACCACCGAGGGGTCTGGGCTAAGATGAACCCCTAGGATCTTGAGAGAAGTAGTTTTCCATTGGAAATGATATGTTGTTTGTAATGGGGTGAGAACGTCGGGGGGGACATTTATGGGTAGGACCTCTGTTTTGGCGACGTTGAGCTCAAGCGTCCAAACTGTTGTAGGGTAGTGAATACTGCGGGGAGGGAATACTTAGGAGATGTCAAGAACAAGGTAATGAAAATAAGGAATGGAAGCTCACCAGTTTGCCAAAAAGTGATTTAATTTATTGTAGAGACAGCAGGGTCCAGTAACCACATCATGTGAAGAACAAGGTAATGTCATCGGCATATAGGGAGATTTTATGGGTGGAGGTGCCGATGGGAAGGCCTCTGATTCTAGGGTCTTGTCGGATGGATTGGGCTAGGGGTTCTATTGCCAAAGCGAACAGGAGAGGGGATAAAGGGCAGCCCTGTCTAGTGCCGTTCGAAATCGTGAACTTGGGAGATTGGAACCCAACTCCACGTACAATGGCCGAGGGATTGTTGTAAAGGGCTTTAACCGCTACAATGAAAGTAGTGGGGAAACGGAAAATTCTCATAGTTTCCATAGGTAATCCCACCTTACTCTGTCAAACGCTTTTTCGTTGTCTAGCGACAGGGCCAGGAAGGGAGAGGCGCCCTGAGATGCGGCGTGGAGGACATCAAGAATTCTTCTAGTTGCATCTAAACCCTCTCTATTTGGGATGAACCCCACTTGGTCATTGACTATGAGGGGGGGGTTATTTTAGTGGCTCTACTAGCTAAGAGTTTGGGGTAAATCTTGGTGTCTATATTAATCAAGGAAATGGGACGGTAACTACTGCACAGGTCAGGTGGTTTACCGGGCTTCAAGATTTTGATTATAACTGCTTCTAGGAATTCTGCCTTGAAAGAGGCACCAGAAAATATCTCCTGAAAAAATCTGCAGAGAACGGGGGTTAGGAGGGGAAGAAAGGTTTTATAGAATCTGGCTGTGAAGCCATCCGGTGCCTGGGGCCTTACCTAATTTTAAGTTTTGAATAATTTTCTTGATTTCCTCTATTGATATTGGGGTGGTGAGGGAGGAGATAGCCTCTCTAGAGAGTGAGGGGAGTGAGAGAGAATTAAGTAAAGCAGAAATTTCTTCCGGGGTGTCCGCTGGGGTGTCTAGATTGGCTTCAATATTGTAAAGAGAGAGGTAGTACTGTTTAAAGGAATTTCCTATGTCCGCCGGGGCTGATACGTTCACCCCAGAGGGGGTTTGAATGGACCGTATTCTTGCTTGGGCTGTTCTAAGTTTAGAGGCTAGGAGGGTGGAGGCTTTATTACCCTGGTGGTAATAGATTTTTTTAAATTTTTCCATCATATTATGAACCCTTTTAAGTTCTAGAGTTTGAATTTGTTTCGAAATTTTAGAAATTTCGTCATTTAAGGCCTGAGAATAGGAGTGTGAGAGATCTGCCTTTAATTTTCGAAGTTGGATGGTCAGGGCAGGTAAAGTGGCTCTACACTTTAAGCGGGCCTCAGATTCATACCGCATAAGATGACCCCTCATTACTGCCTTCAAGGTGGCCCACAAGTTCTGTGAGGAAGTCTGATTATCGTCGTTAAGGGCAAGGAAGTCAGTTATGTGGTTCTGTAAAGCTGTCTTGATGATTGGGTCTGTGATAGTCCAGTCTTGTATTCACCAGATACGAGGGGAAGGGCCTGGGAGTGGGCCTAGATGAAGGTGTATAGAATCATGATTAGACCAAGAGACAGAAGTAATGAATATGGAGTGAATGTTCTCTATAAAGGTAGCCTCAGTAAAAAAATAGTCAATACGTGTGTGTGACTTGTGTGGGGAAGAATAGAACGTATATTCCCTATCTTGTGGGTGTAGGGCCCACCATGTGTCGTAAAGATCGTATTGTGTCATCAGTAGTTGGAAGGCGGAGGAGAGGGAATGAATAGCTCTGTTGCTACTGGAGAGCGGAGGTCCCGTTCTGTCTAACTTAACATCCCAAATCAAGTTGCAGTCGCCTCCTAGAATGAAATCACCTTGCTTGATTGCTGCTACCGCCTTAAGAAGTGATCTAAAATTTTTTATTTGCTTAACATTTGGGGCATAGACGTTGAGCAGGGTGACTAAGTGGCAGTTCAGTTTACAGATAGCGATGATAAATCTGGCCATAAGGGTATCGCCTACAAAATGAGTGCGCGGGTTGACTGCAGGGTAGAGGAGAAATAGTTAGGAGTTTCTGTAAAGAGTAAGTGATGGGAGTTAGGGAATTAGGGCTAAGGGAATGATGAGATGAAATAAAGGGTGTGATGAAGGAGAGAGGTGTCATGCACAACACCCCCCCAGTAACAATAGGCAAGTTAGTTGGACAGGAGCAAAGAAGTATGGGTCTGTAGGTGTTCCCCCGAGAGAGTGGGAGGGAGGAGATCATAGGTCAGTTGTCTGAGAGAATTTTTTTTTTACAAAAAATGACTAGGTATGTGGTGTACTAAAAAAAGTATATATAGAAAAAAAGGTCAGTAGTGGGGGTAGATAGTATGGAATGGGTATATGTGTGGGACAGAGTGACTTCTAACATTTTTTCACAAACATTTTCTATATATAACAGTCCATTACAAAATTAGCTAAGAATAAACCTGAAGATGAAACCAAATCTCTAGGTGTTGATAACCCAGTACATTTACAAACCAATAAGCAAATAAGTGTCCATCCTGAGGTATATCTTCTCTGTCGTATAAGGTACACTGTAATTCTCAAAATTAGCATAAGGAAAGAGCAAGGCATAAAACAATAATAACATTTACAACATTGAAAGCTATAAATGAGGGAAAAGAACAGAACTGTAAACAGAGTAACCGTGTGGTTGTCACTCAGGAGGACGTCGGCATGTATGCGAGACTCCGTATTACAGAAGGCCACCCGGAAGACACTGGGCAAAAGTGCGGCTGTGGGAACCAAGATGGCCGCCGTTCGCGGGCTTTCTCTCAGGAGCGCTGTGAGCCTCTGGGGATCCAAAAGGTGGTGTGCTGCAGTCTCTCCGGTCTCCGACTCATAACCGGAGAGGTTGAGGTAACAGAGGGGAGTGGATAGGGTGTCGGTTTAGCGCTCCGTGGCACTGTGTCGTTGCTTCACAGGAGTGATGCAGAAGGTATATGGGAATAAAAAGCAGAGGCAAACAAAACAAAATAAAAAGAAATTTAAAAGGGCTAGTAAGGCGATATGACTAAGGGAGCAAATGGGATAATTTTGAGGGGATTTGCCTAATTGTAAGGGGGATTTTAAGGGAAAATGAGCTGGTTTGTAGTGGGAGCTCCGGTTCTATGCGACCAGTTAGCTCTGCAGTTGGCTCCGCCCCCCACTTTAATGTATTTTTAATATGTTTTGTGCAACATTTTGTTTCAAGAAATAGTTAACCAGAGCTCTGAGGTGCAATAATCATTCTAGTGTACATCGTGAATGCGCTCAAGCGACCACATTTATTTTCAACTCGTAATACCAGTGGTAAACCCGACAAGTGCAAACGACCACGATAAACCTCTTATCGCTTGCATACAAACATTTGCGCTCCACTCGTACTCTGGTCCTGTGTCTTTTACACAGTATTTTGGTGTGTGATCACTTATTTTGCAATATGTAAACATTTGATTTAAATATTTTCTTCCTTATTTTCAGTCTTGTTTGCAAGCATAAAGGGACATGAAACTCACATTTTTTCTTTCCATGTTCAGATAGAGCATACAATTTTAAACAACTTTTCAATTCACTTCTATTATGAATTTTGCTTAATTCTCTTGGTATCCATTATTGAAGGTTCAGCAATGCACTACTGGGAGCTAGCTGAACACACTGGTAAACTAATTACAAGAGGCATATATGTGCAACCACCAATCGTCAGCTAGTTTCCAGCTCCTTGGTATGATTTTCAACAACAGATACCAAAATAATGAAGCAAATTAGAAAATAGAATTAAATTGGAAAGTTATTTAAAACTGTGAGCTCTATCTGAATCATGTAAGAATACATTTGGTTTCATGTCCCTTTAATAAAATGAGTAAACAAAAATAGGGAAGGAAGTGTTTTTTGAGGACTTCTTGGTGACAAATGTGAAACTAGTAACATTGTAGGTTTGCAAGAAAAGCAAGATGGGACATGAACAGAAATATATTCTAAAGTCAACAAGTATTTTGTTACTATTTTCATTATTTGTTAAAATCTTAGGTAAGTCTATTTTCCTAAATAATTGTTTTGTTTTTCAGTTTATGAATAATTATATTCTTATTTTAAATTAATCTCAATAGCCTATGCATGTATCTATATCTGTCTGTCTGCATCTATCTATCTATCTAGCTATCTATCTGTGATGTGTGGTGAGGTCAGATGCGGGTGAGGCACTGGCAATGATACGCAGGAGAAACACATATATGAACCCGATAGAGGTAGCTTAAATTTACCATCAAATTGGCAGGTTGCAGATGACAATTAGTACAACACAAGCATGCAGGCAAGAAAAAAATTCAATTCTCATTATATTGGCAAATATAGTTCCACTATTTATAGTCATTCAACACAAATTAAAAAAATATAGTGCGTGGTTACACAGACACATACAAAAACACTAATGCAGACATACAAACACAGACTCACACACACCCAGACACACACACACGCACTATCATACATACACACAACATGTACACACTCACATACACACACATGCACTCTTATACACAGACACACACCCACACTCTAATGCACACCCATACTCTTTTGCACAGACACACTCTAATGTACACACACACTTTAATCAATGCACTCACACACATTCACTCTGATACACACATATACTCTCTCTCACACACACTAATGCAAACAGACACACACAAACTCTAATGAACACATACTCACACATTTACACACACACACGTATACATACAAACACATAAACACACACACATGCATACTCACAGATACAGACACACAAACACAACCATACCCACATATACACACGCACGTACTCAAACACACATATACAAATACATGCATGCATATATACATGTATCCACACATTCACATGCATGCTGAGTTATGAGAGTCACTGGAGCACAGCTGATTGAGTTACATCCTAAATCACTGCAAAAGGCTTTTACATAGCCTATATGTCTGCCAGTGTGACAGGTAGTCAGGGACTTACCCATATCCTTCCCATGCATAGAATTAGTGAAAATTGAGGGTGGGAGAGGTCATGGCACACAGATACAAACAGATAAAAAATTATATTCCTAAGCAATTTCTTCACAGTCTGCAACTTCTTCTGACTCGATTGAGTGAGAAAAACATTTTATAGCTTGTAACACCCCACTACATATAAAACATAATACTTATAGAATAGCTCTCTTTCTTTTATGTGTGACATACAGTAGATAACAAGTTAAAAAAATAATTTGAGCACAAATTGCACAGGTACAATCATAATTGTGTGTGTGTATATATCATCTACGTTCAGGTGCTCTCTCCTCCTTAAATCACCAGGGTGAACAGAAATTATAGCCAAGCAACAGAGAAATTCTAAAATATTTTTAGTTTTTTTTTTCGTCATTACAAATGTACAGGTACATTTTTTTTGTATGCAACAATGTTCACTCACTGTTCACATAATTCAGACACCTGGGTGCTACATAAAATCAGGCAATATGTATTCAGATATGAGCACTTGCTGCATATCTCATATAGAACATAACTTGTGCTCCAATATTTAATTAAAAACAGACATGCCACATTTTGGAATGTATTAAGAAAAAATAATTCAAAAACTAGAAGCCAGAAATTTTGGGCAAATATATACTGTGTATATATATATATTTTGTTTGTGTCAGTATATTATCCCCAGTACACAGTCATGTAAATGCATACATAATGTTATGAGTTTACATAAAGCATGTGCACAGGCATTCATGGGTTAATGTTATTATTATTTTTATGTTAATCAAGGTATCAGTTCCTTACACATGGTGGCTGTATAATGTTGTGTCTTTAACAGTATATTTTCATTAAGGTAAAACAATATATACATTTAAAATCATGGCAGCATAAACAGTAACTGTTTTTTTTTTAACAAACTGTTTAAACTGAGTGCAGCTGGGGTTACATAAATCTACTATTGTAGAATTCTATTGTCTCACATTGCCCCCCTCCATTTCCCCATGATTCTTGTGAGCACACAAAACATACCAATTAAATTCAAGATTGATACAGGTGCACAAGTAAATTGCATTCCTGCTAGCACATATTATGACAAACTGGCAAACATATGTGAGCTTGAAAAGTCTGGTCTGTCAAAACTTGTTGGTTATGGAGGACACCGGCTACATGTACTGGGAAAGTGCTCATATCAATGCATGTTACAAAACAAAAAACTTAATTTGGAATTTTATGTTATTGACACCCCAGCAAAGCCTGTTTTAGGGTTAAGTGCCTGCAAACAGCTAAATCTTATAAAAATAGTCATGACTGTTGATCAGTATAACAAAGGTTTATCTAAGCAACAAGTTGAGGAACTATTTTCAGATGTGTTTCAAGGGCTAGGTTGTTTGCCTGGTGAATGCAGCATTAAACTAAAACCAGATGCACATCCAGTAATTCATTCACCAAGAAGGATTCCAATTGCCATAAAAGACAAACTCAAAGAGGAACTGGATCGCATGGTAAATTTAGGAGTGCTGAAAAAAGTAGATGAGCCCACTGAGTGGGTGAGTTCAATGGGTGCAGTAGAAAAGAAAAACTCAGGTGCTTTAAGAATATGCATTGATCCAACAGATTTAAACAGAGAAATCATGCGAGAACACTACAGTTTACCAACTCTAGATGACATCACACACAAGTTAGCACATGCAAAATTCTTCAGTGTATTAGATGCTCAGTCAGGATATTGGCAGCTCAAATTAGATGAACAGAGCAGCAGGCTCACCACTTTTAATTCACCATTTGGAAGATGGCGCTTTACTAGAGTTCCCTTTGGTATTGCCTCAGCACAAGAAATATTTCAGAAAAAAGCACATGAAACCATTGAAGGCCTTCATGGTGTAGATGTAATCATAGATGATCTTCTGGTATATGGATCTACACGGAAAGAACATGATCAAAATCTGTGTGCACTATTGGATTGGTGTCGAGAGAGAAACATGAAGTTAAGCCCAGGGAAAATGCAAATCGGTGTAACCCAAGTTAAATATTTTAGTCATATTCTGTCACAAGATGGGCTAAAAGCAGACCCAGAGAAAATAGCAGCAATACAACATCTGGATCCTCCTACCTCTAAGAAGGAATTAGAAACCATTCTGGGTATGTTTAATTATCTGTCAAGGTTTGTTCCTGGACTAGCAGAAGCTACAGCTCCACTAAGAGAACTACTCCAAAAGGATGCACTATGGAGCTGGAATGACTCAATAAATAATGTTTTTGAAGATGTCAAAGGTCTTATTGTGCGTTCATCGGAAACTGGATTACAATATTTTGACCCCAAGAAGGAGGTAACAGTACAGGTTGATGCCTCTCAGTTCGGTTTAGGAGCAGTCCTAATGCAGGAAGGCAGGCCTGTTGCATATGCTTCCAGATCAATGACTCCTACGCAACACAACTATGCCCAAATAGAAAAAGAAATGTTGGCCATTGTAATTGGTTGTGAAAAGTTTCATCAATACATCTATGGGCAGAAAGTCACAGTTGAGACTGATCATAAACCACTTATGAGCATCATGGAAAAACCACTTGTGTCCGTTCCACCAAGGCTGGAAAGAATGATCCTAAGAATCCAAAAATATGATATGCATGTAGTATATGTACCTGGCAATAGAATTCCAGTAGCTGATATGCTTTCAAGGACATTTAAGCCTGGACAAGACGAAAGAGAGGAAAGGGACTTGGAAGAGCATGTGCACTCTGTACTTTCACAATTACCTGCTACTGATGAGAAACTTAAAGAAATACAGCTAGCAACAGAAAGGGATGCAACTTTGGCCAATTTGATTACAATAATAAGGCAAGGATGGCCAAACTCAAAAGCCAAAGTGAATGTTGACTTAAAACCTTACTGGAATGTAAGAAAAGAACTGTCAATAATTGATGGGATTGTTTTTAAAGGGGAGAGAATTGTGGTTCCCTCTGAGCTCAGGAAAGAAATAATAAGAAAACTGCATATAGGGCATTTTGGAATAGCCTTGTGTAAAAGACGTGCTAGGGATCTCTTATATTGGCCTGAAATGAATTCACAGATTGAAGACATGGTCAATAATTGTGCAACATGTCAAGAAAATCAAAGAACAAACCAAAAGGAGCCAATGGTAACAAGAGTACAGCCAGAGAGAGCTTGGCAAAGAATTGCATCAGACCTATTTACATGGAACCATAACAACTATCTTATAATGGTAGACTACTACAGTTGTTACTTTGAAATAGTTCAACTAAGAGACACTAAGGCCTAGATTTAGAGTTCGGCGGTAGCCGTCAAAACCAGCGTTAGAGGCTCCTAACGCTGGTTTTGGGCGCCCGCTGGTATTTGGAGTCAGTGATTAAAGGGTCTAACGCTCACTTTTCAGCCGCGACTTTTCCATACCGCAGATCCCCCTACGCCATTTGTGTAGCCTATCTTTTCAATGGGATCTTTCTAACGCCGGTATTTAGAGTCGTTTCTGCAGTGAGCGTTAGAGCTCTAACGACAAGATTCCAGCCGCCTGAAAATAGCAGGAGTTAAGAGCTTTCTGGCTAACGCCGGTTTATAAAGCTCTTAACTACTGTACCCTAAAGTACACTAACACCCATCAACTACCTATGTACCCCTAAACCGAGCTCCCCCCACATCGCCGCCACTCGATTAAAATTTTTAACCCCTAATCTGCCGACCGCCACCTACGTTATACTTATGTACCCCTAATCTGCTGCCCCTAACCCCGCCGACCCCTATATTATATTTATTAACCCCTAACTTGCCCCCCACAACGTCGCCGCAAGCTACTTAAAATAATTAACCCCTAATCTTCCGACCGCAAATCGCCGCCACCTACGTTATCCCTATGTACCCCTAATCTGCTGCCCCTAACATCGCCGACCCCTATGTTATATTTATTAACCCCTAATCTGCCCCCCACAACGTCGCCGACACCTACCTACACTTATTAACCCCTAATCTGCCGAGTGGACCTGAGCGCTACTATAATAAAGTTATTAACCCCTAATCCGCCTCACTAACCCTATCATAAATAGTATTAACCCCTAATCTGCCCTCCCTAACATCGCCGACACCTACCTTCAATTATTAACCCCTAATCTGACGACCGGAGCTCACCGCTATTCTAATAAATTGATTAACCCCTAAAGCTAAGTCTAACCCTAACACTAACACCCCCCTAACTTAAATATAATTTTTATCTAACGAAATAAATTAACTCTTATTAAATAAATAATTCCTATTTAAAGCTAAATACTTACCTGTAAAATAAATCCTAATATAGCTACAATATAAATTATAATAATATTATAGCTATTTTAGGATTAATATTTATTTTACAGGCAACTTTGTAATTATTTTAACCAGGTACAATAGCTATTAAATAGTTAAGAACTATTTAATAGTTACCTAGTTAAAATAATAACTAATTTACCTGTAAAATAAATCCTAACCTAAGATATAATTAAACCTAACACTACCCTATCAATAAAATAATTAAATAAACTACCTACAATTACCTACAATTAACCTAACACTACACTATCAATAAATTAATTAAACACAATTGCTAAAAATAAATACAATTAAATAAACTATCTAAAGTACAAAAAATAAAAAAGAGCTAAGTTACAGAAAATAAAAAAATATTTACAAACATAAGAAAAATATTACAACAATTTTAAACTAATTACACCTACTCTAAGCCCCCTAATAAAATAACAAAGCCCCCCAAAATAAAAAATTCCCTACCCTATTCTAAAATACAAAAATTACAAGCTCTTTTACCTTACCAGCCCTGAACAGGGCCCTTTGCGGGGCATGCCCCAAGAATTTCAGCTCTTTTGCCTGTAAAAAAAAACATACAATACCCCCCCCCCAACATTACAACCCACCACCCACATACCCCTAATCTAACCCAAACCCCCCTTAAATAAACCTAACACTAATCCCCTGAAGATCTTCCTACCTTGTCTTCACCATCCAGGTATCACCGATCCGTCCTGGCTCCAAGATCTTCATCCAACCCAAGCGGGGGTTGGCGATCCATAATCCGGTGCTCCAAAGTCTTCCTCCTATCCGGCAAGAAGAGGACATCCGGACCGGCAAACATCTTCTCCAAGCGGCATCTTCTATGTTCTTCCATCCGATGACGACCGGCTCCATCTTGAAGACCTCCAGCGCGGATCCATCCTCTTCTTCCGACGACTAGACGACGAATGACGGTTCCTTTAAGGGACGTCATCCAAGATGGCGTCCCTCGAATTCCGATTGGCTGATAGGATTCTATCAGCCAATCGGAATTAAGGTAGGAATTTTCTGATTGGCTGATGGAATCAGCCAATCAGAATCAAGTTCAATCCGATTGGCTGATCCAATCAGCCAATCAGATTGAGCTCGCATTCTATTGGCTGTTCCGATCAGCCAATAGAATGCGAGCTCAATCTGATTGGCTGATTGGATCGGCCAATCGGATTGAACTATATTCTGATTGGCTGATTCCATCAGCCAATCAGAAAATTCCTACCTTAATTCCGATTGGCTGATAGAATCCTATCAGCCAATCGGAATTCGAGGGACGCCATCTTGGATGACGTCCCTTAAAGGAACCGTCATTCGTCGTCTAGTCGTCGGAAGAAGAGGATGGATCCGCGCTGGAGGTCTTCAAGATGGAGCCGGTCGTCATCGGATGGAAGAACATAGAAGATGCCGCTTGGAGAAGATGTTTGCCGGTCCGGATGTCCTCTTCTTGCCGGATAGGAGGAAGACTTTGGAGCACCGGATTATGGATCGCCAACCCCCGCTTGGGTTGGATGAAGATCTTGGAGCCAGGACGGATCGGTGATACCTGGATGGTGAAGACAAGGTAGGAAGATCTTCAGGGGATTAGTGTTAGGTTTATTTAAGGGGGGTTTGGGTTAGATTAGGGGTATGTGGGTGGTGGGTTGTAATGTTGGGGGGGGGGGTATTGTATGTTTTTTTTTACAGGCAAAAGAGCTGAAATTCTTGGGGCATGCCCCGCAAAGGGCCCTGTTCAGGGCTGGTAAGGTAAAAGAGCTTGTAATTTTTGTATTTTAGAATAGGGTAGGGAATTTTTTATTTTGGGGGGCTTTGTTATTTTATTAGGGGGCTTAGAGTAGGTGTAATTAGTTTAAAATTGTTGTAATATTTTTCTTATGTTTGTAAATATTTTTTTATTTTCTGTAACTTAGTTCTTTTTTATTTTTTGTACTTTAGATAGTTTATTTAATTGTATTTATTTGTAGCAATTGTGTTTAATTAATTTATTGATAGTGTAGTGTTAGGTTAATTGTAGGTAGTTTATTTAATTATTTTATTGATAGGGTAGTGTTAGGTTTAATTATATCTTAGGTTAGGATTTATTTTACAGGTAAATTTGTAATTATTTTAACTAGGTAACTATTAAATAGTTCTTAACTATTTAATAGCTATTGTACCTGGTTAAAATAAATACAAAGTTACCTGTAAAATAAATATTAATCCTAAAATAGCTATAATATAATTATAATTTATATTGTAGCTATATTAGGATGTATTTTACAGGTAAGTATTTAGCTTTAAATAGGAATAATTTATTTAATAAGAGTTAATTTATTTCGTTAGATAAAAATTATATTTAACTTAGGGGGGTGTTAGTGTTAGGGTTAGACTTAGCTTTAGGGGTTAATACATTTATTAGAATAGCGGTGAGCTCCGGTCGGCAGATTAGGGGTTAATAATTGAAGGTAGGTGTCGGCGATGTTAGGGAGGGCAGATTAGGGGTTAATACTATTTATGATAGGGTTAGTGAGGCGGATTAGGGGTTAATAACTTTATTATAATAGCGCTCAGGTCCGCTCGGCAGATTAGGGGTTAATAAGTGTAGGTAGGTGTCGGCGACGTTGTGGGGGGCAGATTAGGGGTTAATAAATATAACATAGGGGTCGGCGATGTTAGGGCAGCAGATTAGGGGTACATAGGGATAACGTAGGTGGCGGCGGTTTACGGAGCGGCAGATTAGGGGTTAAAAGTGTAATGCAGGGGTCAGCGATAGCGGGGGCGGCAGATTAGGGGTTAATAAGTGTAAGGCTAGGGGTGTTTAGACTCGGGGTACATGTTAGAGTGTTAGGTGCAGACGTAGGAAGTGTTTCCCCATAGGAAACAATGGGGCTGCGTTAGGAGCTGAACGCTGCTTTTTTGCAGGTGTTAGGTTTTTTTTCAGCTCAAACAGCCCCATTGTTTCCTATGGGAGAATCGTGCACGAGCACGTTTTTGAGGCCGGCCGCGTCCGTAAGCAGCTCTGGTATCGAGAGTTGCATTTGCGGTAAAAATGCTCTACGCTCCTTTTTTGGAGCCTAACGCAGCATTTGTTTTAACTCTCGATACCAGAGTTAAATTTATGGTGCGGCCAGAAAAAAGCCCGCGGAGCGTTAACAGCCCTTTTACCGCCGAACTCTAAATCTAGGCCTAAGTCTAGTGCAGTGATAAATGTCATTAAATCTGTCTTGGCAAGACATGGCATATGTGATGAGTTAATATCAGATAATGGTCCTCAGTACTCCTCAATGGAATTCACAAACTTTGCAAAAGAATGGGGTTTCAAACACACATTGTCCAGCCCACATTACCCACAGTCAAATGGCTTAGCTGACAAATATGTACAAATTGCAAAGAACATTTTGGAAAAAGCAGCCCAAACTAATCAAGATCCATACCTGTGTATTCTAAACTACAGTAACACCCCAATAGATGGAATTGCATCACCTTCACAATTACTAATGAGTAGACGTTTGAAATCAGTTTTGCCTTCAACACCTACACAACTTGCCTCCAAAGTACAGAATCCTGAAATGGTTAAACAGCTAGTGGAATCATTAAAAAACAGGCAGAAACAGTACTATGATCGTGGATCTAAATTTCTAAAACCTTGTGAGCTTGGTGATAGGGTAAGGATGCAAAATTTAGAAGGAAGGTGGAAACCTGCAGTGGTAACCAAAATAACAAGTGCACCACGCTCATACATTGTGCGCACCGAGAATGGCAAAGATTATCGGCGCAACAGAGTTCATCTGCGTCATAACAGAGGTACAAATACAGGAGTTACAAATATTCCAGATGCAGTGCTTCATGTACCACCAAGGATGTCACATAGTGATATAAATAAGACTCTAAGCTCAACTGATGCTTCACATGTGGACATACAGGAGGGAGAATTACTGAGTACAACACCAACCGCACAACTCTCTGATCACAGCTCCAATGTGATTCTTCCTAGCACAACAGAAACAGCACAAGTTGAGCCACCCAGTAGATTCTCAAGATATTGATGGAGAATCAAGCCAAAGTATTGGGAAGATTATGACACTACATAACTGTGTGCTTTGTTTGTTTGTTTGTTTTTGTGCTTGTTTTTTTTTAATGTATATTCCTTTATATCTAATATATATTGTTTTATTTTTTTTTATTTTTTAAAAGGGAGATGTAATGAATATATCATAATGGTTTGTTCCAGTTGTTGCCGTTTATATTTGTTGCAGTTCATATATTCTAACACTAGGGACAAGCATGAGGTATAACAGTGAAATGGGTGTGTTATCTTCAGTTAATAAAAAGTTCTTGAAGTTAAACAATGGTGCCTTAATGAGTTCTGTGCATTCTATAACAGGAGATCTTTACACCCACTGTTTAAGAGCACAGACAGACCTACAACATGAAAGTACAGAAAAGTACCTTTACAAAGATCATTTCTGAAGCATGATGCTTATAAGGATATCAGGAGAGAAACTTCTCTGATCAGCAGTGGGGAGGGGCTTAACTCCGTTGCTAAAAGGAAGGGGAATTTAACCTACCTCTCATGCCATTAAGCAGGAAGCCTAACCCCAGCTGCAGTCTTCACTGCTAATGTTTGGCAGGGGAGTTTCCTCTGCTAGCAAAGTGAAAGTGAGCAAACAAATCAGCAGCTGCAACTAGAAGTGTATTGCAGGGAGAAGTGCTGTGATTCATGCACTTCTGTCCTGTCAGAGTGTACCCAGCGCCAGGGGTTCTCCTGCTCTCTTGCACATATCACAGTCACAGACAGTGAAGGAAAGGATGATGTGGGGGCAGGTCAATAAAGTGCAGATACAGAGGCTGTGATGGGCAGCTCAGTATTCTAATGCCCATCTTAAAACTCCAGCTGGTTCTGGAGTCCAGAAGTACTAAGCACGGTTTTCCTTCTGTAGCACAGCAGCAGCATCACATTGTGGGGCCCCAAACTGAAAGTATTGGAATCACTACTTCCTTGTCCCCCAGGCCACAACTTCAGTGAGGAAAGGCTTAAAATAAAAGACTCGCACAGCTAAGTTCCCATACACTGCCAGACTCAGCCAGGTTACTTACCAGTGTTACCGCACTGTACTTCACAGCTCTTTTCCTCCATCTCCAATACAGTCAGTGCCAGGCTAGGCTATGCACGTGACACAGACGCTCAATCCGCACCTCACATATTTCCCGCCCAGCAGTAGTCAGCCGAGAGTCAGACATGCTCATGTCTGATTGGCTGAGGGGCGGGCAGGGCTCCCGAAGCTTGAAGAGACAAGCCTCCGGTGGGAGCAGTATGGGCCGCAAAAGAGACTGCATTAGCTCTTATTCGCCACTGGATGGCAGTCTCTAGCAGCCCATACAACAAAATACATTCATATTGCGCAATGGAAGGGTAGCTGGCCTCTACTTTCTTGCGCAATATGAATGTAATTACTTAATATTATGTTTTTTTTAAACAACATAAAAGTAAATACACTACATTTGGTGGAGGGGTGGGGGGTAGGGGGGTCACTTTTTCTGAAAAAAAAAAAAATGGAAAAAAATGATTTTTAAAATTTTTTTTTTTTAATTTTTATTAAAAAGGCTGTAATACACCACATTGGCCAGGGGAGGCGCTGCCTCACCTGCCTCCTATGAGTGCACGTCTGACTATCTATCTATCTATCTATCTATCTTTCTATCTCTCTTTTTATCCATCAGGTTTACAGGAAACAATGTTCAAGTATTATGCAATAGAAAGGCTGAGAAGTATATGTCTTCTGACAGCCCCTTGATCACATACCAGCAACACGTGTCTCATTAAAGGGGCAGTCTACAATAGATTTTTTTATTGTTTTAAAAGATAGATAATCCCTTTATTACCCATTCCCCAGTTTTGCATAATCAACACTGCTATGTTAATATACTTTTTACCTCTGTGATTACCTTGTATCTAAGCATCTTCTGACAGCCCCTTGATCACATGACATTTTATTTATTATCTATTGACTTACATTTAGTAATGTGTTGTGCTAAATCTCAAATAACTTCTCGGGCGTGAACACATTGTTATCTATATGGTCCACATGAACTATCAATCTTCTCTTGTGAAAAGCAAATACAAACCCATCTGATTAAGAGGCTGTCAATAGAACCTTTGAAACAGGCAGAAATTTAGAGGTTTAAATGTTATAAAGTGTATTAATATTATATAACAACGTTGGTTGTGCAAAGGTGGAGAATGGGTAGTAAAGGCATTATCTATCTTTTTAAACAATAAAAATGTTAATGTAGACTGTCCCTTTAAGATCTTGTAGTATGGTAAAAAAAAAAAAACTACAGTTCAGTGACTGCTCTATTATTAGGCCAAATACGCTATCACCTAAGGTTTCACTCATGATGGCAGGGGTCAAGTCAAGGGGGAATGCATGGGAAAGGGTTTCTGCACTATTTTTGTAGGAGGAACTAAGTTCCCATGGACATAGAACATAAATACTTTAGTAAACACTGCTGCTGCTGGTTGGATGAGCTGGATCATAGTCTGGTTAGAGGGATAGTAAGATCCTGTAGTAATGGGCAGTAACACTTCCTACAATACACTAAATGCAAGTGGTCCTGTTGTGTGATCAACCCACACTGTGTGTGACACAAGGTGCTTAGATATCTGCGTTGCTTGCTCTGGGGTTATTTAGCTCCCCTAAGCAGAAATACAACTATTGCACATTAAGTGGGTGAGACTCTGTGACAGAGGAGGATTCTCAGGCCCAAAAGCAACAATTCAAACCTTCATTGGATTTAATTTTCTTTTATTAACCAAAGTGTATAGATTATATACATATAAATACAGTGTGTATGTATGTATATATGTGTATATGTATATATATATATATATATATATATATACACACAATATTAATTGTGAGGGGGGGTGGAAGTCTTGGTGAGTTCCCACACTTTTTGTTGTAGGACTTTACCCCTGATGATGGGGCCTCACACAGGAATATTTTGTTCTTGGCAGCATGCACCTAGATTACGAGTTTTGCATTATGGTTTAAACACTAAAAAAATGCCCATTTCAGTGTATGGTATAGCTGTACCACAAGCATTTTAGCCTGTAACGCAACCTCAATCCCACACTCAAAAAAATAGCGCCGGTATTACAGGTTGTGCGATGAGGCTAAAATGCCTAAGTTCCAGCCTATACCGACATGATCCTTTCCGCTATCTGAGACCAGTAGTTATGAGTTTTGCGCAACAAAACTGTTACACAAACTGTTACAACTCATAACTAAAATGTTACAAAGTACACTTATGCACCTTCCGCATCGCAAACACTATTTAAAACATTTTCGCCTAGATTTAGAGTTCTGCGTTAGCCGTCAAAACCAGCGTTAGAGGCTCCTAACGCTGGTTTTGGGCTACCGCTGGTATTTAGAGTCTTGTAGGTAAGGGTCTAACGCTCACTTTGCAGCCGCGACTTTTCCATACCGCAGATCCCCCTACGCCATTTGCATATCCTATCTTTTTAATGGGATCTTTCTAACGCCGGTATTTAGATTCTTGGCTGAAGTGAGCGTTAGAAATCTAACGACAAAACTCCAGCCGCAGAAAAAAGTCAGGAGTTAAGAGCTTTCTGGGCTAACGCCGGTTCATAAAGCTCTTAACTACTGTGCTCTAAAGTACACTAACACCCATAAACTACCTATGTACCCCTAAACCACGGTCCCCCCACATCGCCGCCACTCTATTAAATTTTTTTAACCCCTAATCTGCCAACCGCACACCGCCGCAACCTACGTTATCCCTATGAACCCCTAATCTGCTGCCCCTAACACCGCCGACCCCTATATTATATTTATTAACCCCTAATCTGCTGCCCCCAACGTCGCCGCCAGCTACCTACAATTATTAACCCCTAATCTGCCGACCGGACCTCACCGCTACTATAATAAATGTATTAACCCCTAATCCGCCTCACTCCCGCCTCAATAATCCTATAATAAATAGTATTAACCCCTAATCTACCCTCTCTAACATCGCCGACACCTAACTTCAAGTATTAACCCCTAATATGCCAACCGGACCTCACCGCTACTCTAATAAATTTATTAACCCCTAAAGCTAAGTCTAACCTTAACACTAACACCCCCCTAAATTAAATATAATTTAAATCTAACGAAATAAATTAACTCTTATTAAATAAATTATTCCTATTTAAAGCTAAATACTTACCTGTAAAATAAATCCTAATATAGCTACAATATAAATTATAATTATATTGTAACTATTTTAGGATTAATATTTATTTTACAGGCAACTTTGTATTTATTTTAACCAGGTACAATAGCTATTAAATAGTTATTCACTATTTAATAGCTACCTAGTTAAAATAATTACAAAATTACCTGTAAAATAAATCCTAACCTAAGTTACAATTAAACCTAACACTACACTATCAATAAATTAATTAAATAAAATACCTACAATTATATACAATTAAACCTAACACTACACTATCAATAAATTAATTAAATACAATACCTACAAATAAATACAATTAAATAAACTAACTAAAGTACAAAAAATAAAAAAGAACTAAGTTACAAAAAATAAAAAAATATTTACAAACATTAGAAAAATATTACAACAATTTTAAACTAATTACACCTACTCTAAGCCCCCTAATAAAATAACAAAGCCCCCCAAAATAAAAAAATGCCCTACCCTATTCTAAATTAAAAAAGTTCAAAGCTCTTTTACCTTACCAGCCCTTAAAAGGGCCTTTTGCGGGGCATGCCCCAAAGAAAACTGCTCTTTTGCCTGTAAAAGAAAAATACAACCCCCCCCAACATTAAAACCCACCACCCACATACCCCTAATCTAACCCAAACCCCCCTTAAAAAAAACTAACACTACCCCCCTGAAGATCATCCTACCTTGAGTTGTCTTCAGCCAGCCGACCCACCGATGGAACCGAAGAGGAGATCCGGAGCGGCAGAAGTGATCCTCCAAGGGGATCAGCCAATCGGATTGAACTTGAATCTGATTGGCTGATTCCATCAGCCAATCAGAATTTTCCTACCTTAATTCCGATTGGCTGATAGAATCCTATCAGCCAATCGGAATTCGAGGGACACCATCTTGGATGACGTCCCTTAAAGGAGCCTTCATTCGTCGGTAGTCCGTCGGGGAAGAAGGATGTTCCGCGTCGGCGGAATGAAGATGGATCCTGAAGAAGAAGATTGAAGACCCCACTTGGAAGATGACATCGGCCGGATGGAAGACTTCTTTAGCGCCGCTTGGAAGATGACATCGCCCGAATGGAAGACTTCTTCAGCGCGGCTTGGAGGATCACTTCATCGGATGGAAGACTTCTTCAGCGCCCCTTGGAGGATCACTTCTGCCGCTCCGGATCTCCTCTTCGGTTCCATCGGTGGGTCGGCTGGCTGAAGACAACTCAAGGTAGGATGATCTTCAGGGGGGTAGTGTTAGGTTTTTTTAAGGGGGGTTTGGGTTAGATTAGGGGTATGTGGGTGGTGGGTTTTAATGTTGGGGGGGTTGTATTTTTCTTTTACAGGCAAAAGAGCAGTTTTCTTTGGGGCATGCCCTGCAAAAGGCCCTTTTAAGGGCTGGTAAGGTAAAAGAGCTTTGAACTTTTTTAATTTAGAATAGGGTAGGAATTTTTTTATTTTGGGGGGCTTTGTTATTTTATTAGGGGGCTTAGATTAGGTTTAATTAGCTTAAAATTGTTGTAATATTTTTTAAATGTTTGTAACTTATTTTTTTTATTTTTTGTAACTTAGCTTTTTTTATTTTTTGTACTTTAGTTAGTTTATGTAATTGTATTTAATTGTAGTTATTTGTAGTTAATTTATTAATTTAATGATAGTGTAGTGTTAGGTTTAATTGTAACTTAGGTTAGGATTTATTTTACAGGTAATTTTGTATTTCTTTTAGCTAGGTAGTTATTAAATAGTTAATAACTATTTAATAACTATTCTAACTAGCTAAAATAAATACTAAGTTACCTGTAAAATAAATATAAATCCTAAAATAGCTACAATGTAATTATTAATTACATTGTAGCTATCTTAGGGTTTATTTTACAGGTAAGTATTTAGTTTTAAATAGGAATAATTTAGTTATTGATAGTGTAGTGTTAGATGTAATTGTAACTTAGGTTAGTTTTTATTTTACAGGTAAATTTCTCTTTATTTTAGCTAGGTAACTATTAAATAGTTAATAACTATTTAATAGCTATTGTACCTAGTTAAAATAAATTGAAATTTGCCTGTAAAATAAAAATAAATTCTAAAATAGCTACAATATAATTATAATTTATATTGTAGCTATATTAGGGTTTATTTTACAGGTAAGTATTTAGCTTTAAATAGGAATAATTTATTTAATAAGAGTTAATTTATTTTGTTAGATTTAAATTATATTTAATTTAGGGGGGTGTTAGGGTTAGGGTTAGACTTAGCTTTAGGGGTTAATACATTTATTAGAGTAGCGGTGAGGTCCGGTCGGCAGATTAGGGGTTAATACTTGAAGTTAGGTGTCGGTGATGTTAGGGAGGGCAGATTAGGGGTTAATACTATTTATTATAGGGTTAGTGAGGCGGATTAAGGGTTAATACATTTATTATAGTAGCGGTGAGGTCCGGTCGGCAGATTAGGGGTTAATTATTGTAGGTAGCTGGCGGCGACATTGTGGGGGGCAGATTAGGGGTTAATAAATATAATATAGGGGTCGGCGGTGTTAGGGGCAGCAGATTAGGGGTACATAGGGATAAGGTAGGTTGCGGCGGTGTACGGATCGGCAGATTAGGGGTTAAAAAAAATATGCAGGTGTCAGCGATAGTGGGGGCGGCGGATTAGGGGTTAATAAGTGTAAGGTTAGGGGTGTTTAGACTCGGAAGTGTTTCCCATTAGGAAACAATGGGGCTGTGTTAGGAGCTGAACGCTGCTTTTTTGCAGGTGTTAGTTTTTTTTTCAGCTCAAACTGCCCCATTGTTTCCTATGGGGGAATCGTGCACGAGCACATTTTTGAAGCTGGCCGCGTCCGTAAGCACCGCTGGTATTGAGAGTTGCAGTGGCGGTAAATATGCTATACGCTCCCTTTTTGGAGCCTAACGCAGCCCTTCTGTGAACTCTAAATACCAGCGGTATTTAAAAGGTGCGGGGGGGGGGAAATACACGCGTAGCTAACGCACCCCTTTGGCCGCAGAACTCTAAATCTAGCCGTAAATTTTTATTTTTTATTTTTTTTTAATTAATTTTTTTATTGAGGATATGAATAAAACATAACAATCAGGTTACATGGAAAGTTATCATATAAAGATACCATCAGTATTAAAAAGACATTGCTTACAATTAGTCAGCAGAGAAAAAGGAAAAACATTCAAATGTCTTAATATAAATGTAACATCGCATTATAACCTCACTATACATATAGGTAGGAAGTGTATAAAAAGACTATTTCCCCTGATGATATATAAGGGTCACTCATGGACCCATAACAAAGGGTTCATCGGAAATGGGAGCGTGGGGATAAGAACTAGTAGGGCCACATTTGGACCCAGGATATAACATATAGCTAGGAATAGGTGATTGTCCAGCTTAATGGAGGAGATAGTTGAAGCCATAGGACCTACTCAGAGATCTTGATAGGGAGCGAACATTCATATACAATTAATCGGAGCACTGCTCTGTACAGCTAGCTGCTCTTAAAGCATAAAATAATGCCTAGAACTGTGTCTTTGCCAGGGGGACTACTGAAATTAGTAAATGCTGGAATTACATTTACCATTAGATATCCGGGTGTGGGTGTATTAAACCCAGAGAAGGACTGGTCTAAATTTAGCCACAAGGGTGAACTCTTAAAATGTTAGATAGAACTATATGGATGGTATAGAGAATAATATAAAAGTGAAGCAATCCTGTATAATATAATTCTGCCATATGGGTATGGGCCCTATACCCCATGACAGAAGACCTATGGTTTATTATATCATGTGACTGTCGTATCAAGTTGCATATTATCAGCAAGAATTCGTAACCTCCGCTACCTAAATGTAAATTGAGTCTAAGATTGCAGTTTATCCAGTAAAATTTTGTATGGGAGAATAGAATATGCAAATAGTTCACTGCCTCTGATACCAGGTTGCAATATATATACACCTTACATCTATTGGATAGTAATAATAAAGCTAAGTTAGGAAAATGGTCATGACTAGCTGCCAGTATTATATTAAAGTATATTACCCATGGAAAACACATTAGTTTCTTGAAGGTTGATAACAAATGTTAGCTGCTTCACCTGTGGCATCAGGATTATATGTCATCACAAATCATAAAACATGTTAATATACATTGATATACATTCATGAGAACAAATGTAGTAACAGAAATAGAAGCTTTAGAGGGAACTGCTGTAAATTATGTAGGAAGGTAGTCTATTACAATAACTATTTAGGGGGCAAAATTAAATAATATGCTGACTTGAAACAAGTAGTCTGATATATACATGAGGGTAGATGATCATGGATGGCATACCATTATATTAGCCAAGTCTTTCTTGCAAATTATGTACAGTTTATCCCACTGCTAATTTTGCTATACAGGAATCTCCAAACCAGAGACAGGACACCACTACAAAACCCTGCATGAGCCAGATTACCCAAATCCCATTCTAGAGGATTCTGTTAGCAGTCGCAGTCCAGGCATAGCAAAAGGCAAAGTGAAAAACTGTTCAAACACAAACCAGTTATATCCCCACACCTCTCCATTCCATCTGACTTTGGCCTTTTGGAACCCAATAATATAACCACGTAGCCAGATTGGATCTCACGCTGCGGTAGCTCGACAGGCAGGTAGATAGGGATTTTCGTATCCTCTTTTGGTCCTAAGCACAGAACGCTCAAATTGCAGCACACATTATCACAATCACCTGACTTGGCTTCTGCTACTGCTATGCCGGTCTTTGTAGAGCTTTCCCATTGGCCACGTGAATATAAGTTATTAACACCTATTCCGCTGCTCTCCGACATCACCACCACTATAATAAAGTTATTAACCACTATTCCGCCACTCCCCGACATTGCCGCCACTAAATAAAGTTATTAACCCCTAAACCTCTGGCCTCTCACATCGCAGCCACTAAATAAACCTTTTAACCCCTAAATCGCCAGTGCCCCACATCGCAAAAAACTAAATTAAACTATTAACCCCTAAACCTAACAACCCCTAACTTTAAATAAAAATTACAATATCCCCATCTTAAAATAAATAAAAACTTACCTGTGAAATTAAAAAAAATAAAGTTTAAACTATAAATTAACCTAACATAACTATTATACTAAAATTAAAATAACTACCAATTAAATAAACTATATTACACATTAAAAAAACTAACACTACTAACTAACTAACTAAAACTAACACTTAATTACAAAAAATAACAAACAAAATTATCCAAAATAAAAACAATTACACCTAATCTATGAAGTGAAACACAAAACAGAGGGGCGCCTCAAGTGCAGATCAACCAAAAGTGAGCATGAAATGATGCAACCAAAATCCAAAAATGGGTACTCACATTTGGTAATAGCACACCAATGTGCTGGTAGTGACGTGCTGATATCTAGACATGTGCGATTCATTTCGGATCGATTCGGAAATTCGTCCGAATTCGTAAAATTCGGGATTCGGATCGATCAAATTAGTTCGGATTTATTCGGATTTATTCTGTAGATTCGGATGGCCATGGATTACACTAGTATTGTACAGTATATTAGGTTATATCACTCTGCTATGGGTTACACCTAATATACAGTACATAATACTAGTCTAATCCCACCTAACACTTACCGAAATTCCGAATTTCCGAACCGAACTGAACCGAATCCAGCCGAATTTATTCGAATCCGAAACAAATCTGAACCGAATTGATTCAAATTTTTCTGAATTCGAATCTATCTGAACCAAAATTCGAAAAACTCTGAATCGATCCGAACCGAACCTAATTTTTTCGCCATGCACATATCTACTGATATCTCAGGGTGTATCAGCTCACCCTCTCTCCAGGTGCTGCTCAGACAGTTGAATCACAAGAAAGATCCAAGGATATGAAGCTCAACTTTGTGTAGCATTCAAATGGGAACAGTAAAGGTGCTAGAACTGTGCTTAAGTTTAACCCCTTAATGACAACTGACGTACCAGGTACATCATGCAAAAACTAACTGTTAATGACAATAGACGTACCTGGTACGTCAGTTGTCTAACAGAGTGCTGGAAGTGATCACAATCGCTTCCAGCAGCTCTGAGGGTATTGCAGTGATGCCTCGATATGGAGGCATCCTGCAATACCCCTTTACAAGCCTCTGATGCAGAGAGAGCCACTCTGTGGCCCTCTCTGCACCGGTAGCAATGGTGCCGATGGTGCCAATGGTGCCGTTGTCCGGGTGGGAGGAGGGAGCATGTGCGCGCGTGCACGATGCGCGCGCGTGCACGGAGGCGCGCGTGCACGGGGGGGGCATGCACGTGCGCGCATTAGCCACACTGACACCAAAGAAGGAACTGGAAAGAAGGGGAAAAAAAGTTATTTTTTTTTTTTACATATAAAAGGATCTGGGAAAGGGTGGGGGTATTGTGGGGGGGCTGCTACACTACAGAAATAATTAAAAATAAAAATAAAAATTATAAATAAAATTAAAATACTTTGGTTTGTGGGGCCAAACTGGGTACTGGCAGACAGCTGCCAGTACCCAAGATGGCGGTAATTAGGTAGGGGAGAGGGTTAGAGAGCTGGAGGGGGGGGGGATCAGGGAGGTTGGTGCTAAGGCAGGGGTCCATCACAACTAAAATATTTTATTATTTTTATTTAAAAAAAAAACAACTCTTTTATTTAGTACTGGCAGACTTTCTGCCAGTACTTAAGATGGCGGGAACAATTGTGGGGTGGGGAGGGAAGAGAGCTGTTTGGGAGGGATCAGGGGGTGGGATGTGTCAGGTGGGAGGCTGATCTCTAAAATTAACCCTGCAAGCTCCCTACAAGCTACCTAATTTAACCCCTTCACTGCTGGGCATAATTCACGTGTGGTGCGCAGCAGCATTTAGCGGCCTTCTAATTACCAAAAAGCAACGCCAAAGCCATATAAGTCTGCTATTTCTGAACAAAGGGGATCCCAGAGAAGCTTTTACAACAATTTCTGCCATAATAGCACAAGCTGTTTGTAAATAATTTCAGTGAGAAACCTAAAATTGTGAAAAATGTAAAGTTTTTTTTTTATTTGCTCGCATTTGGCGGTGAAATGGTGGCATAAAATATACCAAAATGGCCCTAGATCAATACTTGTCTACTACACTACACTAAAGCTAAAATTAACCCTACAAGCTCCCTACAAGCTCCCTAATTAACCCCTTCACTCCTGGGCATAAAACACGTGTGGTGCGCAGTGGCATTTAGCGGCCTTCTAATTACCAAAAAGTAACCACAAAGCCATATAAGTCTGTTATTTCTGAAAAAGGGGATCCCAGAGAAGCATTTACAACCATTTGTGCCATAATTGCAGAAGCTGTTTGTAAATAATTTCAGTGGGAAACCTAAAGTTTGTGACAAAATTTGTGAAAAAGTGAACTTTTTTTTTTTATCGCATTTGGCGGTGAAATGGTGGCATGAAATATACCAAAATGGGCCTAGATCAATACTTTGGGATGTCTTCTAAAACAAAATATATACATGTCAATGGATATTCAGAGATTCCTGACAGATATCAGAGTTCCAATGTAACTAGCGCTAATTTTGAAAAAAAGTGGTTTGGAAATAGCAAAGTGTTACTTGTATTTATTGCCCCATAAATTGCAAAAAAAGCAAAGAACTTGTAAACATTGGGTATTTCTAAACTCAGGACAAAATTTATAAACTATTTAGCATGGGTGTTTTTTGGTGATTGTAGATGTGTAACAGATTTTGGGGGTCAAAGTTAGAAAAAGTGTGTTTTTTTCCATTTTTTCCTCATATTTTATCATTTTTTTTTAGTAAATTATAAGATATGATGAAAATAATGGTATCTTTAGAAAGTCCATTTAATGACGAGAAAACGGTATATAATATGTGTGGGTACAGTAAACGAGTAAGAGGAAAATTACAGCTAAACGCAAACACTGTAGAAATGTAAAAATAGCCATTGTCATTAAGGGTAAGAAAATTGAAAAATGATCCAGTCATTAAGGGGTTAAACACTGAATCTTCAATGCAAGGGAGCCTTTTCAAAATGGCCCTTTTAAGTGCTATTGATAGTTTATTGTAGACTAGGGGGGGGTTTATTTTTGGGGGGGGGCTTTTTTATTTTATAGGGCTATAAGATTAGGTGTAATTCGTTTTTATTTTTTATCATTTCTTTTTTTATTTTGTGTAATTTAGTGTTTATTATTTATTTATTGCAATCCAATTTACGCTAGAATGATTTCTGCGACTTCAGAGCTCTGGCTAACTGTTTCACAAATCATTAAAGTTGCACAAAACACATAAAAAATAAATTTCCCGAAAAATTGGGACAGTATGGAAAATGCCAAAAAACAAACAAAAAGAGTAATTTGAAAATTCAATTCACCCTGTACTATATTGAAAACACATTATTAACACATTATTTGACGTTTTACATTGTGAATTCAATGTATTTTTTAAAATATACACTCATTTCAAATCGGATGACTGCAACACACTACAAGAAAGTTGGGATAGTCAACTGTTTACCACTGTGTAACATCACCTTTTTTTTTAATAACACTTATTAAGCATTTGGGCACTGAAGACATCAGTTGGTTAAGTTTAGCAAGTGGAATTTTTCTCCATTCATCCATAATGCATGTTTTCAGTTGTGCAACTGTACAGGCCTTATTATGCACTTCATAATGTGCCACACATTCTCAATCGGAGGCAGGTCAGGACTGCTGGCAGGCCATGCTAGCACCCACACTCTCTGCTTACGCAACTATGCGCTTGTAATCTGGGCATTATGTGGTTTGGCATTGTTCTGCTGGAAAATGCAGGGACGTCCTAGAAAAGACGACATCGGGATAGCAGCATATGTTGCTCAAAAATATATACATATCTTTCGGCATTAAAATAGTGCCCTCACAGATGTGCAAATTACCCATGCCATGGGCACTGACACACCCCCATTCCATGACAGACACTGGCTTTTGGACCTAATGTTGATAACAGCTTGGATGGTCCTTTTCCTCTTTGGCCCGGAGAATATGACGGCTGTTTTTTCCAAAAAAATATTTGTAATGTTGACTCATTGGACCACAAAACACGATTTCACAGTGCTACTGTCCATCTCAGATGAGACCGAGCCCAGAAAAATCAGCGGCACTTCTGGACAATGTTGATGTATGGCTTCTGCTTTGCATAGTAAAGCCTTAACTTGCATCTGTGGATGCAGTGGCGAATGGTGTTGACTGACAAAGGATTACCAAAGTATTCCAGAGCCCATGTCAAGATATCCATTACAGACTCATGATGGTGTTTGAGACAGTGAGACTGACGGATAGGATATTAGGCACATTCAGAAGTGTTTTTTGGCCTTGCCCGTTACGCACCAAGATTTGACTGGATTATTTAAATCTTTTAACTATATTTTGCACTGTGGAAGGTGAAATGCCCAAAATCCTGCCGATTTGTCTTTGGGGAATGTTGTTCTCAAAGTGTTGGATTACTCGCTGATGCATCTGTTGGCAGATTGGCAAGCTTCGACCCATCCTTGCTCTTGAAGGACTAAACCTTTATTGGAGTCTTCTTATATACTATGAGTACAAGATTGTCTCACCTGTTTCACATCACCTTCTTATTTCAAAATGTCACATCGCTATTATTCCAAAATTGTCCCTATCCCAACTTTTTTGGAACGTGTTGCAGTCATCAGATTTTAAATTAGTGTATATTTTCAAAAATACATTAAAGGGATAGTATAGTCAAAATTAAACTTTCATGATTCAGATAGAGCTTGCAATTTTAAGAAACTTTCTAATTTACTCCTATTAACAATTTTTCTTCATTCTCTTGGTTTCTTCATTTAAAAAATCTGGAATGTAAGCTTAGAAGCCGGACAATTTTTGGTTCAGCACCTGGGTGGCACTTGCTGATTGGTGTATAAATATAGCCATACAATCAGCAAGCGCTACCCAGGTGCTGAGCCAAAAATGGTCCGGATCTTAAGCTTACTTTCCAGCTTTTTAAAATAAAGATTCTAACGCCTAGATTTAGAGTTTGGCGTTAGCCATCAAAACCAGCGTTAGGGGCTCCTAACGCTGGTTTTGGGCTACCGCTGGTATTTAGAGTCAGTCAGGAAAGGGTCTAACGCTCACTTTCCAGCTGCGACTTTTCCATACCGCAGATCCCCCTACGCCATTTGCGTATCCTGTCTTTTTAATGGGATCTTTCTAACGCAGGTATTTAGAGTCGTGGCTGAAGTGAGCGTTAGAAATCTAACGACAAAACTCCAGCCGCAGAGAAAAGCCAGGAGTTAAGAGCTTTCTGGGCTAACGCCGGTTCATAAAGCTCTTAACTACTGTGCTCTAAAGTACACTAACACCCATAAACCGAGGCCCCCCACATCGCCGCCACTCTATTAAATTTTTTTAACCCCTAATTTGCCAACCGCACACCGCCGCAACCTACGTTATCCCTATGTACCCCTAATCTGCTGCCCCTAACACCGCCGACCCCTACATAATATTTATTAACCCCTAATCTGCCGCCCCCAACGTTGCCGCCACCTACCTACAATTATTAACCCCTAATCTGCCGACCGGACCTCACCGCTACTATAATAAAGTTATTAACCCCTAATCCGCCTCACTCCTGCCTCAATAACCCTATAAGAAATAGTATTAACCCCTAATCTGCCCTCCCTAACATCACCGACACCTAACTTCAAGTATTAACCCCTAATCTGCCGACCGGACCCCACCGCTACTCTATTAAATTTATTAACCCCTAAAGCTAAGTCAAACCCTAACACTAACACCCCCCTAAGTTAAATATAATTTAAATCTAACTAAATAAATAAATCCTATTAAATAAAGTATTCCTATTTAAAGCTAAATACTTACCTGTAAAATAAACCCTAATATAGCTACAATATAAATTATAATTATATTGTAGCTATTTTAGGATTTATATTTATTTTACAGGCAACTTTGTATTTATTTTAACCAGGTACAATAGCTATTAAATAGTTAATAACTATTTAATAGCTACCTAGTTAAAATAATTACAAAATTACCTGTAAAATAAATCCTAACCTAAGTTACAATTAAACATAACACTACACTATCAATAAATTAATTACATACAAATACCTACAATTATCTACAATTAAATCTAACACTACACTATCAATAAATTAATTAAATAAAATACCTACAATTATCTACAATTAAATCTAACACTACACTATCAATAAATTAATTACATAAAATACCTACAATTAAATACAATTAAATAAACTAACTAAAGTACAAAAAATAAAAAAGAACTAAGTTACAAAAAATAAAAAAATATTTACAAACATTAGAAAAATATTACAACAATTTTAAGCTAATTACACCTACTCTAAGCCCCCTAATAAAATAACAAAGCCCCCCAAAATAAAAAAATGCCCTACCCTATTCTAAAATAAAAATAGAAAAGCTCTTTTACCTTACCAGCCCTTAAAAGGGCCTTTTGCGGGGCATGCCCCAAAGAATTCTGCTCTTTTGCCTGTTAAAAAAAACATACAATACCCCCCCCAACATTACAACCCACCACCCACATACCCCTAATCTAACCCAAACCCCCCTTAAATAAACCTAACACTAAGCCCCTGAAGATCTCCCTACCTTGAGTCGTGTTCACCCAGCCGGGCACCGATGGACCAAAAGAAGACATCCGGAGCGGCAGAAGTCTTCATCCTATCCGGGCAGAAGAGGAGATCCGGACCGGTAGACATCTTCATCGAAGCGGCATCTTCTATCTTCTTCCATCCGACGACGAGCGGCTCCATCTTCAAGACCTCCGGCACGGATCCATCCTCTTCTTCCGACGTCCTAACACTCCTAACGTCCTAAGAATGAAGGTTCCTTTAAGGGACGTCATCCAAGATGGTGTCCCTCGAATTCCGATTGGCTGATAGGATTCTATCAGCCAATCGGAATTAAGGTAGGAAAATTCTGATTGGCTGATGGAATCAGCCAATCAGATTCAAGTTCAATCCGATTGGCTGATCCAATCAGCCAATCAGATTGAGCTTGCATTCTATTGGCTGTTTTACAGGTAAGTATTTAGCTTTAAATAGGATTAATTTATTTAATAAGAGTTAATTTATTTTGTTAGATTTAAATTATATTTAACTTAGGGGGGTGTTAGTGTTAGACTTAGCTTTAGGGGTTAATAAATTTATTAGAGTAGCGGTGAGGTCCGGTCGGCAGATTAGGGGTTAATACTTGAAGTTAGGTGTCGGTGATGTTAGGGAGGGCAGATTAGGGGTTAATACTATTTATTATAGGGTTATTGAGGCGGGAGTGAGGCGGATTAGGGGTTAATAACTTTATTATAGTAGCGGTGAGGTCCGGTCGGAAGATTAGGGGTTAATTATTGTAGGTAGCTGGCGGCGACATTGTGGGGGGCAGATTAGGGGTTAATAAATATAATATAGGGGTCGGCGGTGTTAGGGGCAGCAGATTAGGGGTACATAGGTATAACGTAGGTTGTGGCCGTGTACGGAGCGGCAGATTAGGGGTTAAAAAAATATGCAGGTGTCAGCGATAGTGGTGGCGGCAGATTAGGGGTTAATAAGTGTAAGGTTAGGGGTGTTTAGACTCGGGGTTCATGTTAGAGTGTTAGGTGCAGACTTAGGAAGTGTTTCCCCATAGGAAACAATGGGGCTGCGTTAGGAGCTGAACGCTGCTTTTTTGCAGGTGTTAAGTTTTTTTTCAGCTCAAACTGCCCCATTGTTTCCTATGGGGGAATCGTGCACAAGCACGTTTTTGAAGCTGGCCGCGTCCGTAAGCACCGCTGGTATTGAGAGTTGCAGTGGCGGTAAATTATGCTCTACGCTCCTTTTTTGGAGCCTAACGCAGCCATTCTGTGAACTCTAAATACCAGCGGTATTTAAAAGGTGCGGGGAAAAAAAAACCAGCGTTAGCTACGCGGGTCATTACCGACAAAACTCTAAATCTAGCCGTATGAGAATAAAAAAAAATTAATAATAGGAATAAATGAGAAAGAGAGAGAGAGAGAGAGAGAGAGAGAGAGAGAGAGAGAGAGAGAGAGAGAGAGAGAGAGAGAGAGAATCACAACACGGCCCGTGTCAACGGGCTTTAGGACTAGTATATATATATATATATATATATACTATCAGCTATATGTAGAAATATTTATTTATGAATAAGTAGAACATATTCTGCTATTTGCAGAAAATTAGAATGTGGAATATTTAAATCTTCATGTCGGGTTAGCTGTAATGAGAATATGCGATTGGGTTTGCACGAGAGTGGGGTTAGGTCTTTTTTCCACTTTTTTTATCTATTGACTTCTATGGGGGAATATGTGAACACGTACCCGATATTCTAACTTCTTGTGTTTGTCGGGTTAGCGCGAGAGAAACAGTTTACTTTCAACTCGTAATATGAGCGCAACCCGACGAGTGCAAAAATCTTTCTTCTAGCACAATTAACACTCAAGCAGAAGCGTTAATTTGTGCTCCACTCATAGGAGCCTATTTATCATGATGTGAGCAGACATGATCCGATATTGCGGATCATGTCCGCTGCATATCGATAAATGCCGACAGCATACGCTCTCGGCATTTATCATTACACCAGCAGTTCTGGTGAACTGCTGGTGCAATACCGCCCCCTGCAGATTCGCGGCCAATCAGCCACTAGCAGGGGGTGTCAATCAACCCAATCGTATTCGATCGGGTTGATTTCCGGCGATGTCTGTCTGCCGCCTCAGAGCAGGCGGACAGGTTATGGAGCAGGGGTTTTTAGACTGCTGCTTCATAACTTCTGTTTCCGGCAAACCTTGATAAATATGCCCCATAGTGTTTAATGTCCCTTTAACAGCAAAAGGTTCCAATGCACTTATATATCAATATATGTATACATATGTATTTATATGTTTATATGTGTATATATGTCTGTAAATACATATACAGTATACACATATAAATACAGAAATACATATGTACACACATATAAACACACACACACATATATACATATATACGTATATATATATATATATATATATATATATATATATATATATATATATATATATAAGAGAGAGAACGAAAGAGAGAGAGATACATACTGTACATATACATATTTAGACATGTATCTGTATATGTATGTATCTCTATGTTAAAGCCCTTTGCCTGCTTTCTTTTCTAACACCTGAGACCTCATATCTTTGAGCCTTTATAACTTTTTCGTGCAATTTTTAATAATTTGTGTTAGATAGTCTTATTATGAGTGTAACTGTGTGTTATTATGAGTGTAATGTATTTTTGATGTGCTTTGTAGAATTTTGTTGTTTTGTGAAACAGTTAAGCAGAACTCTGCGGATGCAGTAATCATTCTACCGTAAATCGCAATTGCACTTATTATTATTATTATTATCGGTTATTTGTAGAGCGCCAACAGATTCCGCACTTATGCGTTCAAATTTACTTTCAACTTGTAATACGAGCACTAACACACGAAATTGACTCCTTTTTGCTTGAGCGTAACTGTTAGCGCGCTACTTGTAATCTGGCTCACAGTTGTAACCTGCACCCCAGATAATGTACCAAATACTTTTTTTTTTCACGTTAACATATATAACATATAAAACTTGAAATATAGGAGTGATTACATGATTCCTGTATATTACCCTGATGATATTGCGCCTGAGAAAATGTTGTGTCTAAGCAATTGTTCACAGGATAGCGGGCAGTTAAATTCTCTAGTAAATACCCTCTTTGCAAAAATGTTAACATTTTCAGCCCTCTGATAAATAGAGGCCATGCATTAAGCAACATCTGTAGACTGGACACTTAATGCAATGGGGATTAACATATAAAAAAAAATTTGGACAGACTAAGAGAAAAATGCGAGTGTAAGCAAACGTGATGCTCTACTTATATCTTATATGTAATTCAGAGTGTTACTTACTGCACATTGTATTTTTTATATATTTTGTGAGGACAGAGCAGTCAGCATTGAGGAGGGAAGACAGATGAGGCAGCATAGAGGAGGAAGGACAAATCAGGCAGCATGGGAGGGAGGACAAAGTACAGATGACAGAGCAGGCAGAATGGAGGAGGTAGGACAGAGGAGTAAGCAGGGAGGAGGCAGCATAGAGGAGGGAGGACAGAGCAGGCAGCATGGAGGAGGTTGGACAGAGGAGAAAGCAGGGAGGAGGCAGCAAAGAGGAGGGAAAGCAGAGCAGGCAGCATGGAGGAGGGAGGGCACAGGAGAAAGCAGGGAGGAGGCAGCATAGAGGGAGGACAGAGCAGGCAGCATGGAGGAGGGAGGACAGAGCGGAAAGCATGGAGGAGAGGAAGAGGCAGCATGGAGGAGAGAGGACAGAGCAGGCAGCATGAAGCAAGGAGGATGAAGCAGAAAGGAGTCAGTTTTACCAGAGGGAGGAGGAGGAAGGGAGTTTCAGTGAAATGAGCATAGGGTTTTAGAGGATGGAGAAGTAGGTTTTACAGGAGGAAGTAGGGAGTTTTACAGGAGGAAGCATGGAGTTTTAAAGGTTGAAAGAGAGAGTTTTATATGGTGGAGGTGGCAGGAGGGAGGTTTACAGGAGGAAGCTGTAACGCTCATGGGATACTCCTCTATCAGACCAAACTCGGCCAGCAGTCTTATTATCCCGGCGTCGAGCCGGAATGATAGGGAATATCTCAGAGCAGAGAAAGTTAGTGAGATGAGGAAGGCGGCACTCACCACAGGCAGGACAGTCCCCAGTGGCAACAGCAGAGCAGTCCAAGGATGAACCACTAGAATGATCAGGCATGCAGGGTTTGGCAACAGTAAAGCAGTCCAAGGGCACACCCCTAGAATGGTCAGACAGGCAGGGTTTGGCAACAGCAAAGCAGTCCAAGGGCACACCACTAGAATGGTCAGGCAGGCAGGGTTTGGCAACAGCAAAGCGGTCCAGCAGATTAATGGTTAAGGCAGGTAGAGTAGTCAGACAGGCAGGTTCAGCGACAGTAATCAATTCAGCAGATTAAGGGTTAAGGCAGGTAGCGTGGTCAGACAGGCAGGTTCATCAACAGAGATCAATTAGGCAGTTAGAAAGAACGATCTGTCACGCCCAGGAGCACACGAAGAGACACCTATACTTGGGCAGTGACAGATCATTAGGGAAAGATTTAAATAGGCGCAGGATTCACGCCACTGAGCTCCGACCAGCATCAGGAGCATGCGGTGATGACGTCAGCACCGCACACGCATCCTGAGACGACACTGCCCACTGGGAAGGAGACACCGCTCCCCTAGCAACGGCTAGAGCGGTGCGGCGTGACAGAAGCTTGGAGTTTTACATGTTGGAGGAGGGAGCAAGGATGTCCTAAAATGGACACTGTATATATGGTATAACCATGCTTTTAGTGGATTGGAATACCACAGAAAACATTGAGTGACATCTGTAGACTGGACATTTAATCCAATTGGGATTATCATGCAATGGGGATTTTATCATTATAAATATAGTTAAGCTTTTATCTATGCTGAGCAGAACTTCTGAATTTTGTATTGAGGTGTATTACTGTCTACTGCAGTGCCATCACTTCTTGCACATTTCATGTTATATCTTCATAGTAACTTTACATGTCCACAGAAATTGTTAGATACATTTTACAATTGGAAGCATGAAAGACAATTGTGATGTATTTTGATTTGTGTGTACATGCTTTTTCTGGCCTCCCAACCACTACATTATTTTTGTATCTTCCCACCTTTTTTTGACCTCTCTTTAAACAGCAGTTCTCTTTCTTTGATTTTCTTTCTTTGATTCTCTACCTCTCTGTTCTTCTGGACTTTCTTACCATCATATTTTTTTATCAGATTGTTCTTTTTATTATCTTTACTCTTCATATATCTCCGGTGTTGCTCTTGGTTTTTTCAACCATATCTGTAATGGTTATTTAACTGTTTCTCTATTTCCAGGTCTTCTGTTTTATAACAGTTGTATTTTAATTAATGTAAACTAACAAATGACTATTCTTATAGGACTGAATTTTATTCCGTTTCATGAGGAATTGGAAATAGCATGCAACTCATCACATGAAGATAATAACTCTACCCTGTGGTATAATATAAATAATGATTGGTATTTCAACTTCAACAAATGTGCAAGTAAACTTGTGGTTCCTCATACTGGAGTATTTGCATGTAAAACAGAAAACAAGTGCAGTACTAAAAACATGTATGATAAACCTTGTGACTTGCACTATATGTTTACTACACAATCAAAAACTGGTAAGTTAAATGTAATTCATTTTCAGTGAAAACACATTGCTCCATAAAGAGCTATAGATTTTATTTAAAAAATGTATTGTCAAATGTAGTTTGTGGATGTACTGTTGAAAACCAAACTGAATTAACATTAAATGACTCTAGGGGGCCTATTTATCAAGCTCTGTATGGAACTTGATACCCCGTGTTTCTGGCAAGACTTCAGGCTCGCCAGAAACACAAGTTATGAAGCAGTGGTCTAAAGACTGCTGCTACATAGCCTGTTTGCCTGCTCTGAGGCGACGGACAGATATCGCCGAAAATCAACCCGATCCAATACGATCGGGTTGATTGACATCCCCTGCTGGCGGCCAATTGGCCATGAATCTGCAGGGGGCGGCGTTGAATCTGCTGGTGCAATGATAAATGCTGAAAGCGCATGCTGTTGGCATTTATCGATGTGCGGCGGACATGATCCGCAATATAGGATCATGTACGCTCGAACATTAATAAATAGGCCCCTAAAGGTTATATTCCAATCTTCCCAGCTTTGATGACAATGGCTTAATTCCTTCTTTACCGAAATAAATATTTGACATTTAGAGCACTTTTCTATTTCCCCCACAACTTAATTCATTGATCACCTAGATGGTATTTTTCAAATAATATGTATTTTCTATATTTGGGGTCATATTAGAGCAGAGCATACACTACTGCATGAGAAATGCACCCTTCAAAGTTAATATCAAGCATTGTGGGGGTTTAATTTTATATATATATATATATATATATATATATATATTATTTTTTTTTTGGTCAAATCAGCTCAAAGAACAACCTGGATTAGTGGTGTAATAGAGAAACCTAAGACAACTAATATGAAGTGTCAAAGGGTGCACAGGAGGAATCAGATACTGGTAATAAATCAAATACAGGAAAATGAAAATGATAGAAAAAAAGATAAAGGTAAAGAAAAGAGAAAGGATTCCTTAGCCAGCACTTCTCATATAAATACCATACAATTATATCAGAAAACAGGTGTCCAATAGTCCAAAATAAAGCACACCAACAGGCAAAGAAACCAGGTTACATCAATTTGGCATCTTGCACAGCATAACCTTTCATTGATATACATTGCTGGACTGTCCTCATCCGCATTATGATTATTGCTATATCATTCTGTCATTACTAATTGTCTTTGTATATAGCGCTCTCATGTATACATGTTATATTGTGTTTTATGGGGATTATCATCTGAATAATTATTGATGTATACCCCTGAGTGCTTTCAATGGATGTATTTTTATTATGACAGTTTTGTTTAATATATTATGACTGCTGCTTATTCCCCCTACCATGGCCATGGTTTTGTCATTTTTAATGTTTAAAGGGTATTGTTATATTTAAATCACATATTTAGATAGTCAATAAATTATTCCCTTTTCTGTATCAATTTAGTGCATTCTGATTCTTTGTCTGTTAGTGTGCTTTATTTTGGACTATTGGACACCTGTTTTCTGATATAATTCTATGGTATTTATATGAGAAGTGCTGGCTAAGGAATCCTTTCTCATTTCTTTACCTTTATCTTTTTTTCTATCATTTTCATTTTCCTGTATTTGAGATATATATATATATATATATATGCATACAGAAGAGAGAAGCGCTCTAACAGGAATGAACAACAGCTCATCAGCTAGTTCTCTGGCGATTTACCACCTGGAGCAGCCTCTTTTAGACCAGTGTGCCTTTCACATTGGAAAACTATCCTAAAGCATATCAGTCTGATCCCGCCAGTTAAGGTCAGTCCAGCCCCGAAATACCAGGCAATTCTCCTTTGAACAAGGAACATGACAACCCCAGACGATCGTTTCGGCCTATTGGGCCTCATCGGTGAGGTGCAGCCACATTCCTCTAAGCAAGCACTGGCCAAGGAGTCCATATCTGGTTGCCCCTAACACCCATAGGGAGACTTCCAATTTCCAGTTTTCCAATGTGAAAGGCACACTGGTCTAAAAGAGGCTGCTCCAGGTGGTAAATCGCCAGAGAACTAGCTGATGAGCTGTTGTTCGTTCCTGTTAGAGCGCTTCTCTCTTCTGTATGCAAATTAATTATGACCCTGGGGAAGTCTCCCTATGGGTGTTAGGGGCAACCAGATATGGACTCCTTGGCCAGTGCTTGCTTAGAGGAATGTGGCTGCACCTCACCGATGAAGCCCAATAGGCCGAAACGATCGTCTGGAGTTGTCATGTTCCTTGTTCAAAGGAGAATTGCCTGGTATTTTGGGGCTGGACTGACCTTAACTGGCGGGATCAGACTGATATGCTTCAGGATAGTTTTCCAATGTGAAAGGCACACTGGTCTAAAAGAGGCTGCTCCAGGTGGTAAATCGCCAGAGAACTAGCTGATGAGCTGTTGTTCGTTCCTGTTAGAGCGCTTCTCTCTTCTGTATGCAAATTAATTATGACCCTGGGGAAGTCTCCCTATGGGTGTTAGGGGCAAACAGATATGGACTCCTTGGCCAGTGCTTGCTTAGAGGAATGTGGCTGCACCTCACCGATGAAGCCCAATAGGCCGAAACGATCATCTGGGGTTGTCATGTTCCTTGTTCAAAGGAGAATTGCCTGGTATTTCGGGGCTGGACTGACCTTAACTGGCGGGATCAGACTGATATGCTTCAGGATAGTTTTCCAATGTGAAAGGCACACTGGTCTAAAAGAGGCTGCTCCAGGTGGTAAATCGCCAGAGAACTAGCTGATGAGCTGTTGTTCGTTCCTGTTAGAGCGCTTCTCTCTTCTGTATGCAAAGTAATTATGACCCTGGGGAAGTCTCCCTATGGGTGTTAGGGGCAACCAGGTATGGACTCCTTGGCCAGTGCTTGCTTAGAGGAATGTGGCTGCACCTCACCGATGAAGCCCAATAGGCCGAAACGATCGTCTGGGGTTGTCATGTTCCTTGTTCAAAGGAGAATTGCTTGGTATTTCGGGGCTGGACTGACCTTAACTGGCGGGATCAGACTGATATGCTTCAGGATAGTTTTCCAATGTGAAAGGCACACTGGTCTAAAAGAGGCTGCTCCAGGTGGTAAATCGCCAGAGAACTAGCTGATGAGCTGTTGTTCGTTCCTGTTAGAGCGCTTCTCTCTTCTGTATGCAAATTAATTATGACCCTGGGGAAGTCTCCCTATGGGTGTTAGGGGCAACCAGATATGGACTCCTTGGCCAGTGCTTGCTTAGAGGAATGTGGCTGCACCTCACCGATGAAGCCCAATAGGCCGAAACGATCATCTGTGGTTGTCATGTTCCTTGTTCAAAGGAGAATTGCCTGGTATTTCGGGGCTGGACTGACCTTAACTGGCGGGATCAGACTGATATGCTTCAGGATAGTTTTCCAATGTGAAAGGCACACTGGTCTAAAAGAGGCTGCTCCAGGTGGTAAATCGCCAGAGAACTAGCTGATGAGCTGTTGTTCGTTCCTGTTAGAGCGCTTCTCTCTTCTGTATGCAAATTAATTATGACCCTGGGGAAGTCTCCCTATGGGTGTTAGGGGCAACCAGATATGGACTCCTTGGCCAGTGCTTGCTTAGAGGAATGTGGCTGCACCTCACCGATGAAGCCCAATAGGCCGAAACAATCGTCTGGGGTTGTCATGTTCCTTGTTCAAAGGAGAATTGCCTGGTATTTCGGGGCTGGACTGACCTTAACTGGCGGGATCAGACTGATATGCTTCAGGATAGTTTTCCAATGTGAAAGGCACACTGGTCTAAAAGAGGCTGCTCCAGGTGGTAAATCGCCAGAGAACTAGCTGATGAGCTGTTGTTCGTTCCTGTTAGAGCGCTTCTCTCTTCTGTATGCATATATATATATATATTTATATTTATATAAAAATAACAAGAATATTGCATTGAGCAATGATACTTTTTTTATTGGACTAACTATACATTTATAAGTTGACAAGCTTTCGGAAGAGTTCCTTCCTTTATCAAGTCTAAAGCAATACAATATCAAGTCAAAAAGACAATTGTGATGTATTTTGATTTGTGTGTATATGCTTTTTCTGGCCTCCCAACCACTACATTATTTTTGTATTGCTTTAGACTTGATAAAGGAAGGAACTCTTCTGAAAGCTTGTCAACTTATAAATGTATAGTTATTCCAATAAAAAAAGTATCATTGCTCAATGCAATACTCTTGTTATTTTGATATCTAAATCTCTGGACTAACACGGCTACTCCAATCAACGTATATATATATATATATATATATATATATATCATTGTAATACTGGCTTTAATGGCTCCCCAACCACAAGATGCCATAAACTACCATCAGTTCCAAATTCCATATTCCCAAATCTTATTAGCCATTGAAACTTCATCCTCCTTTACTGCAAGACCTCCAAAATTACTTCTTCTAAAGTGCTTTACCCTGCAGTATTAACCCTTAACCCCTTCGCTACTAAACCTTTCAAACCTCTGTGCTTTTTTACTGCTTACATTTAAACACTATTGTAAGTCATATTTCAGTGAAGGACTCAGCGGGACCAGCAGATTCAGAATATACATTTATATGTTTATATTTATTTGAAGATGAGAAGGCTGCAACAAAAATGTAAAAATAAAAAATATATTGGCAAATAACATTGCTAGCGTTATCACCTTATTAAATTATTATCAATAAGATTTTAAGTTGCAGCATGAGTGGTCCATACTGACTTTGGGGGCTGAAATAAATCTAGAGGGGCCCCTTATACCAGAGTAGACAAAAACACTTCTTTGCTAGGTAATTATTGTCACCACAGTAATCACTGGCTATACAGACAACACATACTTCTTATTTTTAAATGGGACTTTTCCACTATAAAAAAACAAACATTATTGTGGCTCTTAAACCTTTTGAATTGTTATTGTTTATCATTAAAGCTATAATTAAGTGTAAAACTTTATGTATTAACTTTTTATTATTACTATTATTTTTTTTATTTAAGGGGGCTTATTACTTTTCAACACCCCTACCATTCGAAGGAGCATTTGTTCTATTTCAAATGAGGGGTCCTGAACTATTGTAGCTGGTAAGGGAGCTGAGGTCGAGGGGTTTGAAATCTCACCCCAGCTAGCTCCCTTACAAAGCTATAGTGGCCCTTTGTGACATCACCACACATTTGTGGCAACGTCACCAGAACTCCTATTGATGGCTTAGGAGTGCCGCCCACTAGACCACCAACGTTCCCCAGCATGTAGTGTGGGATTGATGAAAGGAACGTCTGGTCAGTGACCTGCTTGAAGAAGATGCCTTGTCATTTGCACATAGGCCAAGATCCACCTGATGAGGCATCCTTTTTCAGGCGCATCAAACAAATTAAATACCAGTGACACTTTATTGCCACCCCCTTCTCCCTGCTTGAACTCCCACAGCAAACATCTAAACTCAAGGATTATTCTCTCTCTGTAACACTCCCAGCATATTTCCCTAACATCCTAGAGTGGTGCTACTGGGGGCAGGGACATCAAACAGAGAATTGAAAACATCTAATTTAAGGTTATAGTAGCAATATATAAATTACCCTTACGATTTTAGTAATGCTACTGATTTTTTAGGGAAAGTCCATGCAAAGCTTTAAAGTGTTTTGGAATAGATTGATATAGTTTTGTGAGGATTCCTAATAATATATTTCTGATATGTTAAAGGGACATTAAACACGTGAAATGCTAGGGAAATCTAGGTTACAACATGGTGACATCCATTATTTTCTAGAGACATAGGCAGAGTTTAAACTGCTAGTGTTATTCTTTTTCAGCCGGCCTATAGCCATTAAAATTGCAGTTGAAGAAATAACTGCATCTGGCAGTATACATAGTTGTAAGATTTTTGTTTTATCATGCCAAAGTAAGGTGGCTGTGACAGACAACTCGGGTCCCATGTCTATGAGTGTGCCAACCATATCCTTTTGTCCTTGTTTACTTATTTGTCTGGATGACAAGTAACTTTTAGGGTAGCTTGCCAAGACAGAAATTACAACTAGGGCCTCTAGTTATCAACGTGTCTACTTTACCTGCCTTCGCCGGCCCAATTCACCCGCCTAAGCTCGCCTACCATCGCCGCCGCGGACCTGAAAAATCTCGCCAAAGTTATCAATAAATCTGGCAAAAAGCCACGCACCAAGTACAGGGCGATGAGCAGCGAACTGTGATAGTTATCACTCATCCGATCTCGCTGCTCTTCGGCTTTTTTACAGCTTTATTGCTAGCCTGTCACTAAGCACCCACACTAAACTACACTGTTCTACCCCCTATACCGGCGCCCACCGGAGCCCCCCGCAACTAAATAAAGTTAGTAACCCCTAAACCGCCGCTCCTGGACACTATAATAAATGTATTAACCACTAAACCGCCCCCCCCCGCAACTATAATAAATGTATTAACCACTAAACCACCGCTCCTGGAGCCCACCACCACCTACATTATACCTAGTAACCCCTATCCTGCCCCCCCCCCCCGTCGCCACCTATAATACATTTATTAACCCCTATCCTGCCCCCCTACACTGCCGCAACCTATAATACATTTATTAACCCCCTAAACCTAAGTCTAACCCTAACACCCCCTAACTTAAATATTAATTAAATAAATCTAAATAAATATTACTCTAATTAACTAAATTAATCCTATTTAAAACTAAATGCTTACCTTTAAAATAAACCCTAATATAGCTACAATATAAATAATAATTATATTGTAGCTATTTTAGGATTTATTTTTATTTTACAGCCAACTTTCAATTTATTTTAACTAGGTACAATAGCTATTAAATAGTTATTAACTATTTAATACCTACCTAGTTAAAATAAAGAGAAAATTACCTGTAAAATAAAAACTAACCTAAGTTACAATTACACCTAACACTACACTATACTTAAATAAATTATTCATATTTAAAACTAAATACTTACCTGTAAAATAAACCCTAAGGCCTAGATTTGGAGTTTGGCGGTAGCCGTGAAAACCAGCGTTAGAGGCTCCTAACGCTGGTTTTAGGCTACCTCCGGTATTTGGAGTCACTCAAAAAAGGGTCTAACGCTCACTTTTCAGCCGCGACTTTTCCATACCGCAGATCCCCTTACGTCAATTGCGTATCCTATCTTTTCAATGGGATTTTTCTAACTCCGGTATTTAGAGTCGTGTCTGAAGTGAGCGTTAGAAATCTAACGACAAAACTCCAGCCGCAGAAAAAAGTCAGTAGTTAAGAGCTTTCTGGGCTAACGCCGGTTCATAAAGCTCTTAACTACTGTACTCTAAAGTACACTAACACCCATAAACTACCTATGTACCCCTAAACCGAGGTCCCCCCACATCGCCGCCACTCGATTAAAATTTTTTAACCCCTAATCTGCAGACCGCCACCTACGTTATCCTTATGTACCCCTAATCTGCTGCCCCTAACACCGCCGACCCCATATTATATTTATTAACCCCTAACCTGCCCCCCACAACGTCGCAGCCAGCTACCTACAATAATTAACCCCTAATCTGCCGACCGCAAAGAGCCGCCACCTACATTATAGCTATGTACCCCTAATCTGCTGCCCCTAACACCGCCGACCCCTATATTATATTTATTAACCCCTAATCTGCCCCCCACAACGTCGCCTCCACCTGCCTACACTTATTAACCCCTAATCTGCCGAGCGGACCGCACCGCTATCATAATAAAGTTATTAACCCCTAATCCGCCTCACTAACCCTATAATAAATAGTATTAACCCCTAATCTGCCCTCCCTAACATCGCCGACACCTAACTTCAAACATTAACCCCTAATCTGCCGACTGGAGCTCACCGCTATTCTAATAAATGTATTAACCCCTAAAGCTAAGTCTAACCCTAACACCCCCCTAAATTAAATATAATTTTAATCTAACGAAATAAATTAACTCTTATTAAATAAATTATTCCTATTTAAAGCTAAATACTTACCTGTAAAATAAATCCTAATATAGCTACAATATAAATTATAATTATATTATAGCTATTTTAGGATTAATATTTATTTTACAGGTAACTTTGTATTTATTTTAACCAGGTACAATAGCTATTAAATAGTTAAGAACTATTTAATAGCTAAAATAGTTAAAATGATTACAAAATTACCTGTAAAATAAATCCTAACCTAAGTTACAATTAAACCTAACACTATACTATCATTAAATTAATTAAATAAAATACCTACAATTACCTACAATTAAACCTAACACTACACTATCAATACATTAAAAAAATACAATACCTAAAAATAACTACAATGAAATAAACTAACTAAAGTACAAAAAATAAAAAAGAACTAAGTTACAAAAAATAAAAAAATATTTACAAACATAAGAAAAATCTTACAACAATTTTAAACTAATTACACCTACTCTAAGCCCCCTAATAAAACAACAAAGCCCCCCAAAATAAAAAATGCCCTACCCTATTCTAAATTACTAAAGTTCAAAGCTCTTTTACCTTACCAGCCCTGAACAGGGCCCTTTGCGGGGCATGCCCCAAAGAATTCAGCTCTTTTGCCTGTAAAAAAAAACATACAATACCCCCCCCACCAACATTACAACCCACCACCCACATACCCCTAATCTAACCCAAACCCCCCTTAAATAAACCTAACACTAAGCCCCTGAAGATCTTCCTACCTTGTCTTCACCTCACCGGGTATCACACCAATCCGTCCTGGCTCCGATATCTTCATCCAACCCAAGAGGGGGCTAGACATCCATCATCCGATGGCTGAAGAAGTCCAGAAGAGGGTCCAAAGTCTTCATCCTATCCGGGAAGAAGAGTAGATCCGGACCGGCAACCATCTTCTTCCAAGCGGCATCTTCTATCTTCATCCGATGAGGACCGTCTCCATCCTGAAGACCTCCACCGCGGACCCATTTTCATCCGGCGACGTCCAACTGAAGAATGACGGTTCCTTTAAGGGAAGACTTTGGAGCCTCTTCTGGACCTCTTCAGCCGCCGGATGATGGATCGCCAGCCCCCGCTTGGGTTGGATGAAGATTTTGGAGCCAGGACCGATCGGTGAACCTGGTATGGTGAAGACAAGGTAGGATGATCTTCAGGGGCTTAGTGTTAGGTTTATTTAAGGGGGGTTTGGGTTAGATTAGGGGTATGTGGGTGGTGGGTTGTAATGTTGGGGGGGGGGTATTGTATGTTTTTTTTTACAGGCAAAAGAGCTGAATTATTTGGGGCATGCCCCGCAAAGGGCCCTGTTCAGGGCTGGTAAGGTAAAAGAGCTTTGAACTTTAGTAATTTAGAATAGGGTAGGGCATTTTTTATTTTGGGGGGCTTTGTTATTTTATTAGGGGGCTTAGAGTAGGTGTAATTAGTTTAAAATTGTTGTAAGATTTTCCTTATGTTTGTAAATATTTTTTTATTTTTTGTAACTTAGTTCTTTTTTATTTTTTGTACTTTAGTTAGTTTATTTCATTGTAGTTATTTGTAGATATTGTATTTAATTAATGTATTGATAGTGTAGTGTTAGGTTTAATTGTAGGTAATTGTAGATATTTTATTTAATTAATTTAATGATAGTGTAGTGTTAGGTTTAATTGTAACTTAGGTTAGGATTTATTTTACAGGTAATTTTGTTATGATTTTAACTAGGTAACTATTAAATAGTTATTAACTATTTAATAGCTATTGTACCTGGTTAAAATAATTACAAAGTTACCTGTAAAATAAATATTAATCCTAAAATAGCTATAATATAATTATAATTTATATTGTAGCTATATTAGGATTTATTTTACAGGTAAGTATTTAGCTTTAAATAGGAATAATTTATTTAATAAGAGATAATTAATTTCGTTAGATTAAAATTATATTTAATTTAGGGGGGTGTTAGTGTTAGGGTTAGACTTAGCTTTAGGGGTTAATACATTTATTAGAATAGCGGTGAGCTCCAGTCGGCAGATTAGGGGTTAATAATTGAAGTTAGGTGTCGGCGATGTTAGGGAGGGCAGATTAGGGGTTAATACTATTTATTATAGGGTTAGTGAGGCGGATTAGGGGTTAATAACTTTATTATAGTAGCGGTGCGGTCCGCTCGGCAGATTAGGGGTTAATAAGTGTAGGCAGGTGGAGGCGACATTGAGGGGGGCAGATTAGGGGTTAATAAATATAATATAGGGGTCGGCGGTGTTAGGGGCAGCAGATTAGGGGTACATAGGGATAATGTAAGTAGCGGCGGTTTACGGAGCGGCAGATTAGGGGTTAATAATAATATGCAGGGGTCAGCAATAGCGGGGGCGGCAGAATAGGGGTTAATAAGTGTAAGGTTAGGGGTGTTTAGACTCGGGGTACATGTTAGAGTGTTAGGTGCAGACGTAGGAAGTGTTTCCCCATAGCAAACAATGGGGCTGCGTTAGGAGCTGAACGCGGCTTTTTTGCAGGTGTTAGGTTTTTTTTCAGCTCAAACAGCCCCATTGTTTCCTATGGGGGAATCGTGCACGAGCACGTTTTTGAGGCTGGTCGCGTCCGTAAGCAACTCTGGTATCGAGAGTTGCAGTTGCGTTAAATATGCTCTACGCTCCTTTTTTGGAGCCTAACGCAGCCTTTATGTGGACTCTCAATACCAGAGTTATTTTTATGGTGCGGCCAGAAAAAAGCCAGCGTTAGCTACGCGGGTCCTTACCGACAAAACTCTAAATCTAGCCGTAAGATAGCTACAATGTAATTAATAATTACATTGTAGCTATTTTAGGGTTTATATTTATTTTACAGGTAACTTTGTATTTATTTTAGCTAGTTAGAATAGTTATTAAATAGTTATTAACTATTTAATAACTACCTAGCTAAAAGAAATACAAAATTACCTGTAAAATAAATCCTAACCTAAGTTACAATTAAACCTAACACTACACTATCATTAAATTAATTAAATAAATTAGCTACAAATAACTACAATTAAATACAATTAAATAAACTAACTAAAGTACAAAAAATAAAAAAAGCTAAGTTACAAAAAAATTAAAAAAATAAGTTACAAACATTTAAAAAATATTACAACAATTTTAAACTACTTACACCTAATCTAAGCCCCCTAATAAAATAACAAAGCCCCCCAAAATAGTGTTAGGTGTAATTGTAACTTAGGTTAGTTTTTATTTTACAGGTAAGTTTCTCTTTATTTTAACTAGGTAGGTATTAAATAGTTAATAACTATTTAATAGCTATTGTACCTAGTTAAAATAAATTGAAAGTTGCCTGTAAAATAAAAATAAATCCTAAGATAGCTACAATATAATTATTATTTATATTGTAGCTATATTAGGGTTTATTTTAAAGGTAAGTATTTAGTTTTAAATAGGATTAATTTAGTTAATAAGAGAAATATTATTTAGATTTATTTAATTAATATTTAAGTTAGGGGGTGTTAGGGTTAGTGTTAGACTTAGGTTTAGGGGTTAATCATTTTATTACAGTGGCGGTGGTGTAGGGGGGGCAGGGAAGGGGTTAATAAATTTATTATAGGTGGCGACGGTGTAGGGGGGGCAGATTAGGGGTTAATAAGTTTAATATAGGTGGCGGCGGGGTCCGGGAGTGGCGGTTTAGGGGTTAAACAATTTATTTAGTTGCGGCGGGGTCCGGGATCAGCAGGATAGGGGTTAAAAACTTTATTATAGGTGGCGACGGTGTAGGGGGGCAGGATAGTGGTTAATAGGTATTATGTAGGTGGCGGCGGGGTCCAGGAGTGGCGGTTTAGGGGTTAACATATTTATTATAGTGACGGTGGGCTCCGGGAGCGGCGGTTTAGGGGGTAATACATTTATTTAGTTGCGGCGGTGTAGGGGGGGACAGATTAGGGGTGTTTAGACTCGGGGTACATGTTAGGGTGTTAGGTGCAGACATCTCCCATAGGAATCAATGGGATGTCGGGCAGCAGCGAACATGAACTTTCGCTATGGTCAGACTCCCATTGATTCCTATGGGATCTGCCACCTCCAGGGCGGCGGTTTGAAAACCAGGTACGCTGGGCCGGAAAAGTGCCGAGCGTACCTGCTAGTTTTTTGCTAACTAGCAAAAGTAGTCAGAACTTGTGTGCGGATCATCGGGAGTGACGTAAGAATCGATCTGTGTCGGACTGAGTCCGGCGGATCGAAGCTTACATCACTATATTCTACTTTTGCCGGTGTCTAGGGCTTGATAACTAAGGCGAATCAGCCTCGCCACAAATACGCTGCGGAATTCCAGCATATTTGCGGTTGACGGCTTGATAACTAGAGGCCTAGGGCTTTACTTATTAGAGTCAAAAGGGAAAGATATCCCAAAACACTACCCCAGATCCCACAGGTTGTGAATCAGTATATATCTATATTAAATACCGCACACATATTTATACAGAAGCCATCTCATTATCTCAATTTGTATGCATGCCAAGACTTGCAAAATAAGCAGAAAAGGTTAAACAAATACAACCCCCAACATAGCTCCTTCTGATAGATAGATAGATTGATAAATAGATAGATAGATAGATAGATAGATAGATAGATGATAGATAGATAGATAGATTATAAGAATTTCCAATTTATTATTTGATGGGAGATGAGACTTTGTCCAATGCCAGATAATGTGATAGAAGGGTCATTATTCTGGGAATAAGACATCTTCCATAACAGCTTACTGAACACTTCTACATTACAGAAATTCTCTTATAATTTAAGATACCTCAGTATAAAGAGCATTAAACATAGTATTACTATAAGATATCTATAAAATTGACTTTAAACCACTCAAAGTCAAAGAAAAATGCAAATGTTTACACCATTTACAGTAAACTCATCAATGCCTCTCATATTGCCGTATGCAGCCATTATATGGCTACATAAATGGTCTCACTCTTCTCAGCATAAAGTGTCAAAACGGACCTTACATTAGGTAAATTTGGGACACTGAATTTTCAAAAATAATATAGTTTTTATTAAAAGTACCAATAATATAATAAAACATGTCCATATGAATAATATGATTTGCTATGAAAAATATTGCAAAACCATTATTTTTCTTTCTTGATGGCGAGAGTCTATGATCCATCACTTGTGGGATACTTGCCCCTGCCCAGCAGTAGTAGGCAAATACCTCTAATGATTCCAGAGAATTACTCCTTCCTACCCAGCAGACAGTCCCACGAAGCCTCGGTCAATGTATGGCAAAGTAACAAAGGTAAGGGAAAAAGGGCTGGAATTTAAAGCCAAGCCAAGCAGTTGAAGTGCAAATTAGGAATTTACCGTCCTAAATACAAAAGGTGCAGAGCATTTTGGACTCTTACAGTCTAGAAATAATAAATTTAGAAGGTAAACATGAATTATGTTTTCTTTCTTAAGATATTGAGAATAAACAATTCATAAAATGTGGGACCATATACCAAAACAGTGAAGTGCACAAGACCACAAAATGGGCTGGATTAGGATTAAAAAAAAATCAGGTGATTAATTGGCACAATGGCTCCCAAAAATTCCTGCAAAAAGTTGCTTCATTCTAGGTGAAAATATCAAAATATAAGCATTCGGAAAAGGGTATGAACCAAAGGCCATGCAACCACCTTACAATCACTACTATGGAGGCCTTATTAAGAAAAGCCAAGGATGTAGCTACTAAGCTTAATATACAATCACTATGTAATTTTAAATATTGTTATTTTTGGAAAAATATAAAAAAAAAAATACTATTTAAACATTAAAATTTAGGTCATGAGAGATTATTTTAGAGAAACAGTAGTTAACTTTAAGCTAAAAGTATAAATCTTTGGGCATTTCCAAAAATTACCCAAAAATACAAATTTAGATAGAGAAGCAAATAGATGGTTACAATTTACCGACTCAAATGCGTTTTTAAGGATCAATTCAATTATAGGTTCATCTCTATTAGACATATGTTTCTTCAGATTCACTACAAAAATATTTAAGTTTCAGTAATTATTTATGTATATTTGTAGTCGAATTTCTGCCTGGCATCAAGCCAGTTTGATCAGTATGTATAATTTGATATATTTATGTTTTAAGTCATTCAGCAACAATACTAGTTTAAACTATTTTAGTCTGCATTGAGAAAGGAGATTGGCTGACAGGGGGCGAGATTACATATGCGGCATAAGTTTCAGCGCAACTGCTTAACCCCCGTCGCCCGTAAATTCACCTCGCACATTGGCACTGGCAGATCATATACTGCTGTAAGTCGAATAAACTGACGACGTTCAGAAATGTTATTAAATACACATTTCTGGAGTCACCAGTGAGTAAAAAACAAAAAAAAGTTTAAATCGCCCGTAAAAATTTAACGCGCCTCCCAAAAATTACACAACAATGTCAAAATCCCTATATACGCCATCCCCCCACATCACAACTAATAATAAAAGTATTAACCCCTAAAGCACCAACCCCCCACATCACAATCCACCTAATAAAGTTATTAACCCCTAATCCGCCAACCCCCCACATCGCAATCTACCTAATAAAGTTATTAACCCCTTATCTGCCAACCCCTCACATCGCAAAGTACCTAAATACACTATTAACCCCTAATCCGCCAACCCCCACAACACAAATTACCTAATTAACATTTTAACCCCTAAAACACCAACCCCCACAACGCAAAGTAATAAACTAATAAATACAAAAGAAGGGTATCAAGAACTCCATGATATGAAAAATAAAATAACAAAGATGAGGACATAGCCACCAAGAGGTGGAGACGTCCAAAAAAAGTATGCTTTTTTGCACTGATAAATTTGCAAGTCTAATAGTGTGTGAAAAAGTATATTAAAAAGTAACTTTTAATCGGTGGAGCCTAACCACGGAACCGAATGGACACACATTGTTAGAGCTCTTAGGCCCAGTGGCGTATATTTAGCCAACATAGGGCATGTAACCCAGAAAATGTGCATTGACCCTTAATGTAATTAAGAGAGGCCACCAGTCGACTTTGTGCGGGGGGGCTACGGGTTCCAGAGGACACGCAACATAGAGGAGACTCGACACGGAGCACAGCTACCAAACTGGTGGAACAGGCCAGAACAGACTTTCAGACTTGTACCGCTCGCCTGCATCATATTCCTCTGAGCTGCACCATCAAGCAATAACCCGGAGTCAGCAGCAATCTCGAGCAAACAGAGGGGCAGTGGAGGGGGACCTGATACACAGATTTCCATTTTGCAAAGCGCCATTGCTCAGGGATAGGAAACGACTCACTGATATACAGGGTTGCCAGTCTAATTTCCCCGTCAACAAGAGGGTGGTAGATCCCGCACCAACCGGGCTCACAGACTACAAGGGACACGATTATATATATTTGGGGGTACACCAATAATTAAAAATATATAATAAACAGTACTGCATCCTTTGCCATCAGGGAGGAGGCCCAACACAGAACTCTGCTGGTGGTATATGCAGTCAGTGATGCAGAAAAATTAAAGCTGCCTATATAGCGGAATACTAAAGAATATTAAACAGACCGACATCTACTTTATATTTCACTATGGAGCTGGTTGCCCTTCTTCTGAGAGACTTGAGCTCTCGCATGGATCAGCATCATGCGACCTGCATTGCTATCTTGAGGACAGCAGCCAGTTCTACCTCAAGTATGACTTTTACCGAAGTCTCTCACGCCAACAACAGAGATATTTCACTCACTCAGGGTGATGATGTAGGGCCCCAGCATCAACCCTTAACTGAGCCCTGTACACCACGTCCACGGGACACCCACTCAGGAGAGACTGAATGCGCTCTGAATAAGTCGCGGAGAGAGATGTCTATAACAAAGGCTTTACAATGCAGTCGCGACTAGTGATGTCGCAAACTTAAAAATTTCGGTTTGTGAACGGCGGACTCGAACTTCCGGTATTGTTCGTGAACCCGCAAACCGCGCGAACCGCCATTGACTTCAATAGGCAGGCGAACTTTAAAACCTACAAGGACTCTTTCTGTCCACAATAGTGATGGAAAAGTTGTTTCAAGGGTACTAACACCTGGACTGTGGCATGCTGGAGGGGGATCCATGGCAAAACTCCCATGGAAAATTACATAGTTTATGCAGAGTCTGCTTTTAACCCATAAAGGGCCTAAATCAACTAACATTCCCAAATTGTTTGCAATAACGTGCTTTAAAACATCAATTATGATGTCGTATCTATCAGGTAGTGTAAGGGTTACGGCCGCATCACAGTGACAGAGCAAACTCCAAGTGTAATGCACTGCAAAGAACCGCAAACAGTCCACTTGCACAACCACGAGATAGATAGATTTGATAGATAGATACATAGATTACATAGCTCAATAGATGCAATATACATATGATAGATACAAATTACATAGATCAATAGATGCAATATACATTTGATAGATACGAATGTTATTGATTGTTCGATCGATTTGATATATAAATTAATTGATTTGAAATATATATAATTTCCCTGACAGAGTATAACAATAAGACATGTGGTCTGTGACCCGTGGTGTGTTAAGTAGTAATATTCTTAACATTTTACTACAACCTGTTACTCCCCCTATCAGATGAGGTCTATATGGCCTTCATTTTTGGAACCGGGAGATGGAAGAAGATGATTGTTCTTTCCTCCTACTTCAAATTTGTCAGAAACACAAGTGGCTGTCTCAAAACATCCAGGACAGAAGATAGATCGATAGATAGGATAGATAGATAGATATACATAGAATGAAAGTTAGATAGAATCGATAGAAGAGAAATAGATTTTTTAGATATATAATTACCCTGATAAAGTGTAATAATTAAACATGCGGTCTTGGACCCAACTAGGTTGTGTTAAGTAGTACTATTCTTCGCACTTTCAGCCCTGTAACTCCCCCTATTGGTGGAGGTCTATATGGCCTGCATGATTAGCCTGACAAAGTATAACAACAAGACACGCGGTCTGGGACCCATGGTAATTTTGTTGTGTTAAGTAAAACTTTTCTTATCACTTGAATCCCTCTTACCCCCCCTTTTGTTGGAGCTCTATATGGCCTGCATGATTAGCCTGACAAAGTATAATAAGAAAACATCTGGTCTTGGACCCATGGTAATTAGGTTGTGTTTAAGTAGTACTATTCTTAGAACTGTTATCCCTGTTACTCCCCCTATCAAGGGAGGTCTATATGGCCTGCATGATTACCCTGACAAAGTATAACATCAAGAGACACGGTGTTGGACCCATGATAACTAGCTTGTGTTAATTAGTACTTTTCTTAGCACTTTAATCCCTGTTACCCCCCCCTATCGGGGGTGGTCTATATGGCCTGCCTGATTACCCTTAAAAAATATACTAATAAGACATGCCTGGATGATTACCCATACAAAATATAATAATAAGACATCTGCTCTTGGTCTGCAACCCATGGTAACTATGTTGTGTTAATTAGTAATGTCCTTAGCATTTTAATAGCTGTTACTCATACTCACCTTATCGGTGGAGGTCTATATGGCCTGCATGATTACCCTTACAAAATATAATAACCAAACATATGCTCTGGGACCCATGTTAAGTAGGTTGTGTTAAGTAGTACTGTTCTTAGCAGTTTAATACCTGTTACAACACCAAATGGTGGCAGGTCTATCTGGCCTTCATGATTAGCTGCACCCAAACCCAAAAAAAAGCTGAGTGGTCTCAGACTAACACCCATGGCTAACTCGGTTGTTTCAATTAGTACTATTCTTAGCACTTTCATCCCTGTTACGGGTGGTCTACATGGCCATCATGATTAGCCGAACAAAATACTACAATACAAACTTTGCTCAGTCTTCATAGGCCCTTCAGTGGCTGTATTTTGATAGTACAGTTCTTATTATTTTAATAGGTGATACAACACCGAATGGTGGCAGCTCTATATGGCCTGCATGATTAGCCTCACCCAAAACAAAAATAAATCCAAGCGGTCTTGGATTAACACCCATGGCTAACTCGGTTGTTTCAAGTAGTACTATTCTTAGCACTTTCATCTCATCCCTGTTACTTCCAGGACTCTCGGTGGTGGTCTACATGGCCATCATGATTAGCCTAACCAAATACTACAATCCAACCTTGGCTCAGTCTTCATACGGCCCTTCATTGGCTGTATTTTGGTAGTTCTGTTCTTATTAGTTTAATAGCTGATACAACACCGAATGGTGGCAGCACTATATGGCCTGCATGATTAGCCTCACCCAAAACAAAAATAAAGCCAAGCGGTCTTGGATTAACACCCATGGCTAACTCGGTTGTTTTAAGTAGTACTATTCTTAGCACTTTCATCTCATCCCTGTTACTTCCAGGACTCTCGGTGGTGGTCTACATGGCCATCATGATTAGCCTAACCAAATACTACAATCCAACCTTGGCTCAGTCTTCATAAGGCCCTTCATTGGCTGTATTTTTGTAGTTCTGTTCTTATTATTTAAATAGCTGATACAACACCGAATGGTGGCAGCTCTATATGGCCTGCATGATTAGCCGCACCCTAAACAAAAATAAATCCAAGTGGTCTTGGATTAACACCCATGGCTAACTCGGTTGTTTCAAGTAGTACTATTCTTAGCACTTTCATCTCATCCCTGTTACTTCCAGGACTCTCGGTGGTGGTCTACATGGCCATCATGATTAGCCTAACCAAATACTACAATCCAACCTTGGCTCAGTCTTCATACAGCCCTTCATTGGCTGTATTTTGGTAGTTCTGTTCTTATTAGTTTAATAGCTGATACAACACAGAATGGTGGCAGCTCTATATGGCCTGCATGATTAGCCTCACCCAAAACAAAAATAAATCCAAGCGGTCTTTGATTAACACCCATGGCTTACTCGGTTGTTTCAAGTAGTACTATTCTTAGCACTTTCATCTCATCCCTGTTACTTCCAGGACTCTCTGTGGTGGTCTACATGGCCATCATGATTAGCCTAACCAAATACTACAATCCAACCTTGGCTCAGTCTTCATAAGGCCCTTCATTGGTTGTATTTTTGTAGTTCTGTTCTTATTATTTAAATATCTGAGACAACCCTGAATGGTGGCAGCTCTATATGGCCTGCATGATTAGCCGCACCCAAAACAAAAATAAAGCCAAGCGGTCTTGGATTAACACCCATGGCTAACTCGGTTGTTTCAAGTAGTACTATTCTTAGCACTTTCATCTCATCCCTTTTACTTTCAGGACTCTCAGTGGTGGTCTACATGGCCATCATGATTAGCCTAACCAAATACTACAATCCAACCTTGGCTCAGTCTTCATACGGCCCTTCATTGGCTGTATTTTGGTAGTTCTGTTCTTATTAGTTTAATAGCTGATACAACACCGAATGGTGGCAGCTCTATATGGCCTGCATGATTAGCCTCACCCAAAACAAAAATAAAGCCAAGCGGTCTTGGATTAACACCCATGGCTAACTCGGTTGTTTCAAGTAGTACTATTCTTAGCACTTTCATCTCATCCCTGTTACTTCCAGGACTCTCGGTGGTGGTCTACATGGCCATCATGATTACCCTCACCAAAATATAACAATACGTGCGTGCAGGGAACCATGGTGAGTATAACAGTTGCAGGCAGAGGTTCTGACCCTGCATTATGGCTGCACCTCTCCCTAAAAGAGGCATGCGTTACAGAGTCTGTGGGCATGTATGCAAAGAGCTGGCCTGCCTAAAAAGAGGAGCAAGGCTGTACATGTTGTTCTCCTTCAGCCGTTTTATACGCTGTTCCACGGCCACGACCCTCAACAACCACAACAGAATGAAACACCACATATGCCATCCTTTTGAACAACAGAGTACAGGTATGGCATTGATTTTAGTTACACGGCGATATTTATTATGAACCGTGAAATTGAAAACAAAAACATGATTGGACACCCAGTACAGTACAGGTCGTTCTCCTTCGGCCTTTTTAGAATAGTGTTCCAGACCATCAACAAAAACAACAGCAGGAAAGAGGACATATGGCATCCTTTTGAACAATAGATGACAGGTAAGGCATTGATTTTAGAAAGCCATAGATAATTTTTTGGCAACTGTGAAATAAAAAAAAACATTGATTGGACACCCAGTACACTTCTTTATCCTTAGGCCTTTTTATAAGCGGGTCCCAGAGCCTCAACAGAAACAACAGCATGAAAGAGGACATATGGCATCCTTGTGAACAATTGATTACAGTTAAGGCATTGATTTTAGAATCCCAGAGATCATTTATATGAACTGGGAAATAGAAAAAACCTTGACTGGACACCCAGTACACTTCTTTATCCTTATGCCTTTTTATAAGAGGGTCCCGGAGCCTCAACAGAAACAACAGCATGAAAGAGGACATATGGCATCCTTTTGAATAATAGATTACAGGTAAGGCTTTGATTTATGAATCCCAGAGATAATTTATCTGAACCGGGAAATAGAAAAAAACATTGATTGGACACCCAGTACACTTCTTTATCCTTAGGCCTTTTTAGCAGAGGGTCCCGGAGCCTCAACAGAAACAACAGCATGAAAGAGGACATATGGCATCCTTTAGAAAAATAGATTACAGGAAAGGCATTGATTTATGAATCCCAGAGATAATTTATCTGAACCGGGAAATAGAAAAAAACATTGATTGGACACCCAGTACACTTCTTTATCCTTAGGCCTTTTTAGCAGAGGGTCCCGGAGCCTCAACAGAAACAACAGCATGAAAGAGGACATATGGCATCCTTTAGAAAAATAGATTACAGGAAAGGCATTGATTTTAGAAACACAGAGATAATTAGTTGCAACCGTGAAATCTAAAAAAACATTGAATAGACACCCAGTACACTTATTTATACTTAGGCCTTTTTAGCAGAGGCTCCATGACCCTCAACAAAACCAGCAGCAGGAAAGAGGACATATGGCATCCTTTTGAAAAATAGATTACAGGAAAGGAATTGATTTTAAAAACCCTGAGAAAATTTGTTGCAACCGGGAATTTGAATCACAAAAATGATTTGATGGACACCCAGTACACTTCTTTCTCCTTAGGCCTTTTTAGCAGAGGCTCCAGGACCCTCAAACAAAACACCATCAGGAAAGAGGACATATTACATCCTTTTGAAAAATAGATTACAGGAAAGGCATTGATTTTAGAAACCCAGAGATAATTTGTTGCAACCGGGAAATCTAAAAAAACATTGATTAGACACCCAGTACAATTCTTCAAACAAAACACCATCAGGAAAGAGGACATATGGCATCCTTTAGAAAAATAGATAACAGGAAAGGCATTGATTTTAGAAACACAGAGATAATTTGTTACAACTGGGAAATCTAAAAAAACATTGAATAGACACCCAGTACACTTATTTATCCTTAGGCCTTTTTAGCAGAGTCTCCAGGACCCTCAAACAAAACCCCATCAGGAAAGAGGACATATTGCATCCTTTTGAAAAATAGATTACATGAAAGGCATTGATTTTAGAAACCCAGAGATAATTTGTTGCAACCGTGAAATCTAAAAAACCATGGATTAGACACCCAGTACAATTCTTTTTCCTTAGGCCTTTTTATAAGAGGGTCCCGGAGCCTCAACAGAAACAACAGCATGAAAGAGGATATATAGCATCATTTTGAACAATTGATTACAGGAAAGGCATTGATTTTAGAATCCCAGAGATCATTTATATGAACCGGGAAATAGAAAAAAACATTGATTGGACACCCAGTACACTTCTTTATCCTTAGGCCTTTTTATAAGAGGCTCCCAGAGCCTCAACAGAAATAACATCCTGAAAGAGGACATATGGCATCCTTTTGAATAATAGATTACAGGTAAGGCATTGATTTATGAATCCCAGAGATAATTTATCTGAACCGAGAAATAGAAAAAAACATTGATTGGACACCCAGTACACTTCTTTATCCTTAGGCCTTTTTATAAGAGTGTCCCGGAGCCTCAACAGAAACAACAGCATGAATGAGGAGATATGGCATCCTTTAGAAAAATAGATTACAGGAAAGGCATTGATTTTAGAAACACAGAGATCATTAGTTGCAACCGTGAAATCTAAAAAAACATTGAATAGACACCCAGTACACTTATTTATCCTTAGGCCTTTTTAGCAGAGGCTCCAGGACCCTCAACAGAAACAACAGCATGAAAGAGGACATATGGCATCCTTTTGAAAAATAGATTACAGGAAAGGCATTGATTACCAAAAATTACCAAAATATTACCAAAAATTTTAATTTTTAATTACTAAGAATACTGTGACAACAAATATGATTGGTGTAAATATTTTTCAAGTAGGCCTGGCACACAGGCTTGGAAGGCAGTAGAAAAGTGCAATTCTAGGGCATGAGCAAACTGAGGATTAAGATCAACAATCAAATATTTTTTAATTTTAATTAGTAACTATACTGTCTGTGACAACAATTATGATTGGTGTAAATAGTTGGCTAGATGGCCTGGCACAAAAGGCTGGCAGGCAGGAGGTAAATGCAATTCAATGGCACTAGGAGACTGAATATTTGCAGTCCAAAAAATTATGATTTTTATTTTTTTATATACTGTTACAAGAATTATGATTGGTGCCACTAATTGGCTAGTTGGGCCTGGCACACAGGCTGGCAGATATGAGTCGTGGATGGTAGGTAGGGCAGCAATTTAACACAGTATGCTGTGTAAGTGACAAAAACACAGGCCTGATAGAAAATTAAGCTCGATTACACTAGCAAAATATTTTAAAATTTTAGATTTTAATATTAAAATTATGTTAAGAAGTGCAATGCACATAGGACTCTATGAGTGGTCGCACTGGCTGGCTGCTACGTAGGGCAGCAATTAACAACAGTATGCTGTGTAAGTCAGATAGACAGTTAGACACAGGCCTGATAGAAAATAAAATTAGATTACACTAGCATAATGATTTAAAGACTATTTTTGGGAATTTAAAGAAAAAGGTTAAGCACATAAATATGAGTCGTGGCTGTCTAGCCTTGGAAGGGCAGCTATTAAAAACAGTAGGCTCTGTAAGTCAGATACACACACACCTGATAGAAAATACTATTAGATTACACTAGAAAAATGATTTAAATTATTTTTTGGGGGGGGGGAATTAAAAAAAGGTTAAACACATATGAGTCGTGGCTCATAGACTAGGGAGGGCAGCAAGTAAACACAGTAGGCTCTGTATGTCAGCAAAACACACAGGCCTGATAGAAAATTATATTAGATTACACTATCAAACAAATTTAAAAATTTATTTTTTTATATTTAAATTAAGGTGAAGAAGATATGAGTGCTGGGTGGATGCCTGGCACAGACCAATTAACCAAAAGACTGAAAAAAAATGAGGTATATTAATGCTGAGTGAGCCTGACAGACACAGGCCTGATAGTAAATGTAATTAGATTACACTAGCAAAATATATATATATATTTTTTTAAAATTTAAAATAATGTTATAAACGGATATTAACACTGGTGGCTGGCACAGAGCAATGAACCAGAGTATATGCTGTGTCACACAGGCCTGATAGAAAATGAAAAAAAATTACACTAGCAAAATAATTAAATTTTTTGGTTAGTTAAATTTAAACTAATGTTGTTAGGGAGATATCAGTGGTGGCAGTAATCACAGCAGCATATGCTGTGAGCCTTAAACACACAGCCTGAAAGCCAGGCAAATGCTAATAAAAAAAAACGAAAAAAAAAAAAAAAAAACGGCACGAAATATAGCCCTAAAAAGGGCTTTTTGGGGTGCTGTGCTTGCAGCAGAGATGAGTGGAGTCCTTCTGGACTGTAAATACACTAGCCTAGCTATGTTTTTCCTATTAATTTCAGGAGCAAAAACACAACACGTCCTCTCATTAAGAAAGCAAGGTCGTTATGAGTCTAAAATGGCGGATTCCGAGTAGCTGGGAGGGTCTGTGAGGGAGTGTCTGATGTTGATTGGCTCTAATGTGTCAGACGGCTGTGACATAAAGGGTCAAAGTTTCCTCAATGATGACACATAGGGGCGGATCGAACATCGCCATGTGTTCGCCCACAAACGCGAACAAGCTATGTTCGCTGTGAACCGTTCGCAGGCGAACAGTTCGGGACATCAGCCACATCACTAGTCACGACACACTAGTGAGCTGGGAGGCATCAAGGAAGGATACCAAACAACAAATATGGGTGAATGTGCAGCTCACTCCTGGCGATATTTAAGGCAGCTCCATAGGCGCCATCAGGTCTGGTCGTGAGTTTGCTCTGGAGGTGCGGGGTCCGCTTATCCTATACCCATCATCACCCTGCGAAAGTGGTTCCCAACGAGGCATCAGACATGGAGCTTCTGTTAGCATACTATCAGTTACTACACCACAATTGAAACGCGCAGCACTGATCATCCCAAGAATAATCAACAGTCAAAGACTTGGCATTGGTTAATAAGAAGGATGAGTCTGCATCTGCTTTTTGTAGCCATTACTGAGACAATACATTCTCTGATCATTACTTATCGCTTTTGTTAAACTTTATTGAAATTGTCATGGGATAAGTAAATAGGCTGCAGATACCTACTCACACTGGGAACAACCTATGATAGCAGTAATGCCGGATACTGAGGGTCTCCTCAGCTAGTGCAGGACAGTCACTTTAATTTCAGCTACTTTTGTATAGCTAAGGTTCTTTGTTATATATTATGTCTGGACTTGGTTAACGTTGGGTTGCACATGCTACAACTACATGGTTTAATTGTAGAAAAGTCAGAAATTGCCCAAGCACCAAGGGTGTAGCAAAACTTGTTTGCAGGTGTGCCAACTATTGGACCTGCACCAAGGTCCCAAGAAAACAGTCCAAAAATAATAGTATAGCTGCACCACCAATTGTATTAAAACATCATGTTTTTATTTAGCCACTTTAAAACAGACAACGTTTCGGACCCATGTCCTTATTCATGTCATACTATACTATTATTTTTGGACTACATGGTTTAATGTCAACTGTGAAAAGGTTTTTCTTATAAGTTATTGCTTGCTCACTATTGTTTACGCTTATTGTCTGTTAACTAGACTGCAACCACTTTGCGATACATTCGTACATATGTATTAAGTTTGTTTGATGTCTCTTTTTATATGGCTTTACCATTTACCTCCCTCACCTACATAGATCCTGCCAACCTAATGCTCAAATACCAATACTGGTAATATTTTGCCCTGCAACCCTGATACAATGCAAAACTCTCCCCCCTATCATGTGCAATGACACCATGTATTCCTCTTCTTTATGAAAGATAAAGTACTGTCAAGATATGTCATGGATAGCCTACACACGCATATGTAAAAGACATCAGATTGCCATGTTACTTTACTTACGGGCGCCGCAGCACCTCTTTGGAGCTCCCACAACAAATTGCAACTCAGTATTGATATTGGCCACTTCTATACATGAGAAAACACTTTAGCTCATAACAAGAAGGTCTATGTACTCAGTTTTTTGCCCTACCCTGCAAGGGTTTGCTCTTCGCTATATTATAAGCTCGGCCATAGAAGCCCTTAGACAATTTTAAATAGGTTCATTTGTGCTCCATCATGTTAAGAGTTTAGAAACTTCAGCTGTGTAATCTGAGTTCCAACATATTATATACATTATAATTCCCACATGTGTATGTATCCACATTTATAAATTTATGTCTCAGCTATTCCTAACTGCCCATCACCCAGGACATCTACACTGGAAACTACTTTGCATTAGGTTTTCACATGCATCAGGGCTAACAATTGTATTCCATAGATAACACTAAGTCCTCAGCTGACAAGAGCTTCAAGTATATTATTTTTGCTTCAGCTTAGCGTGTTTGCCTAACCCTTTGCTAACTATTGGGAATGGTTAACACCATGTGAACTACATACTAAATACTTCTGTACATGATAGATTATCGCTGCTACTGTAGCCAGTTCCATATATTCTATACGTACTGGACCGCTGTTTATCTGCTACTAATATTGTATTCTCAGGAGGTTATAATATGCTCCATCAAGTTGATATATTACAAGTTTATATGCTATTGCCACTATTGCTATATTGTCTAAGGTGTTAAAGCTCAGACTGTTTATTTCTTATATACTGCATATGCTATATTACCACATAAGTAATAAGACGCTAATTCTGTTAATCCATCAAGGGGCCCAAGAGTGACCTCCCTATAACTACTATCAGTTTTGCCTCCAATGTACTAGTTATCCTAAAAATGACCTGTATGGTAGATACTTCATAGCTATATACAAAAAATAATTAGTATGTTTATCCTGCATTTGCCGCATATGCCGTATTAACATTAAAGAATTAACAGTCGCTAATATATCCTACTATTATATCAAGAGGCCCAAAGTGAGGTTTTGTTTTGTTTAGAAATTAATTTGTACTCATTTGCAGTTACAGGCACCCTAACAGGCTCCGTCCCCCCCTCTCCTTTTTCTCATCTAGAGCGGCTCTCGCCCTCTGAATTTCCCTTCCCCAAACAAAACCATACTCCTAACCCCCCCCATTTTGCCCCAATCCGTCTCGAATAGATAAACTATCTCATGATTTCCACTGCAATTTGGGAACCATTCTTATTCTTACTAAGTCAAAGTTAAAAAAATAAAAAAAAGAGGTTTCATTATTATATGTTTTAGTCACCCATATTTGCTATACACTAGTTTCTTTTATTGTTAATCCTGTAGGTCATACACTTTATGATCAAAATCCCAGACGTGGTGTTATAGCCCATGTCAGTAGCTATTCCCTTACTATTGAACTTACTATATTGTATAATTAAATCCCTCAATCTTGTGTATATAACACCGCTGCGGTTTAGGCTTGGCAGTTATAATTGCAATACTGGTATCTTAATGTTTTAACTCAAGTCTATTTTCTGTACGAGAATTGTATGATCTCCCTTTTCAACTCTGATCTGTGACTAGACATATTTCCTGTTTTGTTGTTATTACTCATTACCTCAATAAAAAGATAGTAAAAAAAAAAAAAAGTTACTTTTACTAGGGAATAATAAAAAGACAGCAGGTATTGATAAATATCTCGCTGCCAAATCGCAATAGTTAAAAACACTTCTCCTGTGTTAAAAAAATAACTATGTATATCTTATAATGACTCAGAAAGGATATAGGTATCAGTAATAACTGTATAGGCTTGTGTAAGTGGAATATAAATGTACAAGAGTCTAGGATAACTAGACGTATGAGAAACGCAGCATCAGGGGTTTTTCCCTTTTTTTAACGGCTCTCCTGTTATAACTTTAAAATAATATAATTCTTAACAAACTCAGTCTATATATAAATCAGTACCTTTTGTTAATTAGCTCTCGCTACTTTAGATAGGTTAACTCTTGTATGGGGATTTTGCAGCTGCAGTTTATAACTGCAGCTGCTTTTTACAAAGTCTTATCGTTACTTTATGCATTAGATATGTTGGTTGCGTTACGCAACGTATATTATAATACAACTCAACTTTAATTAGATATTCAGATGTGTTCTATAATTGTGATCTCTATACATACCAGTACTTTGCACTATTAGACAGCTTTCTAAACATAATATTAAGCTAACAGTTACTTGAAAACAGAGACTCATTACTTCAGGTCAATATCAAACAAACTGTTGGTTGCGGCAAGCAACATATACCTATACCTTGTTATAAATTGTTATAACTCACGCTGTTAAAGGGTTTATAATGGAGGTATTATAATTCTGATAGTATTGGCACATAGTATTTTAATTCTAAGGAACATTAGTGCCGTAGAGAAATTCTTATCCGCTGAGCAATCATTTTTCATATTATAACTACTGATCTCTACTAGATAATATTTTTTGGTATCATATTTCTATTATACACATGCAGTGTTACCAACACTTAACATAGCAATTTCATTTACTTATATAAATTTTCAAAAAAGAAAGAAATAACCAGTAAATATGTAGTTATTTAAAGAATGACAAGGCAGCACTCATATCCTTGAGAAAATAGTGGTTTTATTTAGCTCTCTCCACTAGTGTCCACGACACCAAATAACCCATAAGAAAAAGTGTTAAACATACTATATATGAGTAACCAGCATTACCAGGCCTGGGTCACAATAACTAGATTCCACAAATTTAAGAGAGCACATAAGTGTATACACACGCTCTCAAAAGGTAGACTAATGTACAAACCAGGGTATTGCGAAAAATTGCAAATTGTAGCGAAATTGTTAAACATATACACATCATATTAAAATTGTGTCCATATAGGAGCACTTAGTGTGATTCACACGCTCCATGTAGAACTTGCAATAAAAAACTGCTACAATTGTACCTTTCCAGTATTGTAAAAGTCAGCCAGCTGTATTAAAAAGAAGGCCTCACCACATTTAGCGGTAATGTTCCTGTTTCCTTACTGTTAAGCTGCAGCTCCACAGCGTGAAAAGCAGCCGATCTCCTTTCGTTTCACAGGAAATCCAGTGTCATGATTCCTCCTTTACAAACACAATACAGGAACACAAGGCTTCTTGAGCTTGAAACTCTCACTGGCAAACTTGAATCACAGGTGCCACGGCAATCCACCATCGCTTCCAAGGTAATCTTTGTTACTCTACTTCAAAAGTTGCCAGTATACAAAAAGTCAGGCATGACGCGTTTCGCCCCTCCCCTTTGTGGGCTGACCATAGGGTACTTTGTATAACCTGGGATTGGGCTTCAGTATTAGAATAACAGGCTAGGAATAGGGATTATATATATATATATATATATATTTGTCAAGAAGAAGATCTAGGTCCACTGTAATATTCAGCCCTTTGTAAGGTAATTCATGTGACATCAGTTATCCTAGACTCTTCTTGTACATTTAAATTCCACTTACACAAGCCTATACAGTTATTACTGATACCTATATCCTTTCTGAGTCATTATAAGATATACATAGTTATTTTTTAACACAGGAGAAGTGTTTTTAACTATTGCGATTTGGCAGTGAGATATTTATCAATACCTGCTGTCTTTTTATTATTCCCTAATAAAAGTTACTTTTTAATGTACTTTTTTCTCACACTATTAGTCTTGCAAATTTATCAGTGCAAAAAAGCATACTTTTTTTGGACGTCTCCACCTCTTGGTGACTATGTCCTCATCTTTGTAATTTAATACATATGCTTAAGCACTGCTCCTTGATGTGACCTATATATATTTCTTTGATTTTGACAAGGTCCTCATGGAGTTATACTGTTCCTTACAGCTTACTATAGTTTCTCCTTTGTTTCTTTAAATTGAAAAACAAAATGTCTTTATTCCAAACTTTAAAGTCTGGTACAGGATACAGGTAATAACTGGTCTTATGCGTTTTGGCTGACCGTCGTTATCATAGACCTCAGGGGGTCTATGATTACGGAGGTCAGCCAAAACAAGTAAAACCAATCATTAACTGTATCCTGTACCAGATTTTAAAGTTTGGAATAAAGACTTATTTTATTTTTCCTATCATGGAGTTACTGATACCCTTCTTTTGTATGAATTTTCAAATTGGGAACTACAAGGAGTCTCCCACCTTTTAGGAACATCCATTTGGGATCCCCTGGCACCCAAGAGATACTTACGGATCACACTTTATATTTGCCTGCACCTTCCAATTGCCCGCCATAGCCTGAAAATCCTGAACAGCCTGAACTGTGTTGCCCGCATACTACCTACATAGCCTTGACAGATCGGGCGGACGGCTCCCATCATCCCTCTGCATAGCTCGAGCAACCCGTGATCGACCTTCCTGGGAGGAGCGCAGTGATACGTGCTCTTGCCCTGGGTTTAGACTCCAGAGGATTTTTCTGCTGACGGTTACCTGTGGCAACCAGGATTTGCCGGAACCAGAGAGGCTTAAAGGGACAAAAAAAAAACTTTCATGATTTAAATAGGGCATGTAATTTTAAACAACTTTCCAATTTACTTTTAGTACCAATTTTGCTTTGTTTTCTTGGTATTCTTAGTTGAAAGCTAAATCTAGGAGGTTCACATGCTAATTTCTTAGGTCTTGAAGACTGCCTCTAATCTGAAAGCATTTTAACAGTTTTTCACCACTATAGGGCGTTAGTTCATGTGTTTCATAATGATAACATTGAGCTCAATCACGTGAAGCTTTAAGGAGTCAACACTGATTGGCTAAAAATGCAAGTCAGTCAAAAGAACTGAAATAAGGGGGCAGTTTGCAGAGGCATAGATACAAGGTAATCACAGAGGTAAAAAGTGTATTTCTATAACTGTGTTGGTTGTGCAAAACTGGGGAATGGGTAATAAAGGGATTATCTACCTTTTTAAACAAAAAAGATTCTGGTGTTTACTGTCCCTTTAAGCAGACAGCAGGAGCGTATGTGCAGCAAGAAAGAGGTGAGCTTCCAAGGATTTATTGCTATCAGACTTTTGCCTAGATTTAGAGTTTGGCGTTAGCTGTCAAAACCAGCGTTAGAGGCTCCTAACGCTGGTTTTGGGCTACCGCTGGTATTTAGAGTTTTGTAGGTAAGGGTCTAACGCTCACTTTGCAGCCGCGACTTTTCCATACCGCAGATCCCCCTACGCCATTTGCGTATCCTATCTTTTCAATGGGATCTTTCTAACACTGGTATTTAGAGTCGTGGCTGAAGTGAGCGTTAGAAATCTAACGACAAAACTCCAGCCGCAGAAAAAAGTCAGGAGTTAAGAGCTTTCTGGGCTAACGCCGGTTCATAAAGCTCTTAACTACTGTGCTCTAAAGTACACTAACACCCATAAACTACCTATGTACCCCTAAACCGAGGTCCCCCCACATCGCCGCCACTCTATTAAAAATTTTTAACCCCTAATCTGCCGACCGCACACCGCCGCCACCTACGTTATCCCTATGAACCCCTAATCTGCTGCCCCTAACACCGCCAACCCCTATATTATATTTATTAACCCCTAATCTGCCGACATGACCTCACCGCCACTATAATAAATGTATTAACCCCTAATCCGCCTCACTCCCGCCTCAATAACCCTATAATATATAGTATTAACCCCTAATCTGCCCTCCCTAACATCGCCGACACCTAACTTCAAGTATTAACCCCTAATCTGCCGACCGGACCTCACCGCTACTCTAATACATTTATTAACCCCTAAAGCTAAGTCTAACCTTAACACTAACACCCCCCTAAATTAAATATAATTTAAATCTAACGAAATAAATTAACTCTTATTAAATAAATTAATCCTATTTAAAGCTAAATACTTACCTGTAAAATAAATCCTAATATAGCTACAATATAAATTATAATTATATTGTAGCTATTTTAGGATTAATATTTATTTTACAGGCAACTTTGTATTTATTTTAACCAGGTACAATAGCTATTAAATAGTTAAGAACTATTTAATAGTTACCTAGTTAAAATAATTACAAAATTACCTGTAAAATAAATCCTAACCTAAGTTACAATTAAACCTAACACTACACTATCAATAAATTAATTAAATACAATATCTACAATTACCTACAATTAAACCTAACACTACACTATCAATAAATTAATTACATACAATACCTACAAATAAATACAATTAAATAAACTAACTAAAGTACAAAAAATAAAAAAGAACTAAGTTACAAAAAATAAAAAAATATTTACAAACATTAGAAAATTATTACAACAATTTTAAACTAATTACACCTACTCTAAGCCCCCTAATAAAATAACAAAGACCCCCAAAATAAAAAAATGCCCTACCCTATTCTAAAATTAAAATAGAAAAGCTCTTTTACCTTACCAGCCCTTAAAAGGGCCTTTTGCGGGGCATGCCCCAAAGAATTCAGCTCTTTTGCATGTAAAAAAAAAACATACAATACCCCCCCAACATTACAACCCACCACCCACATACCCCTAATCTAACCCAAACCCCCCTTAAATAAACCTAACACTAAGCCCCTGAAGATCTCCCTACCTTGTCTTCACCACACCGGGTCCACCGATTCGTCCTGGCTCCGACGTCTTCATCCAAGCCCAAGCGGGGGCTGAAGAGGTCCATGATCCGGCTGAAGTCTTCATCCAAGCGGGAGCTGAAGAGGTCCATGATCTGGCTGAAGTCTTCATCCAAGCAGGAGCTGAAGAGGTCCATGATCCGGCTGAAGTCTTCTATCAAGCGGCATCTTCAATCTTCTTTCTTCCGGATCCATGTTCATCCCGCCGACGCGGAACATCCATCTTCACCGACGACTTCCCGACGAATGATGGTTCCTTTAAGGGACGTCATCCAAGATGGCGTCCCTCGAATTCCGATTGGCTGATAGGATTCTATCAGCCAATCGGAATTAAGGTAGGAAAATTCTGATTGGCTGATGGAATCAGCCAATCAGATTCAAGTTCAATCCGATTGGCTGATCCAATCAGCCAATCAGATTGAGCTTGCATTCTATTGGCTGATCGGAACAGCCAATAGAATGCGAGCTCAATCTGATTGGCTGATTCCATTAGCCAATCAGAATTTTCCTACCTTAATTCCGATTGGCTGATAGACTCCTATCAGCCAATCGGAATTCGAGGGACGCCATTTTGGATGACGTCCCTTAAAGGAACCGTCATTCGTCGGGAAGTTGTCGGTGAAGATGGATGTTGCGTGTCGGCGGGATGAACATGGATCCGGAAGAAAGAAGATTGAAGACCCCGCTTGGAAGATGACATCGCCCGGATGGAAGACTTCTTCAGCGCCGCTTGGAGGATCACTTCATTGGATGGAAGACTTCTTCAGCGCCGCTTGGAGGATCACTTCTGCTGCTCCGGATCTCCTCTTCAGTTCCATCGGTGGCTCGGCTGAGTGAAGACGACTCAAGGTAGGATGATCTTCAGGGGGGTAGTGTTAGTTTTTTTTAAGGGGGGTTTGGGTTAGATTAGGGGTATGAGGGTGGTGGGTTTTAATGTTGGGGGGGGGTTGTATTTTTCTTTTACAGGCAAAAGAGCAGTTTTCTTTGGGGCATGCCCCGCAAAAGGCCCTTTTAAGGGCTGGTAAGGTAAAAGAGCTTTGAACTTTTTAAATTTAGAATAGGGTAGGGCATTTTTTTTATTTTGGGGGGCTTTGTTATTTTATTAGGGGGCTTAGAGTAGGTGTAATTAGTTTAAAATTGTTGTAATATTTTTCTAATGTTTGTAAATATTTTTTTATTTTTTGTAACTTAGTTCTTTTTTATTTTTTGTACTTTAGTTAGTTTATTTAATTGTATTTATTTGTAGGTAGTGTATTTAATTAATTTATTGATAGTTTAGTGTTAGGTTTAATTGTAACTTAGGTTAGGATTTATTTTACAGGTAATTTTGTAATTATTTTAACTAGGTAGCTATTAAATAGTAAATAACTATTTAATAGCTATTGTACCTGGTTAAAATAAATACAAAGTTGCCTGTAAAATAAATATTAATCCTAAAATAGCTACAATATAATTATAATTTATATTGTAGCTATATTAGGGTTTATTTTACAGGTAAGTATTTAGCTTTAAATAGGATTAATTTATTTATTAAGAGTTAATTTATTTAGTTAGATTTAAATTATATTTAACTTAGGGGGGTGTTAGTGTTAAGGTTAGACTTAGCTTTAGGGGTTAATAAATTTATTAGAGTAGCGGTGAGGTCCGGTCGGCAGATTAGGGGTTAATAATTGTAGGTAGGTGGAGGCGACGTTGGGGGCGGCAGATTAGGGGTTAATGAATATAATATAGGGGTCGGCGGTATTAGGGGCAGCAGATTAGGGGTTCATAGGGATAACGTAGGTTGCGGCGGTGTACGGAGCGGCAGATTAGGGGTTAAAAAAAATATACAGGGGTCAGCGATAGCGGGGGCGGCAGATTAGGGGTTAATAAGTGTAAGGCTAGGGGTGTTTAGACTCGGGGTACATGTTAGGGTGTTAGGTGCAGACTTAGGAATTGTTTCCCCATAGGAAACAATGGGGCTGCGTTAGGAGCTGAACGCTGCTTTTTTGCAGGTGTTTGGGTTTTTTTCAGCTCAAAATGCCCCATTGTTTTCTATGGGGGAATCGTGCACGAGCACGTTTTTGAAGCTGGCCGCGTCCGTAAGCACCGCTGGTATTGAGACTTGCAGTGGCGGTAAATATGCTTTACGCTCCCTTTTTGGATGCCTAACGCAGCCCTTCTGTGAACTCTAAATACCAGCGGTATTTAAAAGGTGCGGGCGAAAAAAAGCCAGCGTTAGATATGCGGGTCGTTACCGACAAAACTCTAAATCTAGCCGTTTATTAGCAGCTGCTTCTTTTCTTTCTTGAATACAGACATAGGTGGCAGATTGAAGCAGGTTCATTATGTTTTATTTGTGATCATTATCTGGTGGCCTTTATGTACTATGCTTTTGAGCCTCATGTAATGGATATTTTATAGCCAGAAACTTTCTGTGTCTGTTTATCATTATTAAACTAATAGCTATGCCCCCTAACCTAACAACCCCTAAATTAACCCCAATTACAATACACTAACATAAAATAAAAAAATAGTATCTACATTAAAAAATAATAAACAATTACAAAAAAATAATAATAATTTAAAAACCTTAACATTACTGAAAATAAAAAAACATACCTTTACTCAAAATAAAAAAAAACTAAGATTACATAAAAATAAAAAATCCTAACATTAATGGGACAATGAACCAGGGGTCAAGTCCTACATAAAAAAGTGTGGGAACTCACCAAGACTTCCACCCCGCTCACAATTAAAGGACCACTCAATGCAGTAGAATTACATAATTAACAAGTACATAATAAAAAGACAATTTTTTTTTCTGACAATTTTTTTTTTTTTATCCCATTTTCCGGCCCCCTGTATCACGTGACAGACATCAACCAATCACAGACTAGTATATATATACCCTGTGAGCTTCTGCACATGCTCAGTATGATTTTGTTCCCCAGAAAGTATGAATATAAAAAGACTGTGCAAAATTTGATTATGGAAGTAAATTGGAAAGTGTTTTAAAACTGCATACTCTATCTGAATCATAAAAGTTAATTTTGACTTGAATGTCCCTTCACACACTATATTTATATGTATATAATCTATACATTCTGGTTAATGAAAGCAAATTATAACTATTGAAGGGCTGAAGGGCCTGAGGATGGACACCATGGTTACATTTTTACATGGCAGGGGTGACATTTTTATTTATAATTTAGGATTCAACTGATACTGAATACTAAGAAGCTAGGCACACACTTTTTAGAACACATGAAGGGGCATTTGTATATAGATGATGTTGAATAATCCAAAAAGCTAAGAGTCTTAGTCAAATTTTAGGAGATTTTAATTCCTTGGCTAATAGGATGCGCAAGGCTATGTTAATGTTATATTATGATCTTGATAAGGTTTGTGTGTGCACTCACTCTGTAGTAAAAAAACAATGATAATGGAACTTAAAGTAAAATTATGGTCACAAGCCATATGAGTGCCATTTTCTTTTACCATTTACACATATACCAAGTAAATGTGAAGAAAGTAACACTGGGGGAGGAAGCAGAAGACATGAGGGCACAGTAACATTAAAAAAAAAACTGGTCTCCTTTTACTTTGGGATGAAACTGGTAAGGTTGAATCTGCAGTAAATAAATTAATATCTTGCACAGGTGCATCATTCTGTAGAGAATCTGGCCTGCTGACCATAAATTGATAGACATTCAGACACCAACTTAGATAAACAGACTGCACATACTATTGGTGTATAAAATAAAGTAATTGGGCTTATCCTACTTTAAGATGTTTCACGAACACATTTAATGCAAGGGCTATTTTTCTTTGTGTGTACACATGTATTTCTATTTCCAGCTATATCTGGAAAAACTAAAAGTAATTCCAATCAGAGAGAAAGCAGGAAGCTGGAAGGACATGACTCTTCCCTGCTTGAGGAGCACATTTTTTCTTTGGTGAAACTGAACTTTTTTTTAAAGTAACTAAACTAGAGACACATGAACGCCTGTCAAGATCCAGGGTGTCCATACTTTGCTTTTAACTCACATGGTGCATAGCCAGCTTAGCTTCACTTTCTCACACCCTTCTTCCTCCCCACTCCTTCCTTTCCAGGGTGGGCTGAGACCTGTGTCTGACAGCAACTCCAGACTACTCCTCTGTTACAGAGTCTCACCCACATAAGGTGCAATCGTATTTCTACTGAGGGGAGATAAATAACACCGGAGAAAGTCATACAGAAATGTAAGCACCATGTATTCTACACAGTGCGTGATGATCACACAGCAGGCTCGCTGACAGGCTTGCATTTAGTGTATTGTAGGAAGTGTTACTACCCATTACTAGATGATCTCACTATCCCTGTAACCAGCCTGTGCTCCAGCTCCTCCCACCAAAAGCAGCAATGTTTACTAAAACATTTCTGTTCTCTTTCCAGGGGGAACTTAGTTCCTCCTGCAAAAATAGTGCAGGAACTCCATTCCCATGCGTTCCCGCTGGATTTGAACACTGAACTGAACCAAATTTTTTTATTTTGTGATTCAGATAGAACATGCAATTTTAAGCAACTTTCTAATTTACTCCTATTATCAAATGTTCTTAATTCTCTTGGTATCTTTATTTGAAAAGCAAGAATGTAATGTTTAGATGCCGGCCCATTTTTGGTGAACAACTTGGGTTGTTCTTGCTGATTAGTGGATAAATTCACCCACCAATAAACAAGTGCTGTACAGTATCCGCAACCAAAAAGTATCTGGCTCCTTAGCTTAGAAGTCTTCTTTTTCAAATAAAGATAGCAAGAAAACGAAAAATAAAATTGATAATAGGAGTAAATTAGAAAGTTGCTTAAAATCCCATGCTCTATCTGAATGACAAAAGAAAAAAATTGGGTTAAAAAAAAAAGAAAAATCTAAGATTACAGGGGAAAAAACTACATTATCCAAAAAAAAATGTCCCCCTAATCTAATACCCCATAAAAACAAAAAAAGCCACCCAAAATAAAAACACCCCCTAATCTAACAATAAACTACCAATATCCCGTAAAAGGGCCTTTTGTAGGGCATTGCCCTAAATTTAGCATTTTATTTACTTAAATAATATACTAAGTCCCCCCTAACAGTGCAACCACCCAACCCCCCCAAAATAAAAAAGACCTAACTTAAAAAAAATCTACCCATTGCCCTTAAAGGGGCATTTGTATGGGCATTGCCCTTAAAATGGCAATCAGCTCTTTTAGTGCCCATGAAAATAAAAAAAGCCCTAATCTAAAAAAAGATGAAAATTGAAGATGGTGCCACCTCTGCTCCACGACACTGGGATGAAGATAGAAGATGTAGCCACCTGGAAGAAGACCTTCACCGCCGGACTCCAGGAATGGTCAGTACCTATTTCGGGGCTAGTGTTAGGATTTTTTTTATTTTTTGGGGTGTTTTTTTTTAGATTAGGGCTTTTTATTTTTCGTAAATGGGCAGTAAAAGAACTGATTGCCCTTTAATTGCAATGGGTAGAATCAGTTTTTTTTTATAGTTAGGTCTTTTTTATTTTGGGGGGTGTGGTGGGGGGGGGGGGGTTGCTGTTAGAGGGTAATTTGTAAAAGAACTGATCGCTTTAGGGCAATGCCCTACAAAAGACCCTTTTAAGGGCTATTGATAGTTTAGTTTTAGCTTTTTTTTATTATTTTGGGGTGGCTTTTTTGTTTTTATAGGGGTATTAGATTAGGTTCAATTTTTTTTATTTTGGATAATTTTGTTAAATTGTTTTCTGTAATCTTAGATTTTTTTATTTTTTGTAATCTTAGGTTTTTTATTTTAATTTAATCTTTTTTTATTGGAATCTTAGGTTTTTTCATGTAAAGATAGAACTTTTTTATTTTGTGTAATTTTAAAATATTTTTTAAGGTAGTATTTTTTATTTTATGTAATTGTATTTTAATTGGTGTTAATTTAGGGGGTGTTAGGTTAGGAGGCTTAGTTATCAGATTGATACTTTGCATTGTGGGGCATTTGCGGTTTAGGGGTTAATACTTTTTATAGTAGTTGCATTGTGGGTGGATGGCGGATTAGGGGTTAATATGTAATTAGGTACTTTACGTTGTGGGTGGATGGCGGATTAGGGGTTAATAACTTTATTAGGTACTTTGCGACGTAGGGTTGGCAGATTGCGGGTTAATACATTTTATTAGTTATTGCAGTGGGGGGATGGCAGTTTAAAAGTAGAAATTGCGCATGCATTAGGGGCTCGATCCGATAAAAATCATCGCCCGCAAAAGCCGGCGACACCAAAATTTGCGCTGGTTTGGTATCCTATATACGTAACCTAGAAGTTACGCGCGTATATTTCTGCCGTCAGCCGTAGTTTTTTTCGCCATAGACAGGTATACCAAACCAGCGCAGTTTGGTATCCAATATACAGCGTAAGGACTTACGTGGCGAAAATGGAGAAATCTTACTCCATTTTCACCTCGCCACAAAAAGCAGCCGTAAGAAGCCTTACGCTGACTATTGGAGCCCCGTAACTACCTAAACTACCTTCAAAATAAAACCTAACACCTAACGCATGCGCAATGTCTATCTACCTGTCAACCGCGATCCCCCGCCGCAATCCCTAATAAAGTATTTAACCCCTAAACCGCCGCTCCCGGACCCCGCCGCCATCTACATAAACTAACCCCCTACTGTGAGCCCCTAAAACCGCCACCATCTAACTGATCTATCCCCTATTGTGAACCCCTAAAACCACCGCCATCTACCTGATCTATCCCCTAATGTGAACCCCTAAAACCGCCGCCATCTACCTGATCTATCCCCTAATGTGAACCCCTTACACTGCCGCCATCTACCTTATCTATCCCCTAATCTGACCCCTTACACCGCCGCCACCTATATAAAAATTATTAACCCCTAATCTAATCCCCCTATACTGCCGCCAGCTATATTAATATTATTAACCCCTAATCTAATATCCCTAAAGTAATAAGCTCCATTACCAGCCCTTAAAAGGGCCTTTTGCGGGGCTTTGCCCCAAAGTAAACAGCTCTTTTGCCCTATAACCTGCCCTCCCTACACCGCCGCCACCTATATTAATAGTATTAACCCCTAATGTAAGCCCCTTACACCGCCGCCATCTATATTAAAATTATTAACCCCTAATTTAATCTACCTACCCCGCCGCCAGCTATATTATCTATATTAACCCTAAGTATATTATAGTTAATATAGTTATTACATTATATATATTAACTATATTAACCCTAATTATATTAAGGTTAATATAGTTAATATAGTTAATATAGTTACTATAGTATTTATATTAACTATATTAACTATATCTAACCCTAACACCCCTAACTAAAATCTTATTAAATAAATCTAATTCATATTATAAACTAAAATATTCCTATTTAAATCTAAATACTTACCTATAAAATAAACCCTAAGATAACTACAATATAATTAATAATTACATTATAGCTATGTTAGGGTTTATATTTATTTTACAGGTAAATTGCTAATTATTTTAACTAGGTATAATAGCTATTAAATAGTTATTAACTATTTAATAGCTACCTAGTTAAAATAATTACCCAAATACCTGTAAAATAAATCCTAACCTAAGTTACAAATACACCTACACTATCAATAAATTAAATAAACTACAAATATCTATCTAAAAATACAATTAAATAAACTAAACTAAATTACAAAAAAAACCAAACACTAAATTACAAAAAATAAGAAAAAAATTACAAGATTTTTAAGCTAATTACACCTATTCTAAGCCCCCTAATAAAATAATAAACCCCCAAAATAAAAAAATGCCCTACCCTATTCTAAATTAAACAAGTTCAAAGCTCTTTTACCTTACCAGCCCTTAAAAGGGCCTTTTGTGGGGCATACCCCAAAGAAAACTGCTCTTTTGCCTAAAAAAAACCCACAATACCACCCCCAACATTACAACCCACCACCCACATACCCCTAATCTAACCCAAACCCCCCTTAAATAAACCTAACACTACCCCCCTGAAGATCTCCCTACCTTGTCTTCACCCAACCGGGCCGAACTCCTCATCCGATCCGGGCGATGTCTTTATCCAAGCGGCAAAGAAGAAGTCTTCATCCCGGCGATGTCTTTATCCAAGCGGCAAAGAAGAAGTCTTCATCCCGGCGATGTCTTTATCCAAGCGGCAGCAAAGTCTTCTTCCATCCGGCAGCATCTTCCATCAAGCGGCATCTTCAATCTTCTTTCTTCGCTCCTCCGACGCGGAGCATCCATCCCGGCCGACGACTGAACGACGAATGAGGTACCTTTAAATGACATCATACAAGATGGCGTCCGTCGAATTCCGATTGGCTGATAGGATTCTATCAGCCAATCGGAATTAAGGTAGAAAAATCTGATTGGCTGATTGAATCAGCCAATCAGATTCAAGCCAATCGGATTGAACTTGAATCTGATTGGCTGATTCAATCAGCCAATCAGATTTTTCTACCTTAATTCCGATTGGCTGATAGAATCCTATTAGCCAATAGGAATTCGACGGACGCCATCTTGGATGACGTAATTTAAAGGTACCTCATTCGTCGTTCAGTCGTCGGTCGGGATGGATGCTCCGCGTCGGAGGAGCGAAGAAAGAAGATTGAAGATGCCGCTTGATGGAAGATGCTGCCGGATGGAAGAAGACTTTGCTGCCGCTTGGATAAAGACATCGCCGGGATGAAGACTTCTTCTTTGCCGCTTGGATAAAGACATCGCCGGGATGAAGACTTCTTCTTTGCCGCTTGGATAAAGACATCGCCCGGATCGGATGAGGAGTTCGGCCCGGTTGGGTGAAGACAAGGTAGGGAGATCTTCAGGGGGGTAGTGTTAGGTTTATTTAAGGGGGTTTTGGGTTAGATTAGGGGTATGTGGGTGGTGGGTTGTAATGTTGGGGGGTGGTATTGTGTTTTATTTTCAGACAAAAGAGCAGTTTTCTTTGGGGCATGCCCCGCAAAAGGCCCTTTTAAGGGCTGGTAAGGTAAAAGAGCTTTGAACTTGTTTAATTTAGAATAGGGTAGGGCATTTTTTTATTTTGGGGGTTTATTATTTTATTAGGGGGCTTAGAATAGGTGTAATTAGCTTAAAAATCTTGTAATTTTTTTATTTTTTGTAATTTAGTGGTTTTTTTTTTTGTAATTTAGTTTAGTTTATTTAATTGTATTTTTAGATAGATATTTGTAGTTTATTTAATTTATTGATAGTGTAGGTGTATTTGTAACTTAGGTTAGGATTTATTTAAAAGTAATTGGGTAATTATTTTAACTAGGTAGCTATTAAATAGTTAATAACTATTTAATAGCTATTATACCTAGTTAAAATAATTAACAATTTACCTGTAAAATAAATATAAACCCTAACATAGCTATAATGTAATTATTAATTATATTGTAGCTATCTTAGGGTTTATTTTATAGGTAAGTATTTAGATTTAAATAGGAATATTTTAGTTTATAATATGAATTAGATTTATTTAATAAGAATTTAGTTAGGGGTGTTAGGGTTAGATATAGTTAATATAGTTAATATAAATACTATAGTAACTATATTAACTATATTAACCCTAATATAATTAGGGTTAATATAGTTAATATATATAATGTAATAACTATATTAACTATAATATACTTAGGGTTAATATAGATAATATAGCTGGCGGCGGGGTAGGTAGATTAAATTAGGGGTTAATAATTTTAATATAGATGGTGGCGGTGTAAGGGGCTTACATTAGGGGTTAATACTATTAATATAGGTGGCGGCGGTTTAGGGAGGGCAGGTTATAGGGCAAAAGAGCTGTTTACTTTGGGGCAAAGCCCCGCAAAAGGCCCTTTTAAGGGCTGGTAATGGAGCTTATTACTTTAGGGATATTAGATTAGGGGTTAATAATATTAATATAGCTGGCGGCGGTATAGGGGGATTAGATTAGGGGTTAATAATTTTTATATAGGTGGCGGCGGTGTAAGGCGTCAGATTAGGGGATAGATAAGGTAGATTGCGGCGGTGTAAGGGGTTCACATTAGGGGATAGATCAGGTAGATGGCGGCGGTTTTAGGGGTTCACATTAGGGGATAGATCAGGTAGATGGCGGCGGTGTAAGGGGTTCACATTAGGGGATAGATCAGGTAGATGGCGGCGGTTTTAGGGGTTCACATTAGGGGATAGATCAGTTAGATTGTGGCGGTTTTAGGGGCTCACAGTAGGGGGTTAGGTTATGTAGATGGCGACGGGGTCCGGGAGCGGAGGTTTAGAGGTTAAATACTTTATTAGGGATTGCGGCGGGGGATCGTGGTTGACAGGTAGATAGACATTGCGCATGCGTTAGGTGTTAGGTTTTATTTTGCAGGTAGTTTAGGTAGTTACGGGGCTCCAATAGTCAGCATAAGGCTTCTTACGGCTGCTTTTTGTGGCGAGGTGAAAATGGAGTAAGATTTCTCCATTTTCGCCACGTAAGTCCTTACGCTGTATATTGGATACCAAACTGCGCTGGTTTGGCATACCTGTCTATGGCCAAAAAACTACGGCCGATGGCAGAAATATATGCTCGTAACTTCTAGGTTACGCCGTATATAGGATACCAAACCAGCGCAAATTTTGGCGCCGCCGGCTTTTGCGGGCGCCGATTTTTATCGGATCGAGCCCTAGGTGTTTGTTAAGGTTTCTAGGGAGATGCAGTAGTTTCATATTCAGATCATGGCTTGCTGCACCTGCCTATGTGAGGCGAGGTGCAAACGGAGTAAAATTTCTCCATTCTCGCTGCCTAAGTTCTTGCGCTGAATATATGATACTGACTTGCGACGACGGTTCTATGTTAATTTATGAGAGTAAAAACTGTGTGGGATGGGTAAAAAATACGCGTTGCACTTGTATGCGTCGCTGTATATGTGATTGCTAGATTCAGCAAAAAATTGGCGATGTCGGCTTTTTCACACAACGCCGCATTTGTTATCTCACCCAGAATGCCTAGCTATAAGTGTTGTTAGTGCTCTGGTAAAAGTTGCAAAGTATCAACTTCCCTTCTGCAAAATAATAATTAAATAATGTATTTAATGTGGGTGTAATATCCTCTGTCACACTTTTATAAAAGTTGTTAGGTAATTGATCAGGTTTGCTGCTTTGGTAAGTACATAATAATTGGGTGATTAATATCCTTTCATTTATCCGTAGAATATTTGGGACCTGTATTTCTTATTACTAAAAACATATTTATCCAGAGAAAATATAGTTTAAAAGTATTTATGGAATTAAAGGGACATTAAACACTTTGAGATGGTAATATAAAATGATAAATTGTATATAATAAAACAACTCTGCAATATACTTTCATTATTTATTTTGTCCTCTTTGCTTGCAATTCCATTCTGAAATTGTGAGCTTTTCAGTTCCTGTTAGAAATGGAAGTGCAGAATACTGTTATATTCCACACAGCCATTGGCTGAACACTCTAGTGACCTATTTATAACTGACCCTAATTGGCCACAGCAGAGAAGGTAACACAAGTTACAACATGGCAGCTCCCAGTGTTTTATAGACACTAAAACTTTACACTTATTTTCTCACTTTTTAAACAACTAATGAAACTTTAAAAAATACATCTATATGTTAGTCATGGACTAATCTTTTCTTTGAATGCATCATTCTATCTATCATGTATTTAGTGTTTAATGTCCCTTTAATTGCTTCTCCCTATTATTAAGAAAATGAATTTCCTATTTCTTTTAACCTTAAAATTTTAGATTGTTTAACATATATTTGGGAAAGAAAAAAATTCTGATTTTTTTTCTTGACAGAGGGCTTTGAAGTTAAGAGTTATTGAGGAGTGAACAGAAAATATAAAAAAATGTATATCTGGTTTCATTTATAGATAAGACAGCATTTCAGATACAAAACACATACTGTATCTCTCCTAGAGAAGGATCTATGTCCCCTAGACTCACAAGTTTATGCTTTTACATCCTGATTCATTCTTCTCCTGATATCTCTTCAAATATTGTCCTAAATTATTTTAAATTTTTTTTACATTTATATCACTCCCAATCTGATTATTTACAGTCGGATAGATTACGAGTTTTGGGGTATGAGTGAAAAAGCATCGTTATGACTCTTTTTCACTACTGCTGGTATTACAAGTCTTGAAGGTTTAGCTGCACCACACACTTTTTTGGCCGGAACGCAATGTAACTACCGCAAGCTTTTAAAAAGTCCTTTTTCAATGGGACTTTCACAGCGCTGGTATTACGAGTTTGCCTGTCCGGCCAAAAAGTGAGCGGTACAGCCAATACCGTCAAGATACCGTAAACTGAAAGTCAGTAGTTATGGGTTTTAGGCTACAACATAAAACTCATTTCTAAAGTACACTAACACCCATAAATTACCTATTAACCCCTAAACCGAGGCCCTCCCGCATCGCAAACAATAAAATAAAATTATTCACCCCTAATCTGCCGCTCCGGACATCGCTGCCACTATAATAAACTTATTATACCCCCTAAACCGCCGCACTCCTGCATCGTAAACACTAGTTAAATATTATTAACCCCTAATCTGCTGCCCCCAAAATCGCCTCCACTATACTAAAGTTATTAACCCCTAAACAAAACCCTAAGTCTAACCCTAACACCCCTAACTTCAACATAATTAAAATAAATCTAAATAAATATTACTATCATTAACTAAATAATTCCTATTTAAAACTAAATACTTACCTGTAAAATAAACCCTAAGCTAGCTACAATATAACTAATAGTTACATTGTATCTATCTTAGGTTTTATTTTTATTTTAAAGGTAAGTTTGTATTTATTTTAACTAGGTAGACTAGTTACTAAATAGTTATTAACTATTTACTAATTATCTAGTTAAAATAAATACAAATTTACCTGTAAAATAAAACCTAACCTGAGTTACTCTAACACCTAACCTTACACTACAATTAAATAAATTACATTAATTAAATACAATTAACTAAATAAAAAAAAAAAAACTAAATTACACAAAATAAAAAAGAAATTATCAAATATTTAAACTAATACACCTAATCTAATAGCCCTATCAAAATAACCCCCCCCAAAAAAAAATATGCCCCTAGCCTACAACAAACTACCAATGTCCCTTAAAAGAGCCTTTTGCGGGGCATTGCCCCAAAGAAATCAGCTCTTTTACCTGAAAAAAAAAATACAAACAACCCCCAACAGTAAAACCCACCACCCTCGCAACCAACCCCCAGAATAAAATCCTATATAAAAAAACTTAAGCTCCCCATTGCCCTGAAAGGGGCATTTGGATGGGCATTGCCCTTAAAGGGCATTTAGCTCTTTTTCTGCTCAAACCATAATCTAAAAATAAAACCCACCCAATAAACCCTTAAAAAAACATAACACTAACCCCCCGAAGATCGACTTACAGTTTTTGAAGACCAGACATCCATCCTCAACGAAGCCGGCAGAAGTCTTCATCCAAGCAGGCCAAAGTCTTCATCTAAGCCAGCAGAATACTTCATCCAGACGGCATCTTCTATCTTCATCCATCCGGCGCAGAGTGGCTCTATCTTAAAGACATCTGGCGCGGAGCATCCTCTTCTTTCCACGGCTAATGAAGAATGAAGGTTCCTTTAAGGGATGTCATCCAAGATGGCGTCCCTTGAATTCCGATTGGCTGATAGAATTCTATAAGCCAATCAGAATTAAAGGTGAAAAAATCCTATTGGCTGATGCAATCAGTCAATAGGATTGAGCTTCAATCCTATTGGCTGATCCAATCAGCCAATAGAATACAAGCTCAATCCTATTGGCCGCCATCTACCCCACCGCCATCTACCTTACCTACCCCCTAAAGTGAGCTCCTACCCCGCCGCCATCTACCTTACCTACCCCCTAAAGTGAGCCCCTTACACCGCCGCCATCTACCTTACCTACCCCCTAAAGTGAGCCCCTTACACCACCGCCATCTACCTTACCTACCCCCTAAAGTGAGCCCCTTAAACCGCCGCCATCTATTTTATAAATATTAACCCCTAATTTAATCCCCCTACACCGCCACCAGCTATATTAACTATATTAACCCTAATTATATTAGGGTTAATATAGTTAATATAGTTATTATATTACATATATTAACTATATTAACCCTAATTATATTAGGGTTAATATAGTTAATATCGTTATTATATTATATATATACTAGTACTAAAGCCCGTGTACACGGGCCATTTTTTGCAGTACAGCGGTCCCACCCCTTGCTCTCACCCCCTCTCTATTGCTCTCTCTCCCCCTCTCTTTTGCTTTCTCTCCCCCCTCTCCTTTGCACTCTACCCTCTTTTGCTCTCTCTCCCCTCTTTGGCTCTCTCTGCCCCCTCTTTTGTTCTCTCCCCCCTCTTTGGCTCTCTCCCCCCTCTTTGGCTCTCTCTCCCCCCCTCTTTGGCTCTCTCTCCCCCCTCTTTTGCTCTCTCTCCCCCCCTCTTTTGTTCTCTCCCCCCTCTTTGGCTCTCTCTCCCCCCCTCTTTGGCTCTCTCTGCCCCCTCTTTTGTTCTCTCCCCCCTCTTTGGCTCTCTCTCCCCCCTCTTTGACTCTCTCCCCCCTCTTTGGCTCTCTCTGCCCCCTCTTTTGTTCTCTCCCCCTCTTTTGCTCTCTCTCTCCCCTCTTTGGCTCTCTCCCCCCTTTCTTTTGCTCTCTCTGCCTCCTCTTTTGTTCTCTCCCCCCTCTTTGGCTCTCTCTCCCCACTCTTTGGCTCTCTCTGCCCCCTGTTAGGCTCTCTCTCCCCCCTCTTTGGCTCTCTTCCCCCCTCTTTTGTTCTCTCCCCCCTCTTTGGCTCTCCCCCCCCCCCCTCTATTTGTCTCTCTCCCCCCTCTTTGGCTCTCTCTCACCACTCTTTGGCTCTCTCTGCCCCATCTTTTGTTCTCTCCCCCCTCTATTTGGCTCTCTCTGCCCCCTCTTTTGTTCTCTCCCCCCTCTATTTGGCTCTCTCCCTCATATATTTGGCTCTCTCCCCCCTTCTTTGGCCCTTCTCCCCCCCTTATTTGGGCCTTCTCCCCCCTCTCTTGCTCCCTCTCTTGCCACGCCCCCATCGCGGCACCCCGCCCGGCCACGCCCCCTCACGACGACACCCGCACGGCCACGCCCAATCACGGCGACACCCGCATGGCCACGCCCATCGCGGTGACACCCGCCCGGCCACGCCCCCATCGCGGCACTACATGGGAGGTGAGTGACAGCTTGCCTCGCGCTCCCCAGACCTCACAGCTATTCAGCTTGTATGCTGTGTACCTCGCGCACGCCTGCTGTCACTCACCTCCCATGTAGCGCGCGGCCGCTTCTCACAGCTGTTACTGGCCTTGCTGTACCTCGCGCACGCCGACTGTCACATGGGAGCGCGGCCGCTTCTCACAGCTGTTACTGGCCTCGCTTCAAGCCGACACTGATCAAGGCCAGGTATGTTTGTCACGTGCAGTCTCTACTGCGCATGACTGCATCTGACAAACATACTTGGCCAATTATTATATAGGATCAAGTATAATAACCCTATCTAACTCTAACATCCCTAACTAAATTCTTATTAAAATAGATCTAATTAATATTAATATTATTAATTAAAATATTCTTATTTAAATCTAAATACTTACCTATAAAATAAACCCTAAGATAGCTACAATGTAATTAATAATTACATTGTAGCTATTTTAGGGTTTATATTTATTTTACAGGTAACTTGGTATTTATTTTAACTAGGTACAATAGCTATTAAATAGTTAATAACTATTTAATAGCTACCTAGTTAAAATAATTGCCAATTTACCTGTAAAATAAATCCTAACCTAAGTTACAAATACACCTACACTATCAATAAATTAAATAAACTACAAATATCTAAACTAAAATACAATAAAATAAACTAAACTAAATTACAAAAAACAAACAAACACTAAATTACAAAAAATAAAAAAAAATTACAAGATTTTTAAGCTAATTACACCTATTCTAAGCCCCCTAATAAAATAATAAAGCCCCCAAAATAAAAAAATGTCCCTACCCTATTCTAAATTAAAAAAGTTCACAGCTCTTTTACCTTACCAGCCCTTAAAAGGGCTTTTTGCGGGGCATGCCCCAAAGAAAACAGCTCTTTTGCCTGTAAAAAAAACCACACAATACCACCCCCCAACATTACAACCCACCACCCACATACCCCTATTCTAAACCCACCCAAACCCCCCTTAAAAAAACCTAACACTATCCCCCTGAAGATCTCCCTGGTTCATCCAATCGGATTGAATTTGAATCTTATTGGCTGATTCAATCAGCCAATCAGATTTTTCTACCTTAAAGGGACAGTTTACCCAAATCAAGACCTATTTTTATTTAATTTATCAAGCTAAATTAAACCTATATGTGTGTGTCTTTTTTTATAAAATGTTTTGTAACTGAATATAATATATTTGTAAAGTGCTGTACTTATGGGCTGCTAACAATACCCATTTAGATATTTTCTGGCCGCGCGGCCACTCGAGCACAGTCCCTTCTGTGCAGGGTGCATGTTCCAGCCCCTTTGGTGACGTCGCCGCTAGTATGAACACGGACGTGCCCTCAATAAAAAGCTTGTCCGTGTTTAGCAGTGAGTTCTTGGTTTATGCTTGCAGCTGGTGCACGCGAGTTGTAGAGGTCATTTTTGCACTCACTGCGATTTTATTATGTGAGGGCTATGAGAGATAACCTGTAGACCGCGTGAATTCAGCATTACATACACAAGGTTTCTTTCACATGATGAAACCCACATCTGAGGGTCTATGTTGGTGCTCTGTTTCTGTGCTGATTGCGGATTACTGATTGCGCTGCCTGGAGCAAAAGTTGCTTCCATCTAATGCCATGAATGGTTTTAAGATAAAAGCGCACCCCCGTCCGCGTGCGCACGCACCATTGATGTAAGTGGCGCGCTTCTATGATAATTGCGCATGCGTTTTGCAAAACTAAGCTACTTTGCATAAAATTAACTAGAAGATTTTGATAGGCTACGAGGCAGGGTAAGAAAGTTTGCAAGCACTGCCCTTTTATCTGGGTGTTCCAAGATCGGCAAATTACAATGCAAAGAAGCGGATTAAAAAGGTAAAAATACTACATATGTTTAAAAGCAGACTTATTCACTGTTCTCTTTTTCTTTACTTCATAAGGTGCTTTTGCTGCTAATGAGCTATTTTACATTGAGTGAACTGCTCCTTTAATTCCGATTGGCTGATAGAATTAGTTATATTGTAGCTAGCGTAGGGCTTATTTTATAGGTAAGTATTTAGTTTTAAATAGGAATTATTTAGTTAATGATAGGAATTTTTAATTAGATTTATTTTAATTATATTAAAGTTAGGGGTGTTAGGGTTAGACTTAGGGTTAGGTTTAGGGGTCAATAACTTTAGTATAGGGGCGGCGAAATTGGGGGCGGCAGATTAGGGGTTAATAAGTGTAGGAAGGTGGCGGCGGTGTCGGGGACAGCCGATTAGGGGTTAATAAGTGTAATGTAGGTGGTGGCGATGTTGGGGGTGGCAGATTAGGGGTGTTTAGACTCAGGGTTTATGTTAGGGTGTTAGATGTAAACATAAGTTTTCTTTCCCCATAGGAATCAATGAGGCTGTGTTACGGATCTTTACGCTCCTTTATTGCAGGTGTTAGGCTTTTTTTTAGCCGGCTCTCCCCATTGATGTCAATAGGGAAATCGTGCACAAGCATGTAAAACCAGCTCAAAGCAGCGCTGGTATTTGAGTGCGGTATGGAGCTCAATTTTGCTCAGCGCTGCTATATTGCCTGCTAACGCCGGGTTTATGAAAAACTGTAATAGCGGCGCAATAAGGAGGTGAGCGGTGGAAATAACTTGCAAGTTAGTATCGAGCCGCTCTTGCCGCAAAACTCGTAATCTAGCCATTTTTTTATTAGATCTATCAATGGGTAATTTAGCAACTAAATGAAGTCTACCTGTTACTATCAAATCTGAGTTTGCATATTCTATAAATTTGTTTTGCATGTTATTCTAAAATTGAACATCTAGTGTATGGAGTTAATAGATATTACATAAGGTAATTTTTAAATTACAAATCTCCCCTCTATGGGGCATATGTATCAAGCTCCGTATGGAGCTTGATGCCCTGTGTTTCTGGCGATCTTGCAGGCTCGTCAGAAACAGCAGTTATGAAGCAGCGGTCACAAAGACCGCTGCTCCATAACCTGTCCGCCTGCTCTGAGCAGACGGACACACATCGCTGGAAATCAACCCGATCTAGTACGATCGGGTTGATTGACACCGCCCTGCTGGCAGCCGATTGGCCGCGAGTCAGCAGGGGGCGGCGTTGCACCAGCAGCTCTTGTGAGCTGCTGGTGCAATGCTGAATATGGCGAGCGTATTGCTCGCCGTATTCAGAGAAGTCTGGCGGACCTGATCCGCACTGTCGGATCAGGTCCACCAGACTTTGATAACTAGAGGCCTATGTCTCTATCTGTAGATGTAATATTACATATTATTTATTTTATTCATAAGAATTGCAATTTTGTTTTTCCTACTCATACTAGCAGATGTTATTCCCTATTTGACCCAATTAGACTTCAGTTTGCTAATTTCTTGTTGTTTTAACCTGAATAAATAAATAAATATATTCTCTTAAATGCTTTAAAATCAATTTTCTTTTTATAGTGGTGGAAATACCACCTATATTCCATGAAACTAAGTTAAGGCCATACATTATTTGTAGGATTCAGTAAAATAATAGACATCTCACAGTTAGATTGAAGCCTAGGGGGAGAAAAATGGAGGGGAGTCATAACAAAAAACAACAACATTTATTTTTATCTGATAAATTAATTTCTTTCTTGGTAGTCCACTAGTACTTACTCTTGGGCTAACATCAACTGACCACAAAGAGGAGGCAAAGACACTAGAGCTTCAAGTATCTCTCCTACTTCCCCTTCTCTCCCAGTAGTGCTTATAACCAAGGATTGTAAGGTAAAAAGGATTGCCACCACCAGAAAAGAAAATTTAGTGGGTTTGTGAACTCTCACTACCATAAAATAAATTAATTTATCAGGTAAGAATACATTTTTGTTTTCATTTAATGGTAGTGAGAGTCTTTACTCTTGGGAACCAATACCCAAGTTGTGGAGTCCACAAAAAAATGGATGGGACATGGTAAGGCAGGCACCTATTTACTAGGAACCACTGCCCTAAGAACCTTTCCCCCAAAGGCTGTCTCTGCTGATGCAAAAAACGTGGCCAAAGTATGCAAAGACAACCAGGTTGCTGCCTTGTATATCTGTTCTACAGAAGCCTCATTCTTGAAGGCCAAGGACATAGAAATAGACAGAGTAGAATGAGCAGTAATCCTAGCAGGCAGCTGCTGTCCTGCCTCCAAGTAAGCTTTGTGGATTGAACTCTTCAACCAGAAAGCTAAAGATACCACAGTAGCCTTCTGGCCCTTTCGATTGCAAGAAACAGACTGGAAGATTGACAAAATTCCTTGGTCGCTTCAAAATAGAATTGTATAGCCCTAACAGCATCTAAATTATGTAACAGTCTACCCTTAAAAGAACTAGGGTTAGGACATAAGGACGGAACCACAATCTCTTCATTAATATTTTTCACTGAAACTACCTTCGCAAAACAACCTTATCCTGAGGAAATATAAAATATAAGGATCACAAGATAGAGCTGACAGTTCAAAAACTCTTCGAGCAGATGAAATATCTAGCAAAAACAATACTTTCCAAGATAACATCTTGAGAAGTATGTATTGATTCAAATGGGGGATTTTGTAAAAACCCTAAGAACCAAATTAAGGCTCTAGGGAGGAGCACTAGGTTTAATTACAGGTCTAATTCTGACAAGAGCCTACACAAAAGATTGAAGTTCTTGAATACTAGTTTGCATAACAAAATGGAAAGAGACGAAATCTGACCCTTAATAGATCTGGCTGATAAACCCTTATCTAGGCCCTCCTTAAGAAACTGTAAAATCCTTGGAATTCTCACAGAATGCCAAGAGTGACACCGATCAGAACACCAAGACAAATAGTTTTCCACTACTTTTTATAAATCTGTCTGGTGACAGGTTTACGAGCCTGGATCAGAGTATCATTAACAGAGTCAGAACTACCTCTATGTGACAGAATCAACCATTTAATCTCCAAGCAGCTAAGCTGAGAGACTGCAGATTTTGATGAAATAATAGTCTATCTGAACTAGATCGATGTACCAGGACCTACGGGGCCATGTTGGTACCTATGAGAATTGCCAAAACACTCTACTGCTTGATAAGTGAAATTACCCTGGGAAGAAGGACAATCTGAGGAAACAGATAAACTAAATGAAACTGCCAAGGAGCAGCTAGAGCATCTATCAGTTCTGCCTGCGGATCCCATGATCTGGACCCATAGCTTGACGAGATGACATGAGATCTATCTCTGGAACACCCTAGCGAGTGATCAGCTGATCGAAAACCTCTTGGTTGAGAGACCATTCTCTTGGATAAAGAGTCTGGAAACTCAAGAAATTTGCCTTCCAGTTCTCCACTTTAGGAATCTGAATGGCCGATATTGTGCATTTCCTGCATAGCTAGGGAACTATTTGTTCACCCCTGAAGATTTATGTATGCCACTGTTGTTATATTGTCAGACTGAAGATAGATAAATAGAGTCAAGTGAAGTAAAGGCCATGCCAGTAAGGGGATGTACATTTTTCCAAGACATTGATGGGTAGAGTTGTTCCTGAGGCGACAAGACACCTTGAGCTCTGTGACAGCCCCACACTGCACCCTACTCAGACAGACTTGCATCCATAGTAATTATTTCCCACACTGAATTGCTACACCCCATGCCCAGAGAAACCTGCCCTGGAGACGTACACCAAGAAAGGGACTGCCTGATAGACTGGTCTAAGCGCACAGACCGAGACAGATTGGAGTGGTCTCCATTTCAATTGTCTGAGCATGCACAGTTGAAGAGGACATAAGCAATACCTGGCAAATGTTATGAAGTCTGATGTCGCCAGCATAAGACCTACTACCTTCATGCACTAAGCAACCAACGTAGAAGGATGAAGCTGAAGCTTCTGACAAGCAGACTGAACCTTGAGTATGAGTTAGTCAGTGAAGATAACTCCCAGAAAACATACACTCGTTCGAAGAATGAGAGAGCTTTTGGACATGTTGATCTTCCAATCATGACTGCAAAGAAACCAGAGTAACCTCTGGGTATTGGCAGTTGCTAAAGGTAAAGATCATGCCAGAACAAAGATATTGTCTAGGTAAGGAGCTACCTCTATGAGTCCAAATCACTGAAAAAAGAGCTCCCAGAACCTTTGTTAAAATTCTGGGAGCAGTAGCTAAACTAAGTGGCAGAGCAATTAACTGTTAATGCCTGCCCAAAAAGACAAAACCAGGAACTGATGAAGATCTAATGAATTGGGATGTGAAGATAAGCATGCTTCAGGTCTATTGTAGACATAAACTGATCCTGATATATTAAAGGTAGGATCGACCTGATGGTCTCTATCTTGAAACATGGCACCCTTGAAAACCTGTCCAAAGTCTTTAAATCCAGTATGGGTCTGAATGACCTCCTCCATTTTTGGGACAATTAATAGATTTTAATAAAACCTGTTTTCCTGTTCTGCTATTGGTACTGGAACAATTACTGCCATGTGTTCTAGATCCTTTACAGTGAAGAAAAGCCACTCTCTTTTCTAGCCTTCTGTAAATGTGAGACAGCATGATCCCCAGTGGAGGCAGATTTTGTAATCCTATTCTGTACCCCTGGGAACTTTTTTCAATTACCCAAGGATCCTGAATGGACCAAGCCTATGCCTCTTGAAAAACTTCAGAGTTCAGAGGAAGATTTTCTGAGTTGTTTGGATTTGCTTCAAACTGGATTTGGTCTCCATGCAGGCTTGAATGACTCATTCTTCTGAGAAGATGAAAACCTTTGATTCTTTTTTTGACAAAACAAATTAAAACGGGCGCCCGATTTAACCTTGGGTCCAGATTTTTTACCCTAAGGCAAAAAAGTACCCTTGCCCCCTGTCACTGTATTGAAATAATTGAATCTAAGCCAGGACCAAAAAGGTTCTTAGCCTTGAATGCTAAAGATAGTAGTCTGGACTTGTAAACCATGTCCGCTGACCACAACTTAAGCCAAAAGGGCACATCAGGAGAACACCGCCAAGGCAGTATTTTTGGCGTTAATGTGCACATTTTGGATAATTTTATTGCAAATGAAAGAGTTTGCTGTCTTTTATGACTGAATACAATCCTGAATCTCCTCTAAGGAAGAATCCACCGATACTAAATAAGATAGGGAATCAAACCAGTATGCTGCAGCACCTCACTAGGGGGGTGCGGACCACACCCGGGTGATATCCTCCAGGGGGTGATGCCACCAGAATTTTTTTTTTTTTTTTACATTTTATTGAAATTCAAAGTAATACAATTTAGAGATGCATAGATTTTTTTTTTTTTTTTTTTTTTTTTGATTTTAAACAAGCTTTATTTATAAAATTAAATCAGTATACATGTTACACATCATAATCATCAATAACACAGTCACCAATACAGTACAGTCATCAAAGTATATACAGCTCATGGATCTTCTTTGAAAAAAGAAAAATAACGTCAACAATCTAGGTTAGCGTCATATTAAGATCCGCATATCATATGACTCCTCTAGTTCCAACTTATTGCAGGATAACATTGTGGTCTTATAAATGTCGGTGTATGACCTATTTTCCATTACTCTAACACTTTTTACAAAGCAATAATTTGAATAATACAGTATATCATATATCTACCTGTGAGGTGTTGTTGAAGTTTGCTAAGTATTTCTACATGGTATCTGGGTTGTGAAGTGAGGGTATAGGTTGAATAGTGTCGGCTGTCAGAGAATGTAAATATTCCTCCCAAATAAAGGAGATGTCATGAAATTCCCCTAGTTTGCCCATTTTGATGTAATGATATTGTTCTAGCTTTAAGGCCACTGTCACTCTGCCTCTCCAAAACTGTAGTGTTGGTAGTGTGTTTTTCTTCCAATTGTAAGGGATATATCTCTTGGCCGTATTTATCATTATCGTCAAAAGTTGAAGTCTGTACATACAACGTATCTTGGGGCGAACATTGAACAGGAGTGTCCATGGTGTATGGGGGATGGGGGAGCCCAGGGCTTTTCCTATTTCTCTTCCTATATCTAGCCAATATTGCCTTACAATGGGGCATGTCCACCATATATGTGTAAATGTACCTCTGTCCCTACACCCCCTCCAGCATTTTGCATCATAAGTGGGAATCATTTTCTCTAGTTTGTCTGGGGTGTAATGCCATCTGCAAAGTAGTTTGGTATTCATTTCAGCGACCTGTAGGGATGAGGTTGAGGAGCTCATTTGCCTGTAAATCATGTCCCATGTTTTAGGTGAAGGGCGTTCGTTTAGTTCGGCTTCCCATCTTGTAACATATGTTGGTGGCTGTGTAGTCTGATGCGCTACAAGTAGTTTGTAAGAGATGGATAAGTTACCGCTACTCGGTAATATGGCGTGGCATATAGACTCAAAGGGTGTCAGGGGCCTAGATATGTTGGCCTTGTGCGGGTGCGTCTGATGGCTGTGTGAAATTTGATGGTATGCCATCCATTGTTTATGATCAAGTCCTAGTATATCTAAGACCTCTTGCTTAGTTTTAAGCTTACCGTTTTGTAAAACCTTATACCAATGTGTAGTCTGATTTAGCGTTAGCGTGTTTTGATCGCGGGTGTGAGGTAGGCTAAGGGGCTGGGTATCGTAGGCTAGTGGAGTCAGTGGAGACTGTAGGGACGAAATTGATTTATGTGACCTCAAAATCTTATTCCATACCTTGAAAGTTTCCTGAACTGTAATTGGGCATTCTGGCTGGGTAGTACCAGTATTCCTTTGATTGCCCGGTGTCCAGCATTGTCCTCCTAAGTGGGGAGTCCCACAAAGTTCAGTTTCTAAAGTTACCCATTCTTTGTGGGCAGCATGTTTGCACCAGTCCACAATCCTGGACATGTGGACTGCGCACTTATACAATTGTAGATTAGGTACCCCCACTCCTCCTTGTAATTTATTACGATACAAAGTCTGTGTGGCGACTCTTGGTCGTTTATTGCTCCATATGAAGGAGTTAATAATTTTCTGTAACTGAAATAGTGATTTGTCTGGGATGGGGACAGGAAGTACTTGAAGGAGGTAAAGGATTTTTGGGAGAATAATCATTTTTATAGAGTTAATTCTGCCTATCCAAGATAAGGGCTTTTGTTTCCAGGAAGCCAAAATAGATATAACGTGTGTTACAAGAGGGTCAAAATTCAGTGGGATTATTTTATTCAGGTAGGGGGTAATGTATACACCTAAGTATTTGAGTGCTACAGGTTGGTGTCTAAATTGGTGTACCATCAAATGATTTAACTCGTGTTGTGGAGTCCCTACATTAATAAACTCCGATTTGGAGTAATTAATCCTAAAGTACGACATCTCTCCGAATTCGTGTAAAGTTGCCATGAGTGCGGGTACTGAAGTTTCTAAGTGCTTTAAAGTTAGAATGATATCTTCTGCATATAAGGAGGTTTTGTATTCTGTGTGATTTACAGTTATGCCTTTGATATCTAGGTTACCTCTGATGTATGTGGCTAACACTTCCATTGCCAATATGAACAGTGTGGGGGACAAGGGGCATCCCTGTCGGGTTCCGTTTTTGATTGCAAATGGTTCAGATATAAAATCATTTAATTTAATTTTGGCCGTAGGGTTATTATATAGTGCAAAAATTTTAGTGAGGAACTCAGTGTTAAAGCCGAATTTTAGGAGTGTATTTTTAAGAAAGGACCAATTTAGGCGGTCAAATGCTTTTTCGGCATCCATAGATAGGACTACAGCAGGGATATTTTGTTTACTTGCATGTTCTATAAGATTAATGATTTTAGTGGAGTTGTCCCTAGCTTCTCTATTTGGGGTAAATCCTACTTGATTAAGATGTATTAAGTTTGGAAGTACTTTGTTTAGACGGGTGGCGAGGATTTTGGCATAGAGCTTAACATCCACATTTAGTAAAGAAATGGGGCGAAAATTTGAGGGGGTCGTGGCTGGCTTGCCCGGTTTGGGCAAAACCACAACATGTGCTTCTAACATCGAGGGCGGGAATTTAGCCCCTTGACTTATTTCATTAAAGATTGTAACCAAGTGTGGAGCCAAATCTTCCTGAAAAATTTTATAATATTTAGTGGAGAACCCATCTGGGCCCGGGCTCTTTCCATTTTTTAGTGTTTGTATGGCCTTCTTGATCTCTGGTATAGAGAAGGGCAAATTAAGTTGTTCTAGTTGGGCCTCTGTTAGTTTGGGTAAAGGACAGTTTTTAAGGTATCTATCTAATGTATTATTGAAATGGGGTAGATCATTAGCAGGAGATAAGTTATACAAGTCCGAATAGTAAGAGTGGAACGCCTGAAGAATTTCGGGGGTGGTTGTTAATGTTGATTTGTTTGGGGGTTTTAGTTCATATATGTGCGTTTTAAGTTTCTTTCTTTTTAGGGCTCTTGCTAGATATTTACCGGCTCTATTATTCTCATAATGAAAAAAACTATTTGTTTTATGCACAAGATTGTGGTGTTCTAATTGCAAAAAGTCATCTAGAGCTTGCCTGACTTTCGTTATTTCAGTTTGAATACTAGTGTCCAACGGAGAGTGCTTATGTAAGTGTTCCAGATCTGAGAGTTTAACGGTAAGGTTATCGTATTCCACCCGTTGGGCATGTCTTAATTGGGCTCTTAATTTAATAAATTCCCCCCTGAGCGAGCATTTATGTGCCTCCCAAACCGCAAATTGGTTAGAAGTTGAAGGAACGTTTATCTGGAAATATTCCTCTATGACTTTGTGTAATTTATCAATATGGTCTACCTTGTTAAGTAATGTATCATCCAATTTCCATAGAAATTGTACATCTGTATGTTCAGGCCATGTGATATGTAGTGAGACAGCCGAATGGTCTGACCAGGCCGTGGGGGAGATTACACATTTTTTAACCTGTGTGAGACCTTTTTGATTAGTGAGAAAATAATCAATCCTACTGTGTGATTTGTTGGGATGGGAGTAGAACGTATAGTCCCTAGTGTTGGGGTGCTGGAGTCTCCAGATGTCATATAGCTTATGGAGTTTAAGTTGCTTCCAAAAATATGTATGAAATTTCGTCCTACGTGCTAGGCAGGGATTGTTGCTATCTAAATGTGGTTGAAAGTGTAGATTAAAGTCTCCGCCTATATAAAGTGGTCCTGTTGAGATGTCTAGAATACGATTAAACAATTGTACAAAAAAGGGGTTTGGCTTGCTATTGGGTGCATAAAGATTGACAAATGTAACCGGGCGTCCGTATAGGAGGCCCTTCAGTCCCAGAAATCGACCTTCGTTATCTGATTCTTGTTTGATTAATGTAAAGTGTACACTTCTTTTCATTAAAATGCTCACGCCACATTTTTTGGCAGGTCCTGTGCTGTGAAAATGTTGTGTATAGGTTTGTCCTAGATATTTTGGTATGTTTCCCTTTCTAAAGTGGGTCTCCTGGAGGAAGAGTATATCGGCCTGCCTTTTGGAAATGTCTGAGAGGGCTTTTGATCGTTTGCTTGGGGAGTTGAGACCTTTAGCATTTTGGGAAAAGAGAACTAGGGAGTGTGGCTTGTTAGAGTTGTTACAAGACATTATCTTGCTGTAAGTGCCAGCTAAACTTGTAAGTATTTAAATTTATTAAGCCTATAGTGACTGTACATATGGTGAGAATTTTTTGTCCCAGAGTAACATAGTTTGAATATATATTAGCTTCATACAAACAATAAAAACAAACAACATATTTGTGCAAAGAAACAGTGTCAACATATTGCATAATAAAGAACTGTAGAATTGTAAAAACAAACAAATCTCTAAGTCTGAAACCAGACATAAAAAGAGATATAACTCTAATGGGAGGAAAACAAACATAAGGTCCTTTATTTTGCAAACATAAAGTTCTTACCCATCCCAAAAATAGGGAAAAGGTTTAAATATTAATGTCCTGGGGCCTATATGAACTTTAGGAAAGAGCCTCGCATTACTTCATGCGATATTAAACAGTTTTTGTTATGAGTAAGTATGCTGGATACGATACCTTTCTCGTCGCAGCTCACCAGTAATCAAAGTCCAGCAAACGTCCATCAGTGAGAGAGCCCGATTAGCGGGCCACACATAAAAGTATCCAGAAACACATATGTTATAGCTCTAGTCCTCCTCTGATTCAGAGGAACGAGTGTCTCTAGATGAGGGTTGCTGTTTTTCTGTCGTTGATGGAGTTTTGTCCGGTCGGGGGACCTTGGTTTGCCATCTTGTAGGGTCAGTGGTTGATCTTTTGTTGACTCTTCTGTGGTCCGTCGTCAGAGGTGTTAAATCCATTGAATGGTCAATGCCTAAATCTTTGCTGAAGTTATGCATGTCCTCAGGTTTGTTACATATCCATCTTTTATTGTCCTGTATGACCATGAGGTGGGTGGGGAAGCCCCATCTATACGGGATTTTCTTGTTGCGAAGTAATGTTGTTAAAGGAGTAAATTCTTTTCGTCTCTGCAACGTTCTCGTTGAGAGATCCTGGTAGAATTGTATAACATTACCCCTGAACCTTACAGGTTGTTGTCGTCGGGATTGATTGAGAAGCATTTCTTTTTCAAGACAGTTTTTATATCTGATAATTATATCTCTAGGTGGGGCCCTGTCTGGAGGCTTAGGCCGGAGAGCCCTGTGGGCCCGTACCCACAGAATATCCTCTGTGTATGATTTATCCTTGATAGCGGAGAAGAGGGCCTGTAGATATTCTGGGAAGTCTCTAGGTAGAACGGATTCAGGGACTCCTCTTAAGCGCAAATTCTTCCTCCTGCTCCTGTTCTCTAAGTCGTCAATCTTATCCATTAGTGCTTCAATATTTTCCTGTTGTGAAGTAGAGCTATTATCAATACGAATAATGTCTTCCCTGATTTCATCAGTTTCTGCTTCTAGCATTTCAACTCTAGAGCTCATAGTTTGAATTTCTTGCTTGAGTTCTGTGAGTTCTTCTCTAAGGCATGTTCTGAAAATTTCTGAAATTTCCTGCTTGGATGCAAAATGATATAGGAGTGAAGCAGGGATTGAAGTGGTCTCCTCAGATGTAGGCCCGGGTGTAGGGCTTGGGGGCTGTGTGCTAGGAGGGAGTTTATTTTTACCAGCCAAAGTATTTGTGGGAGAGTGTTCTGTAGCAAAGTATGATGGCATCGTGTGGGTTTTAGTTGCTGGCACTTTGGTGATTTTATCTGACTTGTTTAGTCTCCTGGATGCCATTTAAAAAGATTGCACACTATCCCCTTAAATGTGGTCACTTCTTGTAAGGGATATCCCTGTCTGACAACAGTCACCCCCCGGTTATTATAAAGTCACTTTTCCTTGTATGTTTAAGGGTGCTTCTACCCACATGTACCTCTTTATCTGTTTAATTAGCAGTTGGATGAGGCAGTATAAGTGCAGCGCTAACAGCGTTATTTTAAAGCCCTGTGGTAATGGCGTTTTACAGGTGCTGTCCTCGTGGGCTAGGTTTGTGTATAAACTCACCCCTGTTCCGGCTTAAAAAACTGTGGCAGCGCTCCTCTATACGCCGGACTCCCCGCTCAGTCAGCTTAAGTTAGCCGCAGCTTTCGTTAGTATTGCACAGTAATGTGGGCTGCTCGGGGAGCGGTGTGAGTGAACCGGACCTGGTTGCAGCGTCGGTAAGATGGCGCCTGTTGCGTGCGTAGTTTGGGTCTGTGCTGACCACTTTGTCGTTTCTCTTCGTGGCTTTTGAGTCTGGATGATATCCCCAAGCTCAGGGAATACTCCTCTTTCCTGCTGTGGTATATGTGACCAATTTTGGCTATTGTAAGCCGCCCCAGTTAGTGCTTACAGGACCCTATGTACGGAGCTCCGGATTTATGCGGCCATCATGGTTACTACCAAGCTCCGCCCCCCCCCGATGCATAGATTTTTTTTATTAGAGGGGTCAGCATTTGTGAACATTAGTGGGACTGGGGAAGTTGTAGCCAGCACTGCAATTTCCACAAATAGTTTTCCCGGCTGCTTTTGCTTGTTTGTACTTTGCTCCTCCCCTACCCAATTTCACTATGAATGTTGTGGGCGTGCAGTGGGGCTTGCAAAGTTGCGCTGCTAGCCTAAACCTGCCTGCCTATCTGTGCTCACTGCTCAGTGATGTGTGGAGCAGTGGAGTCACTTACTGCTGTGCTGTCTCTCTAAACGGGAACCAGGAAATCGTTAGGGGGATGCCTGGCACCTGACTTCATGACTGTCTGACACTGTCTCTAAAGTGAAGGAGCCACGTATGATGCCTACCAGACCGGTACGGTTACGGTACACTAAGTGCACACTGAAAATGTAGGAGGGGAGGGAGGGCGGGATTCTGGGGGTGGGCAGAGTGCAGAGGTGATTGGCCATAAGGAGCGGTAGGCACGTGGCCCGGGGCTGTGCACTGACAGACTTGGAACAGAGTCAGAGAGCAGAATTTCCATAGTTTGTGCGCCTAAACCTTTTCTTTAGTGATTTATTTTTAGAGTGCTCTGTTTATCTTTCATCTGATGCTCTGCTGAGCCAGGGAGCAGCTCTAGGCATGAGCTTCATAATTAATGCAGTGCACTGCAGTTTACATATTTTGTATGTGTGTGTGTCTGAGTTTTTGTGTGTGTGTCTGAGTGTTTTTGTGTGTGTGTGTGTGTCTGAGTGTTTGTGTGTGTTTGCCCTCCACCTTTCTCTCCATAGGGTCTTTAAAGGAAAGGCTATATTCTATAGGAATAGTATTCCTCTTGGCTACAGTAGATATAGCACCCTAGACCTTGGGATAGTACCCTATAGCTCCAAATTGGTCTCAGGTTCAGGAAAGAGCTTCTTAAACATTGAAGATGGAGTGAATGTTACTCCAGGGTTATCCCATTCTTTGGTAATGATTTCGGAAACCAAAGATGGAACAGGGAATGTATCAGGACCCTAGACTTGGGCTTGAATATAATGTCTAACTTTTGTACCAGTTTTTCCTCAACCGGATTTGGACTCTAAACTCCTAGAGTTCTTAAAACATCCTTTAGTAAAGATATTAGATGCTCCATTTTAAACTGGAAAATCAAGTCCTCAGATTCCTTATCAGAGTCCACTAATGAATCATCAGATGAGACTTCATCTTCTGAAGAAGAAGATGCTTTGTCCAAGTCAGAAACCTGAGACTGTTTGACAACTGAAGAGCTAGAACCTCCTGTCGCATTGCCCCCATGGAAGAAGAGCTTGGAGAAATGTGTTTAAAGGGACAGTCTAGTATAAATTAAACTTTCATTATTCAGATAGGACTTTTAATTTTTAATCAACTTTCCAATTTACTTTTATCATCAAATTAGCTTTTTTCTCTTGGTATTCTTAGTTTAAACTAAACCTAGGTAGGCTCATATGCTAATTTCTAAGCCTTTGAGGGCTGCCTCTTATCACATGCTTTTTAAATTCCTTTTCAACACAAAGAGACAGAAAGTACACATGGGCCATATAGATAACACTGTGTTCAGGCACAGGGGGTTATTTAAGATTTAGCACAAAACAATGCTAAATTTAAGACAATAGATAATAAACAGTCACAGTCATGTGATCAGGGGGCTGGAAGAAGGTTCCTAGATACAAGGTAATCACAGAGGTAAAAAGTATATTAATATAACTGTGTTGGTTATGCAAAACTGGGGAATGGGTAATAAAGGGATTATATATCTTTTAAAACAATAACAATTCTATGGTAGACTGTCCCTTTAAAGGACCAGTCAACACAGTAGATTTGCATAATCAACAAATGCAAGATAACAAGACAATGCAATAGCACTTAGTGTGAATTTCAAATGAGTAGTAGATTTTTTTTTCTGACAATTTTAAAAGTTATATCTTTTTCCACTCCCCCTGTACCATGTGACAGCCATAAGCCAATCACAAATGCATACACATACCATGTGACAGCCATCATCCATTCACAGATGCATACACACTTATTCTTACACATGCTCAGTAGGACCTGGTGACTCAAAAAGTTTAAATATAAAAATACTGTGCACATTTGTTTAATGTTAGTGAATTGGAAAGTTGTTTAAAATGGCATGCTCTATCTGAATAATGAAAGTTTAATTTTGAGTGAGAGTCCCTTTAAGCTTGCTCTTACCCTTACTTGCAAGAGGTGAAGCTGCAATTCCTTCAGTAACTGCAGACTGTAAATGAGATTTAAAGTCTGGAGTAAATTCCTTCATTTCCCCCTGGGTTATATACATGAGTAAGGTAAGAGTTGCAAAGTTGTGCAGGAGGACATACCATGACCATCTTGCATAATAAACATTTGTTTACAGGGATAAGGATATCAGTAGGAATACCCTCCTCTGAAATCACATTAATGGCTGAAGACCCAGTCTAGCAAGAAGTAATAATTTGAAAAAGGTTATCCTCATCTGAAGAAACATTTGTGGATGCTGACCCAGCTTGGTCCACGGCCAAACAGTGAAAATGTTAAGGTCCTATAGCCAAATAAGTAATAATGCCCTTAGAACTGATAATAAAACCTCTCTTTGATTTCTACAAAGACCAAAACAAGTTTCCCCTTAGTGTGTAATGAGTGCAATCCAGCACTATACATATAGCGCAAAATGCCCACAAATGTGTACTATATATATATATTTATATATATATATCTGTAATGCCCCCCTTGTGCTTCTGTATAGGGTCTTACGCTTTCCTGAGGACTCACAGAAGTAGCGATAATGGTGTGGGTTGAGAAGTGCAATGTCTCCCTTTTCCGACTGCTTCATGCAAAAGAAGAGTCAGGGATCATGCAAAAGCTCTCTCCTGTGGCAGGAAAGTCAGTAACTCCTTCCTCATCACAGAAGAGACTTTACTACCCCACTCAGTGGGCTGGAATGCTTATCCCTGCTCCAGAGCGCTGAGGAACCAAAACCAGAGGAGGATTTAAAGGGCTATACCCTGCAGTACAAGAACCTGGGTATTTACCCTCCAATAAATCCTGCTCCACTGCTCTGCTTACAGTCTGAGTAAAGTGAGCAAATGTCCTGTGCTTTGACTTACAGTATTGGAGTCTTCACAGAGAAAGTACATACTGTACATCTGTCCACACAGGAGGGGACATAGGAACTACCTTGTGACACCCGTAACCTGCTTGTGAGCAAAACTCTAGAGAAGAAAAAGAATTACAATACTCTAGCAGTACATTCCTGACCCTCTCTACCAGGAACTTTCTATTGAGGCAAAAAAGGAATAAATAATAAAAAAAAACTTCTTCAATATTAAAGAACACCTCTATCCTTGCCCTCTCCTGGATGAGGCAAATAACTATTGGGAGGGAAGTGGATTCTTGGATACTCTAATGTAGGGTGTCATTGCCTCCTCCTGGTGGTCAGGACTTGTGGACTCTCACTACCATTAAAAAAAGAAGACTAAAATATTATATATATATATATATATATATATATATATATACACCCAAAAAAAGCTTCCAACTTTTTTTTAATTACACGTGTATTTAGTTCACTGCATTAAATAAAATTAAACATCCTTTTTGCGATAAAAAGACAAATATACTCAACTGAGAACAACAATAAATATATAAGAATCGTCTACAGTATTGAGAGTTCTTCATCCCGCCGCTGTGTTTAATTTTAATATTGCTGGGTATTTTATTGTAGTATCTTTACATCCCCTGTTAAACATTTGAGTACAAAGGGGATTTGTTTTCTTTCATTTTGTATCTCAAGTTTATTTACTTTGTCCAGAAAATTTAGGATTGTTGCAGTCACCTAAATTAGGTTAGCTGTCCCTTCGTTTTTTTTGTTTAAAAAATCCCTATTCTATGGACTTTTTTTAATTTAATAGGAATATCCTTGTCTGGAAGATCTAGTAACTTACGGCTAGATTACGAGTTTTTGTCGGTAATGGGCATGCGGTGCTAACAAGCCTTTTTTTTCTCACCGCTCACTTAAGACAATGCTGGTATTACGAGTTTTCTGCAAGCCGGCGTTAGCCTCAGAAAAGTGAGCGTTGAGCAAAATTTAGCTCCACATCTCACCTCAATACCAGCGTTGCTTATGGTAGCGGTAAGCTGGCTAAACGTGCTCGTGCACGATTTCCCCATAGGAAACAATGGGGCTGATACTGCTGAAAAAAAACTAACACCTGCAAAAAAGCAGCGTTCAGCTCTTAACGCAGCCCCATTGATTCCTATGGGGAAATATATTTTAAGTCTACACCTAACACCCTAACATGAACCCCGGGTCTAAACACCCCTAATCTTACACTTATTAACGCCTAATCTTCCACCCCCGACATCGTCGCCACCTGCATTATATTATTAACCCCTAATCTGCCACTCCGGACACCACTGCCACCTACATTAAACCTATGAACCCCTAATCTGCTGCCCCTAACATCGCCGACACCTACTTTATATTTATTAACCCCTAATCTGCCGCCCCCAACGTCGCCGCAACTTAACTACAATTATTAACCCTTAATCTGCCGACCCCAACGTCGCCACAACTATAATAAAGTTATTAACCCCTAAACCTAAGTCTAAACCTAACCCCCCCTAATTTAAATATAATTTAAAATAATCTAAATAAAATTACTATTATTAACTACATTATTCCTATTTAAAACTAAATACTTACCTATAAAATAAACCCTAAGCTAGCTACAATATAACTAATAGTTACATTGTAGCTATCTCAGGGTTTATTTTTATTTTACAGGCAACTTTGTATTTATTTTAACTAAGTACAATAGTTATTAAATAGTTATTAACTATTTAATAGCTACTTAGCTAAAATAAATACAAGTTTACCTGTAAAATAAATCCTAACCTAAGTTACAATTACACCTAACACTACACTATAATTAAATTAATTACCTAAATTAACTACAATTTAATTAAATAAACTAAAGTACGAAAAACAACTAAATTACAGAAAATAAAAAAATAATTAAAATGTTTTAAAACTAATTACACCTAATCTAATCCCCCTAATAAAATAAAAAAGCCCCCCAAAATAATAAAATTCCCTACCCTATACTAAATTACAAATAGCCCTTAAAAGGGCCTTTTGCGGGGCATTGCTCCAAAGTAATCAGCTCTTTTACCTGTATAAAAAAAAATACAATAACCCCCCAACATTAAAACCCACCACCCACACACCCAACCCTACTCTAAAACCCACCCAATCCCCCTTTAAAAAAACCTAACACTAACCCCCTGAAGATCACCCTACCTTGAGCGTCTTCACCCAGCCGGGCACAAGTGGTCCTCCAGAGGGACAGAAGTCTTCATCCTAACCGGCCAGAAGAGGACATCCATACGGGCACGTCTTCATCCAGGCGGCATCTTCTATCTTCTTCCATCTGGAGTGGGTCCATCTTGAAGACATCCGACGCGGAGCATCCTCTTTCATCCGACGGTGACTGAAGAATGAAGGTTCCATTAAGGGACGTCATCCAAGATGGTGTCCCTTGAATTCTGATTGGCTGATAGAATCCTACCAGCCAATCGGAATTAAGGTATGAAAAATCCTATTGGCTGATGCAATCAGCCAATCGGATTGAAGTTCAATCCGATTGGCTGATCCAATCAGCCAATAGGATTGAGCTCGCATTCTATTGGCTGTTCCAATCAGCCAATAGAATACGAGCTCAATTCTATTGGCTGATTTTTCCTACCTTAATTCTGATTGGCTGATAGGATTCTATCAGCCAATCGGAATTCAAGGGACGCCATCTTGGATGACGTCACTTAAAGGAACCTTCATTCTTCAGTCGCCATCGGATGGAAGAGGATGCTCTGCGTCGGATGTCTTCAAGATGGACCCGCTCCGCTCCGGATGGAAGAAAATAGAAGATGCCGCCTGAATGAAGACTTGTGCCCGTCTGGATGTCCTCTTCTGGCCGGATAGGATGAAGGCTTCTGCCCCTCTGGAGGACCACTTGTGCCTGGCTGGGTGAAGACGGCTCAAGGTAGGGTGATCTTTAGGGGGTTAGTGTTAGGTTTTTTAAAGGGGGGATTGGGTGGGTTTTAGAGTAGGGTTGGGTGTGTGGGTGGTGGGTTTTAATGTGTGGAGGGTATTGTATTTTTTTTTACAGGTAAAAGAGCTAATTACTTTGCTGCAATTTCCCTGCAAAAGACCCTTTTAAGGGCTATTTGTAATTTAGTATAGGGTAGGGAATTTTATTATTTTGGGGGGATTTTTATTTTATTAGGGGGATTAGATTAGGTGTAATTAGTTTAAAAAATTGTAATTCTTTTTTATTTTCTGTAATTTAGTGTTTGTTGTTTTTCGTACTTTAGTTTATTTAATTTTATTGTATCTAATTGTAGTTAGTTTAGGTAATTAATTTAATTATAGTGTAGTGTTAGGTGTAATTGTAACTTAGGTTAGGGTTTATTTTACAGGTAAATTTGTATTTATTTTAGCTAGGTAGATATTAAATAGTTATCTATCTAGCTAAAATAAATACAAAGTTGAAGGTAAAATAAAAGTTAACCCTAAGATGGCTACAATGTAACTATTAGTTATATTGTAGCTATCTTAGGGTTTATTTTATACTTAAGTATTTAGTTTTAAATAGGAATAATTTATTTAATTGTAGTAATTTTATTTCGTTTTATTTAAATTATATCTAAGTTAGGGGGTAAGGGTTAGACTTAGATTTAGGGGTTAATACATTTAGTATAGCGGCGGCGAAGTTGGGGGCGGCAAATTAGGGGTCAATAAATGTAGGTAGGTGGCGGCGATGTTAGGGATGGCAGATTAGGGGTTAATAAAATGTAACTAGTGTTTGCGAGGCGGGAGTGTGGCGGTTTAGGGGTTAATACATTTATTAAAGTGGCGGCGATGTCCGGTCGGCAGATTAGGGGTTAAATAATTTTATTATAGTGTTTGCGATTTTTAGTGTTTATGGGTTAATAGGTAGTTTATGGGTGTTAGTGTACTTTTTAGCACTTTAGTTAAGAGCTTTATGTTACGTTGTTAGCCCATAAAACTCTTAACTACTGACTTTTAAATGCGGTAAGAGTCTTGACAGGAGAGGCTGTACCGCTCACTTTTTCCAGCAATCGTAATACCGGCATTAGGAAAATACCATAGAAAAGATAGGATACGCAATTGACGTAAAGGGATTTGCGGTATGCTAAAATCGCGGAAAAAAAGTGAGCGGTACACCTATACCTGTCAGACTCGTAATACCAGCGGGCATTAAAAAGCAGCATTGGGACCCCTCAACGCTGCTTTTTAAGGCTAACGCAAGCTAATCTAGGCGTTTGAAAGGTGTATTGAAGTAAAGTGTGACAGGTCATAAAATTCTTATATGATGTGGTCTTCCAGTCCAGTTACTTTATCTTGTAATTTCTTAATACCTCTGCCTTATCCTCTTTCAGGTAAATTACAAATTTTGTGCTACAGAGGGTTCAAAATTAACGCAACAAAAGTTGTGTTATTTCACCATCCATAGCGCTGCCATTCCGAGTTTTGAAAAAGCTGCCTTGTGCGTGCGATATGGTTGCGTTGAGCTCCATATCACACAAAATACAAGAGCTGCTTAGACATGTTCGTGCACGCTAACACCTGTGATCGCTGAATGAAAAGCTCCGTAATGCAGCCCAATTGATGTCTATGGGGAAAAAATAGTTAAGTTTAAACCTAACACCCTAACATAAACCCCACGTCTAAACACCCCTAATCTGTCGCTCCCGATATTGCCACCACTGAAATAAAGTTATTAACCCCTAATCTGCCGCTCCCGATATCGCCGCCACTATTCCCCTGCACCATTATCATCGTCCACACTATAATAAAGATATTAACTCCTATTCTGCTGCTCCCCGACATCCCCGCCACTAAATAAAGTTATTAACCCCTAAACCGCCAGCCCCCCACATTGCAACAACCTAAATTAAACTATATTAACCCCTAAATCTAAACCTAACCCTAACACCCCCTAACTTTAACATAATTAAAATAGACCTAAATTAAAATTACAATTATTAACTAAATAATACCTATTTAAAACTAAATACAAACTTACCTGTGAAATAAAAATAAAACCTAAGCTAGCTACAATATAACTAATAGCTATATTGTAACTAGCTTAGGTTTTTATTTCACAGGTACGTTTGTATTTAGTTTAATTAGGTAGACTAGTTAGTTAATATTTATTAACTATTTACTAACTACCTAGTTAAAATAAATACAAACTTTGAATAGCCAATATAATTTCAGTAGTTCTCATCCTATTGGCTGATTTGAATTTCCAAAACCAAATCAGCCAATAGGAATGCAAGGGACGCAATTTTAAAAAGGCTCCCTTGCATTGAAGATTCAGTATACGATGGTGACCGTATGAAGAGAATGCTCCGCGCCGGATGTCTTCAGAATGGACCGCTCTGCGCCACTGGAATGAATAAAAGAAGATGCCACCTGGATGAAGATAGAAGACGCAGCCTAGACGGATAAAGATCTCGCCGCCTGGATGAGGATGGATGTCCGACTTAAAAAACTGTAAGTGTATCGTCGGGGGTTAGGGTTTTTTTAAACTTAGGGTTTTTTTAAACTTAACTGTTAGGTTTTTTAAACTAAACTATGTGTTAGTTTAGTTATGTTAGTTTAATTTATAGTTTAAATTTAGTTGTTTTTTTTAATTTCACAGGTAGGTTTTTATTTATTTAAAGATAGGGATCTTGTAATTTTGTAATCTTGTAATTTAATATAAAGTTAGGGGGATGCTAGATTTAGGGGTTAATAGTTTAATTTAGTTTTTGGCGATGTGGGGGGCTGGCGGTTTAGGGGTTAATAGGTTTATTTAGTGGCAGTGATGTGGGAGGCCAGAGGTTTAGGGTTTAATAACTGTATTTAGTGGCGGCGATGTTGGGGAGAGGCGGAAAAGAGGTTATTATCTTTATTATAGTGTGGGCGATTTTGGGGTGTGGGGGAATAGGGGTTAATAACTTTAGTATAGTGGCGACGATGTTGGGCAGCGGCGGAATAGGGGTTAATAAATTTTATTAGTGGCCGATTCGAACCAGCCAATAGAATGAGAGCTGCTTAAATCCTATTGGCTTATTTGAACAGCCAATAGGGTTTTAGCATCTCTAATTCTAATTTTTCAGCCAATAGGAATGCAAGGGACGCCATCTTGAATTGCGTACCTTGCATTGAAGATTCAGTGTACAGCGGCGACCGTATGAAGGGGATGCTTCAGGATGGACCAGCTCCGCGCTGCCGGGATCAAGATTGAAGATGCTGCCTGGATGAAGACTTCTCGTCGCTTGGATGAGGACTTCGCCGTCGGGATGAAGATTAAAGAAGTCCCCTGGATGAAGACTTCTCGCCGCCTGGATAAAGATCGTTCAAGTGGGACTTCAAAAACTGTAAATGGATCTTCGGGGGTTAGTTTTTTTTAAGGGTTTTTTGGGTGGGTTTTTATTTTAGATTAGGGTTTGGTCATGTAAAAGAGCTAAATGCCCTTTTAAGGGCAATACCCATCCAAATGCCCTTTTTAGGGCAATGGGTAGCTTAGGTTTTTTATTTTGGGGGGTTGGTTGGGTGGTGGATTTTACTGTTAGGGGGGCTATGTATATTTTTTTTACAGGTAAAAGAGCTGTTTAACTTGGGGCAATGCCCTACAAAAGGCCCTTTTAAGGGCTATTGGTAGTTCATTGTAGGCTATGGTTTTTTTTTATTTTGGGTGGCCTTTGTTTTGATAGGGCTATTAGATTAGGTGTAATTCGTTTTTATTTTGGATTATTTCGTTTGTTATTTTTCGCAATTTAGTGTTTGTTATTTTTTGCAATGTAGTCTTTTTTGTATTTAGATCGTTTGTAATTTTTAGAGTAGTGTTAGGATTTTTTAAATGTGTAGTTTAGTTTAATTTAATTGATAGTTTAATTTTAGTTTAATAATTATTTTAGTTTAATTATTAGTTTAAACTTAGTTCTTTTATTTTGACAGGTAAGTTATAATTTAATTAAAGTTAGGGAAATTGTAATTTTAATCTAAAGTTAGGGGGGTTTAGGGGTTACTAGTTTATTTTGGTTTATTGTGATGTGGGGGGCTATCGGTTTAACTTTAGTATAGTGAGGACGATGTAGACAGACGGCAGATAAGGGGTTAATTATATTTAAATAGTGTTTGCGATGCGGGAGGGCGGCGGTTTACGGGTTAATACATTTATTATAGTGGTGACGATGTCGGGGAGCGGTGGAATAGGGGTTTATATTTTTTTTTAAGTGGCAGCGATATCAGGAGCGGAAGATTAGGGGTTACTAAATGTAATATAGTGTTTGCGATGCAGGAGGGCCTCGGTTTAGGGGTTAATAGGTAGTTTATGGGTGTTAAGTGTACTTTGTAGCAGTTTAGTTATGAGTTTTATGTTACAGATTTGTAGCGTTAAACTAATAACTACTGGTTTTAGAAAGCATTACGGATCTTGTCGTTTTTGTCTGTAATGCTGTTTTTTTAGCCAGAATGCAAAACTTGTAATGGCAGCGCTATGGGAATCCCATTAAAAAAATGTAATTTTTAAGAGTGCGTTACAGGCTAAAAGACTTGCAGTACAGCTATACCGACAAGACTTATAATGGCTGCGTTGCTGTTTTAACGCTGAAAATACCATATTTTCAGCGATAAAAGACGAACGCACAGACTTGTAATCTAGCTGTAAATCTTGGTTGATATATTGATCTTCTTAATCTGTCAGCAAATTTGTTTCTTATTTTCTCAAACTGAGGAATCATTATGCCTGATTTTTATAATCGTATCTATCTATATTTCTATCTATCATCTATCTATCTGTTTTTTGCACAGAGAGTTATTTTACAGATTAATTAGTTATATCAGACCCAGTAGAAATATAACTCTTAAAGTAAGTAAAGTTATGTGTTAAAGGGTCAGTAAACCTTAAAATTAATGTTATATAATTCTGCACATAGTGCAGAATTATATAACATTATATTAGCCAACCATTATTTAACATAATATTGCCTTTTTTATTTTTTAGCAAAAACGCTGTTTTACAGCCCCGCTCTCTGGGCTCTGCTGAGCGGGTCTGTTTTCTTTCCTCAGCGCATCGGGCCAGCTGTATAGTCACAGCCCGGCCCGACCCTGCCATAAAACTAAGTGCAGCTCGCTCCTGCTGTCAGACAGAGCGGGAGCGAGCTGCACTTAGTCTTATGGCGCAGTCGGGCCGGGCTGTGACTATACAGCTGGCCCGATGCGCTGAGGAAAGAAAACAGACCCGCTCAGCAGAGCCCAGAGAGCGGGTCTGTAAAACAGTGTTTTTTGCTAAAAAAAAAAAGGCAATATTATGTTAAATAATGGTTGGCTAATATAATGTTATATAATTCTGCACTATGTGCAGAATTATATAACATTAATTTTAAGGTTTACTGTCCCTTTAAATTTGCCTATCAGGTCTAGTTTATGATAAATGCATCTCTGGGATTAATCTCTAGGAGTAATTTTAATTAGAAGATGTAATTATAAACTATACTTATGAGGACAAGTAGGACAATATCAAAGCATGAAAAACATATTGGCCTAAATTACATGGGGAGTGTAACTCAGCAGTGCTCTTACTCTTGCCCTCAGATTACAAGTTGAAAGTAAGAAGTTATTGCTAAGCCAAAGTTCACTAAAGCTAAAGGTGTGTTAAGAAATAGTTTAAATAGCATTGCTCTTCACTCAGAAGAAAATATTATATATACAGGGGTTGAAAAATGAAGTCGTTATGGGGTCTCGGATGACCTAAAAAATGCCCCTGACAACTTGGAAATTATGGCTGCCATTATTTTTTTATATTTTGCATAAATAAATTAACTTTTCCCCTTCACTTCCTTATTTTTTTCCGTGGTTGAGGTGGGCGGAGTTTGGAGGGAGTGGGACCGGCATTACTCTCTTATACCGCTGCGCAATCAGTCAGAGCACATAGCGGTTATCTTGACAGGAGGTGCAGCGTGTTTGCGGAAGAACGTCACTGTGATCGTGGGTTAGTGAAGTGGTTGGCTGCTTGTTTGTGTGTGCTTATTAAGGGGTTTGGAGGCACTTATTAAGTGTTTTTGTCTTGTAAAGACAATGCTGCTCACTCATATGGGCGCCCTCTTATGGCCAAACTAGTGAACATATTCAGTGTGAGACAGGTTGCTGCCCCAGGATAATGATGTCACACTTATTATTTAAAGGGCTTCTGTTCAGTATGCTTTTGCCCTTGCGTTGTCTCAGACTTATTTGTGAGTTCCTGTGTTCCAGTTCCTGTGTATCACCTGGCTTGTCGGACATCCCTTCTGGTTCCTGATCCCTGACTTGTTCCTGACTTTGCTGTTTTCTTAGTTCCTGATCCCGGCTCGTCTGACTACTTGCTTTGGCTCCTGACTCGACTCGTCTGACTACCAGCTCTGGCGTTGACTCCAAGCTTGTCATTTGGCTTGTAGACTTTCTATTATTTCTTGTAATTATTTTTTGCACTTCACGACTCTGTCTGATTCCTGGTAGCCTGACAACTTAAGAGGTTTGGGGGCCACTTATAATTAAGTGCTTGGGTGTGCTTATTAAGAGGTTTGGGGGCCTGCTTGTTAAGTGATTAGGTGGGCTGATTAAGGGCTCTTGGTGCCATTTATTAAGTGCTTTGGGAGCATTTTGTAATTGCTTTTGTCCAGATTATAAGTGGAGCGATAAATATAGTTTATGAGCAAGCAATATTAGCGCTCCACTTTGAAATACCAGCACACAATAATGTGCGCTGGTATTACAAGTAAATCGCAATACGAATTCAAGCTCGCGTTTGCATTGCTAGGAAGCATTGCGCTCATGAGAGCATGCTTTCATAGGCTCCTATGGGAGCCTCGTTCGGGATGCCGTCACAGACAGCGCAGAGAAGGGTGTAAGCAGCGCAGCAATGGCAGCAAATTTAACTATATATGTATATGATTATATACATAAATTTATTTATATGTGTATATATTATTAACAAGGTTTTTGCACCTTATTGAGGGCTTATTGTGTAAGTGGTCCCCCACTATTGTCACAACTATTCTGATTTAATCCATCGATTTTTCAATTATTTTTTTTAGGGTGCACAATTTTGTTAAGGGCATAATATTGTCAATTTTTACAATTTTTTAAGGGCCACATTATTGTGAACACATTTAATTTTGTAAAGGTGTGCAATTAAATGGCCATTCTTTATTTTAAAGGCGCATTAAAGGGACAGTCTACCATAGATTTGTTATTGTTTTAAAAGATAGATAATCCCTTTATTACACATTCCCTAGTTTTGCATAACCAACACAGTTATTATTATATCTAGGAACCTTCTTCCAGCCCCCTGATCACATGACTGTGACTGTTTATTATCTATTGTCTTAAATTTAGCATTGTATTGTGCCTGAACACAGTGTTATCTATATGGCCCACGTGTACTTTCTGTCTCTTTGTGTTGAAAAGAGATTTAAAAAGCATGTGATAAGAGGCAGCCCTCAAAGGCTTAGAAATTAGCATATGAGCATACCTATGTTTAGTTTAAACTAAGAATACCAATAGAAAAAAACACATTTGATGATAAAAGTAAATTGGAAAGTTGATTAAAATTAAAAGTCCTATCTGAATAATGAAAGTTTAATTTATACTAGACTGTCCCTTTAACTAAGAAGATCTGCAAATTTTAGAAAGGGGCACCATATTTTGACGGTACATTAATTTTAAGATTTTGCATAGAGTAATAGTTAACTTTTTTTTCCTGCAAAGGGCACATCATTTTAAAAGTTTGCAAATAATTAAAGGTGTATTGTTCCTCAAAAGGTTCATTAATTGTCAATTAATCAAGGTAACAGTTCCAGGTACGGGTGTAGTGACAATATGTAAGCGTGTAACATATAACTCATTAAAGTCACGCTATCTGTAAATGTGGTAATACTTAAGGAGCCTTTTAATGTGTTCCCAAAATTAAAGTGCCAATGGTGCCAATGGTGTATTAAAACTCTTCTTTTGGCAATGTGCTTAAAAACACCTCCATATAGGAAACCCCAAACATATACCTATCTTGACTGGGGAACTTTAACCAGTGAGTCTGTCATCAGAACTCCGTGAAATGCCATAAGGAACAATCAGTCTCTTTGTGAAACCAAAAACCAACTAGGGTGGTACTCTGTGCATGCCCGGTCCTCAGGGTTTGTGAACTGTCGATACCTTAGGGTGTAATAACGGTCTGTATTCGATCCGGTTATGCGTTTTCAAGCTCTTACCCCTTTTCTGGTAGTATCCCTCCATCATATCAAGCATCCGTGTCCAATCCTTCCGTGTGTTGCATCCATTGGCTACTGATGTATTCCTCCTTCTCACCATTGTAGCTCTTCAGCTTCTGTTTCCAAAATCCTGTGGCATCTGTATCTGCATTGGTTTATGGCTGTGCGGCCGTAGCTGATGACGTCACCCGGTTTCTCTCGGCTCCTGTCTGTATTGCTTACCAAAGTAGGGCTGCTGTTCTCCTCTACATGCTCACCCTGAGAGCCAACGCTTCAAAGCATAGAAGAACAAAGCAGAGGAGCACTTGGAGAAGGTAAAAACATTTGTCACGGTTTTTCCCTGTTGTGTTTGCCATGTGCTGCTGGCAGCCATTTTACTCACCTTTCTTCCTGACTTGGTGCATTGTGGGGGATGCTGCTCACTTCCTGCACTTCCTTTTATGGCCAGACTGTTGTGCATCATCCATGTGAGACAGGATGCAGTCTCAGAATTGTGATGTCATCATTTATTAGTTCAGTATGCTTTGCCTTTGCGTTGTCTGAGACCTGTTTGTGAGAGTTCCTGTGTATTACCTGGCTGCCTGACTTCCTTCCTGGTTCCTGATCCCTGGCTTGTTCCTGACTCTGCTGTTCTCCTTGTTCCTGATTCCGGCTCGTCTGACTATTCGCTTTGGCTCCTGACTCGGCTCGTCTGACTACCAGCTCTGGTTTTGACTCCTGGCTTGTTATTTGACTTGTGGACATTTTATAATTTTTTGCTATTTATAAAGGTGTGATTATTTTTGCACTTCTCGTCTCAGTCTGATTCCTGGCGCCCTGACATTACGCAAAGGCCATGAATCCTGATGCTGCTAATTATCCACCTTTACCTGCCATCATTTCCAGGATGGATGTACAGGATCACCGCTTGGATCAATTTGCACTAGCCCTGCAAACCCTGCTGACTCGCACTGCACATTTGGACCAAAGTGTCCCGCATGTTATGGCTGCTCCTGTTTCCGCTGCTGCACCTTTGCCTACCAGGAGCATGTCCAGTTCTGCACCTCTACCTCAGCGATATGGAGGCAATCATATTCAGTGCAGAGGGTTTTTGAACCAGGTGGGCATTTACTTTGAGATGTTAGCTCAGGCGTTTCCCTCTGACAGAGCTAAGGTGGGATTTCTCATCTTGTTACTCTCTGACACAGCTCTTGCCTGGGCTAATCCCTTGTGGGAGACTAATAAACCTGTGATTTCAAATTACCCTGAATTTGTGGCCTCCTTTCGAAGGGTATTTGATGTTCTGGCTCGCTCCTCCTCTGCTGCTAAACGACTCATCTCCATTCAGCAAGGTACAAGATCTGTTGCTCAGTATGCTATTGAGTTCCGTACGCTTGCCACAGAGGTAGGTTGGAACAATGAAGCCCTTGTTGCCGCCTTCTTTCATGGGCTCTCTGATGCGATTAAAGATGAAGTTGCTGCCAGAGTTTTACCAGAGGATCTCGAGGCATTGGTGTCTTTTTTTATCTTAATTGATATCAGACTCAGAGAGAGGCCCTCTTTCAAGAAGTGCTTGCGGAAGCCTCCTGTTCCGTTGTCTCCTATGTGTTCGTTCCCACCCATGCCTCCCTCTCCTCCCATGCCTCCTGGTCCCGAGTCACCAGGTACTGCTGAGCCGATGCAGTTGGGATTCACACGTCACGCGGCGGAGAGGGCCTTTAGGAGGAAGGAGGGGCTCTGCCTCTATTGTGGGTTACAGGGCCACCTTTTGAAGTCTTGTCCTACACGGCCGGGAAACGCTCACACCTAAGATCCTGTCAGGGGCAGACCTTGGGTGGTTTATCCTTGTCCCCGGATCCGCTTAAGGAGAAACCTTTGGTCACGGTTGTCTTTTCCTGGGTGGACTCCTCCATAGTCACTCAGGCTCTTGTTGACTCCGGTGCTGCTGGCTATTTCATTGACAGTGCTTTTGTATCAAAGCACTCCATTCCTGTTTTGCCTCGGTCCGTTCCGCTTTCTATTGAGGCCATTGATGGCAGGCCCCTTCAGCCCGCACTCACTTACTCACGAAACTGCTCCGTTGTCCATGGCTGTTGGGGCTCTCCATTTTGAAACTCTCCAGTTCCAGGTGATAAACTCTCCGCATTTTCCAGTTCTTCTGGGTTATCCCTGGTTCCAAAAGCACAATCCCAGTCTCGACTGGCGCAGGTCCGAAACTTTGTTGTGGTCCCCACAATGTATTTCCACTTGTCTTCGGAAACCAGTTAAAGTCTTGTGCACTTCTTCTGTATCTCAATTGCCAGAGGAGTACCGAGAGTTCCGAGATGTGTTTGACAAGGTGTGTGCCGGTACGTTGCCTCCTCACCAGTCTTACGATTGTGCCATAGACCTGCAACCCGGAGCCATTCCTCCTTGGGGCCGGGTGTACCCTCTGTCTGTTGCAGAGAATTGTGCTATGGAGGAGTATGTTGCTGATGCTCTGTCACGGGGAATCATCCGCAAATCCTGCTCTCCTGCAGGGGCTGGCTTCTTCTTTGTGAAGAAAAAGGGTGTCGAGTTAAGACCATGTATCGATTATAGGGGTCTTAATCGTCTTACCATTAAGAATGCTTACCCTATTCCGCTCATTACAGAACTCTTTGACCGCCTCAAGGGAGCTACGGTCTTTACTAAACTTTATTTGAGAGGAGCATACAATCTAGTTAGGATTAAGGAGGGTCACAAATGGAAAACAACATTTAACACCAGGAGCGGGCACTATGAGTATCTTGTAATGCCCTTTGGCCTATGTAATGCTCCTGCTGTTTTTTCAGGAATTTATTAATGATGTCCTACGAGATATGTTGCAACAGTGTGTTGTGGTGTACTTAGACGACATCCTCATACACTCGCCCACACTTGAGGCTCATCATTCTGATGTTACACGGGTTCTTCAGAGACTACGTGAGAACGGCCTGTTTTGTAAACTTGAGAAATGTGAGTTCCATCAGACTCAAGTAACCTTCCTAGGTTATGTTATCTCTGTTGCAGGGTTCTCCATGGATCCTGACAAGTTATCTGCAGTTCTGCAGTGGCCTCGCCCAGTTGGTCTTCGGTCTATTCAACGTTTTTTGGGGTTCGCCAATTACTATAGAAAGTTTATTAAAAACTTTTATTCCTTGGTCAAACCTATCACAGACATGACCCGTAAAGAGAATGATCCACTCCATTGGTCACCTACTGCCATTGAGGCCTTTGATAGTCTTAAGACTGCCTTTGCTGCCACTCCAGTTCTGGCTCATCCTAACCCTGTCCTGCCTTTCGTTCTTGAGGTCGATGCATCTGAGACTGGAGTAGGTGCCCTCTTGTCTCAACGTCCTACGTCTGACAGTTCCTTGCATCCGTGTGGTTTCTTCTCTAAGAAATTGTCTCCAGCAGAGTGCAATTATGAAATTGGCGACAGGGAATTACTGGCCATAATTTTGGCACTCAAGGAATGGAGGCATCTTCTCGAGGGTACTAGCGTGCCAGTGCTCATTCTTACTGACCACAAGAATTTAACTTATCTATCTGAAGCAAAACGTTTGTCGCCCCGACAGGCCAGATGGGCGCTATTTTTGTCTCGATTTAATTATGTGGTCTCCTACCTGCCTGGTAGTAAGAATGTTAGGGCTGATGCCCTCTCTCGACAATTTTCGCCTGACCATATTTTGGCTACCATATGTACTAATTTGACTTCTCCCTTGGGGGAAGAGATCCTGGCTGCACAAACCAATGCACCGCCTGAGAAACCTAGTGGTGTTTTGTTCCTGAGAATCTTCGAACTAAACTTTTGCACACTTACCACTATCCTAAAGCCGCAGGTCACCCACGCAAGAACCAATTCTGGTGGCCAGGTCTTTGTTCTGATGTTGCTGCATATGTTGCCTCCTGCTCAGTTTGTACACAGAATAAGACTCCTCGACGTCTTCCTGTGGGTCTTCTTCAACTTATTGCTAATGGTGAGCGTCCTTGGACACATCTTTCCATGGACTTCATTGTCGAGCTCCCTGTTTCCAATGGCAATACTGTTATCCTTATGGTGGTTGACCGTTTTTCTAAAATGTCACATTGCATTCCCTTGATGAAGCTGCCTACCGCTCAGGAGCTTGCTTCAATTTTTGACCGGGAGGTCTTCCGTTTACATGGGTTACCCAAGGAGATAGTGTCGGACCGGGGTAGCCAGTTTGTCTCCAGATTTTGGCGTTCCTTTTGTGCTCAAATGGGGATCCAGCTTTCCTTCTCCTCAGCATATCACCCTCAATCCAATGGGGCTGCTGAACGGTCTAATCAAGCTCTGGAACAGTTCCTCCATTGCTATGTCTCAGAGCACCACAATAATTGGTCTGAACTGTTACCTTGGGCAAAGTTTGCTCGTAATAGTGCTATTAATGCTTCCTCCAAGTTATCCCCATTCATGGCAAATTATGGGTTTCAACCATCCTTGTTGCCCGATTCATTCATGTCTCAGGGTATTCCAGCTTTGGAAGAGCATCTCCAGCAACTCCGTTCCACGTGGGTGCAGATTCAGGATTGCCTTCATCGTTCTATGCAGTGCCAAAAGTTCCAGGCTGATCGTAGGCATCTGCCCGCACCTTCCTACCAGGTTGGTGAGAGAGTTTGGCTGTCCTCCCGCAACTTGAACCTTTGTGTGCCTTCCAATAAATTGGCTCCCCGTTATGTTGGTCCTTTTTAAATACTCAGATGGGTTAATCCTTTGGCCTACGCTCTTGACCTTCCACCTGCTATGCGTATCTCCAATGTTTTTCATGTCTCCCTCTTGAAACCATTGGTTTGTAATCGGATTACCACTGTGTTGCCTCATCCCCGTCCTATCTTTGTTGACAACCATGAGGAGTATGAGGTCAGCAGCATTATTGACTCTTGTATGTCCAGGGGCCGTGTACAGTATTTGGTTCACTGGAGGGGCTACAGTCTGGAGGAGCATTCTTGGGTTCCCTCCTCTGATGTTCAAGCTCCTGCCCTCCTCCGTGCCTTTCATGCCCGTTTCCCAAATAAGCCTTTTGTCCTCTCGCGGGGGAGGGGTCATTGAGGGGAGGGTACTGTCAGTGTTTATCCCTGTTGTGTTTGCCATGTGCTGCTGGCAGCCATTTTACTCACCTTTCTACCTGACTTAATTAACTATTAGCCTATTAGACTGATCGGATCAGCCAATAGAATGCGAGCTCAATCTGATTGGCTGATTGGATCAGCCAATCGGATTGAACTTCAATCTGATTGGCTGATTCCATCAGCCAATCAGAATTTTCCTACCTTAATTCCGATTGGCAGATAGAATCCTATCAGCCAATCGGAATTCGAGGGACGCCATCTTGGATGACGTCCCTTAAAGGAACCTTCATTCGTCGTCTAGTCGGCGGAAGAAGAGGATGGATCCGCGCCGGATGTCTTCAAGATGGAGCCGGTCGTCATCGGATGAAGATAGAAGATGCCGCTTGGAAGAAGATGGTTGCCGGTCCAGATCTACTCTTCTGCCCGGATAGGATGAAGACTTTGGAGCCTCTTCTGGACCTCTTCAGCCGCCGCTTGATAGAAGACTTCAGCTGGATGATGGATGTCCAGCCCCCGCTTGGGCTTGGATGAAGACTTGGGAGCCTGGAGCGATCGGTGATACCTGGCATGGTGAAGACAAGGTAGGAAGATCTTCAGGGGCTTAGTGTTAGGTTTATTTAAGGGGGGTTTGGGTTAGATTAGGGGTATGTGGGTGGTGGGTTGCAATGTTGGGGGGGTATTGTATGTTTTTTTTTACAGGCAAAAGAGCTGAATTCTTTGGGGCATGCCCAGCAAAAGGCCCTTTTCAGGGCTGGTAAGGTAAAAGAGCTTTTCTATTTTAATTTTAGAATAGGGTAGGGCATTTTTTTATTTTGGGGGGCTTTGTTATTTTATTAGGGGGCTTAGATTAGGTGTAATTAGCTTAAAATTGTTGTAATATTTTTATTATGTTTGTAATTAAATTTTTTATTTTTTGTAACTTAGCTTTTTTTATTTTTTGTACTTTAGTTAGTTTATTTAATTGTATTTATTTGTAGGTAGTTTATTTAATTTATTTATTGCTAGTGTAGTGTTAGGTTTAATTGTAACTTAGGTTAGGATTTATTTTACAGGTAATTTTGTAATTATTTTAACTAGGTAGCTATTAAATAGTTCTTAACTATTTAATAGCTATTGTACCTGGTTAAAATAAATACAAAGTTGCCTGTAAAATAAATATTAATCCTAAAATAGCTACAATATAATTATTATTTATATTGTAGCTATATTAGGGTTTATTTTACAGGTAAGTATTTAGGTTTAAATAGGAATAATTTATTTAATAAGAGTTAATTTATTTTGTTAGATTTAAATTATATTTAACTTAGGGGGGTGTTAGTGTTAGGGTTAGACTTAGCTTTAGGGGTTAATACATTTATTATAGTAGCGGTGAGGTCCGGTCGCAGATTAGGGGTTAATACTTGAAGTTAAGTTAGGTGTCGGTGATGTTAGGGAGGGCAGATTAGGGGTTAATACTATTTATTATAGGGTTAGTGAGGCGGATTAGGGGTTAATACATTTATTATAGTAGCAGTGAGTTCCGGACGGCAGATTAGGGGTTAATAATTGAAGGTAGGTGGAGGCGATGTTGGGGGGGCAGATTAGGGGTTAATAAATATAATATAGGGGTCGGCGGTGTTAGGGGCAGCAGATTAGGGGTTCATAGGGATAACGTAGGTGGCGGCGGTGTGCGGTCGGCAGATTAGGGGTTAAAAATTGTAGGCAGGTGGGGGCGGCAGATTAGGGGTTAATAATTGAAGGTAGGTGGAGGCGGTGTTAGGGGCAGCAGATTAGGCGTACATAGGTATAATGTAGGTTGCGGCGGTGTACGGAGCGGCAGATTAGGGGTTAAAAATAATATGCAGGGGTCAGCGATAGCGGGGGCGGCAGATTAGGGGTTAATAAGTGTAAGGTTAGGGGTGTTTAGACTCGGGGTACATGTTAGGGTGTTAGGTGCAGACTTAGGAAGTGTTTCCGCATAGGAAACAATGGGGCTGCGTTAGGAGCTTAACGCTGCTTTTTTGCAGGTGTTAGTTTTTTTTCCAGCTCAAACAGCCCCATTGTTTCCTATGGGGGAATCGTGCACGAGCACGTTTTTGAAGCTGGCCGCGTCCGTAAGCACCGCTGGTATTTAGAGTTGCAGTGGCGGTAAATATGCCTGTACGCTCCCTTTTTGGAGCCTAACGCAGCCATTCTGTGAACTCTAAATACCAGCGGTATTTAAAAGGTGCGGGGGAAAAAAAGCCAGCGTTAGCTACGCGGGTCGTTACCGACAAAACTCTAAATCTAGCCGTTAGTTAATAAGAGAAATATTATTTAGATTAATTTAATTAATATTTAAGTTAGGGGGGTTTTAGGGTTAGTGTTAGACTTAGGTTTAGGGGTTAATAAATTTATTACAGTGGCGGCGGTGTAGTGGGGGCAGGATAGGGGTTAATAAATGTATTATAGGTAGCGACGGTGTAGGGGGGGCAGATTAGGGGTTAATAAGTTTAATATAGGTTGCGGCGGGGTCCGGGAGCGGCGGTTTAGGGGTTAAACTATTTATTTAGTTGCGGCGAGGTGTGGGATCAGCAGGATAGGGGTTAATAACTTTATTATAGAGGGCGGCAGTATAGGGGGGGCAGGATAGGGGTTAATAGGTATCATGTAGGTGGCAGCGGGGTCTGGGAGCGGCAGTTTAGGGGTTAATACATATATTATAGTTGCGGCGGGGTCAGGGAGCGGCGGTTTAGGGGTTAATATGTATAGAGTAGCTTGCGGTGGGCTCCTGGAGCGGCGGTTTAGGGGGTAATACATTTATTTAGTTGCAGCGGTGTAGGGGGGGCAGATTAGCGGTGTTTAGACTCGGGGTACATGTTAGGGTGTTAGGTGTAGACAGCTCCCATAGGAATGAATGGGATGTCTGGCAGCAGCGAACATGAACTTTCGCTATGGTCAGACTCCCATTGATTCCTATGGGATCCGCCGCCTCCAGGGCGGCGGATTGAAAACCAGGTATGCTGGGCCGTAAAAGTGCCGAGCGTACCTGCTAGTTTTTTGATAACTAGCAAAAGTAGTCAGATTGTGCCGCACTTGTGTGCGGAACATCTGTAGTGACGTAAGAATCGATCTGTGTCGGACTGAGTCCGGCGGATCGAAGCTTATGTCACAAAATTCTACTTTTGCCGGTATCTAGGGCTTGATAACTAAGGCGAATCAGCCTCGCCACAAATACGCTGCGGAATTCCAGCGTATTTGAGGTTGACGGCTTGATAACTACTCCCCCTAGTATCCAATTTAAATATCCAATATGTCTCTCTCTTTGATAGGAACCTACTATAGTAATCCCACAGTAGTAGCACATAGACCCAATTACAACCCTCCACCCCACCCCCTCCTCCTATCCTGCATACAAAGGACAATCAGTCAGTAAGGCCCAAGATCCAGGCACAGCCTAATTCGTATAATCAACCAAATAGAAGGGAATATGACACTAGGGCTCAATCTAGGTATGAATCCCAAGCTCAGAGAACAGCAGGGGAAGGACAAAGACAACCAGGAAATGCAGAAAACCAAGAATTGGAACAGGTTTTTCACAGGGCACAGGGAAAATCAGAAGTGGGGAGGAAGAATAGGGAGAGAAGAAGAGGAACGTTACCCCATACAACACGACAGAACAAGAAATACAACTGAATTCTGTAATTAATCTCACATACACCCCCTTCACTCATATAGAAACCAAATTACTAAGGATTGGGTTTAATACCAGTGGCCAAGTTCAACTTATTTGAAACACTAATTGATGTAAATAAACTAATTCACAATCTTACCCTTAGGCAACACTATAGGGATAATCCATAGAGACCAATAGAGCAGAGAGAACAACACTTAGTGATACAACAGGACAGTCTGAACTTTAGCTAAACATGTGACCTCATGACTATGGAAGAATTGTACAGAGAAGGTAGGGATATTGAGGATGAGGAAGGAAGGATTACCCTTACCCCTCTTTTAATAACCATTCTATATTTTACCTGGTACAAAGTAGGGGTTGAATGTTAGAAACCTTTCAAAGGAGGGTAGAACAGGATCTTAAGAGATTACATTACAAGACAGGTATCTCCAAAGGAAGCCTAAGCAAAAAGGAAAACGCAGCACTTAAAAACTTGAGTGAAAATAAATATTTAATAACCCGCTCAGCGGATAAGGGAGGATCGGTGGTAGTCCTGAGTAAGAACTATTTTGTTTCATTGGCATTACGGCACTGTTGACCAATACAATGAACTATACAGAATTGAGTGCAGACCCCACCTACAGATTCCAACACGACCTGAGGTAGCTGGTTGATGAGGGACTGTATAAAGGCTATTTTGATAAGAGCACAGGGAAATACTTAATGGTTAAGTCCCCAGTGATCCTGATATTCAACCATCTGCCAAAGGTCCATAAGAGTCTGTCCAATGTGGAGGGTCGACCCATTGTGAGAGGTATTAACTCCCTTTTGGAGCACCTCTCACAATGGGTAGATGCGGTCCTCCAACCCATTGTAAGAACATTACCCAGTTATTTACTGGATACTAAACAAGGATAGAATGCTAGAAACTGCAGTTGGGACTTAAGTGGCATATGGGTTTCCTGCTTGGTCTAGGAAACATATGTTTGATGTCTAACAGGATAAGTCCCTCAGTCGTTATGGGCAGTGAAGCAACCCAGTGAAGTGGGACTATTATTAAAAGCAGGGGCAAAGCAAGTCTGGTATATTTGAGCAGGGTGAAGATTAGAGGGTTAAGGCTGAAATCTGGAGGGTATATACATATGCTCAGAGGAGGAACTCGGTGCTCCCAGCCCTGCCTCCCCTATACAAAGTCCCTATTGAAGTTGCCAGTGAAGTACCCCCTAGCTTCCAGCTTATATTGGTGAAATTGGTGAATTCAGAGAAAGTGGGTCTCCTTAAAGACATAATAGTGCACGAAGCCTCATCCTTTGATGTTCTTACATTGTTTTTTACATTGCTTTTGAAAAGATGAAGTTAAGACCGAATAGGTCCCAAGGCTATATCTAAGGCTTAAAAATTTATTATAACAGTCTTTTTATCTGGATTAATACTTCTTTGACGATCACCAAGTTTATAAAGCAGCTATGGAGAAAATCTGGGACTATTAGCCTCTCTCATAGCTCCAAAGTGCATAGAAAATATTTGGTTGCAGAACTGCTTTAGGATATTTTATTGTTGCTCATAGATGTATGACATTTACAACATGGACAGTAAATTCCATTTTCTTGGAAATGGGAGGAACCCTCAGGTCTTCTTAAAGTTGTAACAATAGTATATGCTGATATACATGGTCTATCTACTCATTAGGTGTATACTAAATGTTAAAAAATGTGGTCAAGGGTTAAGATATCTTGTCAAGCCTATTTTATGTAATGCATATCCAGCTGCAAACCTCTGACGTTTAGGCATTTAAAGAGGGTGCCATAGTAATATAGTTGTGTACTTTGCTAGTATACAGACGAAAATAATTGAATATGCTAATTTTGAAATATCCTGACAGTTACTGTCAAAAAGGTATAAGAGTTGTTGTATAGCCTGCTAAGATTTAAGGTGTGTCGAAAATAATCATCTGTACTTCTCATGTGCTTAGGTGGTGAATACTAAGTATATTAAAGAGGAAGGGAGAGTATTGTACAGTAATAGGCAAGAACTGAATAGTATATGCTGACCTGCACTATATATGTTTAGGCTAAATGAAATAATAGTACAGGTAGATCTGCAGTGTTTATATCTGCACTAACTGTGTTAAAATCCTGTAGGAGTGAAGCTGTTCTTAGAATCGTGGCTGTACTTAGGGATAAAGAGTTGCATAATTTATAGCCCCTACGGGCAGGATTGGAAAGAAGTCTATAGACAAATTTAACCAGAATGTGTTAATTAGGAAATATTTTTATATTTTTCACTAGATAGCTAAAGTAAGTGTGGCATAACCGCTTAAGAATTAAGCTCTGTGGGGAAGAAGTACGTTTTTCTTTGTTATAGTTAGATAGTAACAGCACAATTTATTAGACCTTAAAGATTTGTTTTGAATAAAAATCACACATATAATATAGGGGTATAAGGGTACTCAAATAGTTTGATCCAAATTCTAATTGGACGTATGTGGGTGGTTGAAATAGAGTAAGCTAAAAAAGTGTGAAAAGACGAGAGGAGGAGAAGAGAGGAAGAGAAAAAGAGAGTAAAGGGTGTTAAGCACATTAGATTTCCACTAGATTTCCATAGGAAATAGATTAACCACTAGATGGATTTTGCATAGGTGATGTGATTTGCACAGCTGAGGGTTTTTCTGCCCTTTTTTTTTTTTTTCTTTAAATATCAACTTATTACATATGGAGAAATTTGTCCATTCTGTTAAAGCTAAATGGCCAGTAATGGCACCAAAAAAAGACAGAAAGGGTAAAACAAGTACTACGTTACAGGAGAGCATTGTGGAAGAAATTAGTGTAGCCAAAATGGATACTGATTCTCAAGCACTAGTTAAAGCCATATATGATGCAATGACTCCACAATTTTAACAGATACGACAGGATATGCTTTCTCTCACAAATGAGATTCATTCCTTTAATAATAGGATTGAAGCAGCTGAATTACGTATTTCAGATATCGAAGATAGAATGCACGTAGCCGAACAAGACACAAGTTTTTACAGGACTACTTTAAAAAAACTACAGGATAGGATAGATGACTTGGAGGATAGAATTAGGAGGAACAACCTTAGAATCATCGGTGTACCTGAAACAGTAGAGTATACAGACTTAAAAAAGTTCTTTATGGAAAAACTCCCCCAGCTTTTAGAATTGCCTGGCCCAAAACGCCAGTTGGTAGTTGAAAGAATTCATAGAATAGGACAGGAGAGATTGAGGCCAGATGGTAGTAAGATTGTAAGGCCTATAATTGCCAAACTGCTTAATTTCCAGGATAAAGTTGATCTATTAAATGCATACCATAAAAAGAAAGAGGTAGAGTTTGAAGGAGGTAAACTACTTCTTTTTCAGGATTATTCCATAGAAACTACTAATCGTCGTAAGGTAATGGCCCCACTTTGTACGCGAATCATTAAGAAAGGCTATGAAGCCTTTCTATTATACCCGGCCAGGATTAAGGTGCTTAAGGACAATAACTGGCATATATTAAATACACAACAGGAAGCCTATAAGCTCTTAGATGAAAATGAATAAGAAGTATATAAAAGGTTTAAGATGTAGTAGGCCACAAAGCCTACAAAGTTAATGGATTATATATTAGGTGAAGTTACGTTTTTATTTTGGATGGGTGATGAGTGGATTTTTTTTTTTTTTTTTTTTCTCTTTCTTCTCTCTTCTTCTTCCTTCTGTTGGTTTCCCCCCACCCCCCGATGGATGCTCCGAGCGTGCTTAAGTATGTTATTGGAGTAGTAATGGATCTTCTGGCAGCTAACTTGCCTTGCTACTATGACAGATAAAGTCAACATAGATCTTACTTCATGGAACGTTAGAGGCATTACCTCTCCAATTAAAAGAAAAATGATTATGAAAAATCTAAAAAAACTCAGATGTAATATTGCATTTCTACAGGAAACCTACATAGTACAAGATGAAGCAAACAAACTTAGAACAGGTTGGGTGGGGGAACTTATTGCGTCATCAGGCAATGCCAGGAAACGTGGGATAGCTATTCTTTTGCATAAAAACCTACAGTACAGGATTATACAGTCTGAGATAGACCCAGATGGTCGGTTTATAATTGTGCAGTTGGAAATAAGAGGGCAAAATTATGTTTTATGTAATGTATATGGTCCGAATAATCATATACGGGAATTTTGGGATAGACTACAGGGTAAATTATCTCAATTCATAGAGAGCAAGTTGATCGTAGCCGGGGATTTTAATTTGATTGCCAAATATCCTTTAGACAGATGGCCCCATAGAAAGAAGGCGGTTAGTAGAGAGAAACAGGATATCACCCTATTTCGAAAGTTTAGAAATGCCTTGAATTTAAAGGATGTCTGGCGCATGCATAATCCTGAGACAAAGGGTTTCACTTGCAAGTCAAATACTTTTAAGACGTTGTCTCGGATAGATTATATTCTCATTAATGAAAAATGAATGGGGATAGCAGTAGCAGATATAAGCGAAATTATCATCTCGGATCATGCACCTATTTCACTCACGCTTCCAGTGGCGGGGCCCTCAAAAAGAAATTCTGCTTATCCCTTCCCAAAATATTTGTATTCGAATTGTAAGTTTAAGAATTGGCTGATTGAAGCATGGAAGAAATTCGAATATACCAATGTTGGATCTGTCTCCAGTCCTGAAACATATTGGGAAGCCTCAAAGGCGGTATTACGCGGAGAAGTAAAAGCTTATCTACATAAAGTATGGAGAAAAAATCAGATTCGGGACGCCCAGCTTTCAAACCAGTTATCTAACGCTTATAGTACATATATACAAGAGGCATCCCCGACTAACTGGCAAAAGTATCTGCAATCTAAAAAAAGAAAGAGAGATCTTTCTTCAACAAAAAGTGGCAAGTGATCTCACTCGGTCTCATGCACGGATGTATAAATATGGGGGTAAGATAGGGAAGAATTTAGCTAATTTAGTGAGACAAAATCGGGGTCCTAATTATATTCCAGTGATAACGTCCAAGGATAGAAGGCTCACTAATCACAGATTAGATCTTCCTTGCGCGAGATACCAATGAAACTAATAAAATAGCATTTTTGGAATACCTGTAAGGTACCATGTATAGAACCTGAGGCAGTTGGAGCCATGCAGGCGCCAATCGATAAAGAAGAAATTAGCCAGGCGATCAAGGAATGTAGTCTTAATAAAGCGGCGGGCCCTGATACTTTGCCAGCAGAATATTATAAAATCTTGTCAGATCAAGTGCTAGAACCCTTACATGGTTTATTTAATGCATATTTTGCTCAGGATCAGCCAATATCGGTTAATTTTAGCGCCTCATTAATTGTTTTAGTGCCGAAAAACGGCAAGAATACAGAAAAAGTAGACTCATATCGTTCGATTTCGTTATTGAATACGGACTATAAGCTTCTCTCCAGTATCTTGGCAACAAGGCTTCAGAAAGTTCTCCCTAGCTTAATACATACGGATCAAACAGGCTTTCTAAAAGGTAGATCATCATTCTTAAATTTGCGGAAATTATTGTTGACGGTGGAGTATTATAATGTAAGAAAGAAATTAAAGGTTTTAGAAACTGAGGATAAGGCAATTATCGCCTTAGACGCCGAAAAGGCCTTTGATTCTATTAGCTGGGAACACCTAAGTGGAACAGTTTGGCCTTAAAGGCCCTTTTCTATCCTTTATTCAGGCGCTATATAAGAATCCGAGATCCGCATTAATAGTTAATGGAGAATGTACAGAGTTTTTCCAATTATTTAGAGGCACGCGTCAGGGATGTCCGTTGTCCCCGCTCTTGTTTAAGCTCTGTATCGAGCCTCTTGCAATCGCCCTCCGCAAGACAATCAAGGGGATTAAAGTGGGGAACTTCACTGCCCAAATTTCTCTTTACGCGGACGATCTACTCGTGTTTCTTTCTAATACGGGGGAAAATGTACCGGTGTTATTGAAATTGTTGGATATGTTTGGAACATTTTCAGGTTATGCAATTAATTCCAAAAAATCGGAAATACTATGGTTAAATCGCACCAACGACTCCTTCGCGGCTCCGCTTTTTAAAGAAGTCAAAAATATAAAATATTTAGGTTTATTTGTGTCAACCTCTCCTGAGGAGTGGTATAAGTCAAATTATTCGGGAGTAATTAAAAAAATTCTACAAGATATGACTAAATGGTCACTTTTTCCATTAACACTTGCGGCCAAAATAAATTTAATTAAAATGATCGCATTGCCTAAATTGCTATATGTTATGCAAAATATCCCACTTTTCCTAAACAAAGGGGACATAAAACAGTTAAATACGGCTCTCAGTAGCTTTTTATGGGGGAATTCTAAATCAAAGCTTTCATTAAAAAGACCTAGCCAGCCAAAAGAGCAGGCTGGATTGAGTCTGCCATCAATACAAAAATATAATATTGCATGCCTTTTAAAGATCGTTCCAGACTGGTTAACGGATAAATGGGCATTAGCACTGCGAGATATAGAAGTTGACTTTTTCAAACCTTGTTCACTCAAGGCACTTGTACATATGAATTACAAAGATTGGCCTCTATTGCTTAAAAAAATGTATACCTTTAAAAATCCGATAATAGCGTGGCAAAAATTCTGCCGGGTTCAAAATATCAATTACCACTGTTCTAAATTTCAGCCTATACAAAACAATCCGGAATTTCCCGCAGGGACTGACTCAGAAATTTTTAAAAGATGGAAATCTAAGGGATTGGAATTTTTTTTATCAATGTTTAGTCTTAGATAGGAATCTCATTCACTCTTTCAGTACCTTAAAGGAAAAATTCGATCTCCCTAATAGAGATATGTTCGGTTATTTTCAAATTAGACACTTTCTAAATGCTCAGCCCTTAACTGGTTATTACAAAAATTGGGAAAGAGTTTATGCTGGCATGAGTATTTTCTTTCAGGGTAAAACCTCTATATCTCAATGGTATAATCTGTCATTATTTAAAGAAGGACATATGGCTATGGAACGTCTATGCGAAAAATGGTCTATCGATATCCCTGGTATAGAAATTAAGATAATAGAAAAAAGTGTTTCTAGAGCATGGGCAGCTACCCCACAACTTTCCTGGAGGGAATCCCATATAAAGCTAATTAATAGAGAATATATTACCCCAGTCGACTTAGGTAGATGGAGTAAGGCTCAAACTTATGTATGCTCTCGGTGTAATGCTCCTAAATCAAATTTGATGCATTGTATATGGGCTTGCCCCAAGATAATTCAGTTTTGGCATAAAGTAAGATATTGGATAGCCAAAGTCTTAAAGCAGGAAGTGGTTTTGGACATAGTAGATATTGTCTTCTTGAAAAAATATGACAGGGGTGAGAATATTGATTTTATCAATTTCATAATACTGTGTGCTAGAAATGTAATATTCTCTTCTTGGAAATCCATGAAGAGACCCGCGCTTGCGACGGTACTAAATATGATAGACAATAAATTAATCCTGGAACAGTATGATATTCCATCAGGGTCTGAAAATGAGATTGAATGCTTTTTAAATAAGTGCTGTGATTATATATTTTCAAAATCAATAGAGCTGCAAAGGAGACTTATTTCACCTTTCAAGAATTCTTTATGGATCCAAAATGTCGTTTTGAGAGGGGAAATTCACGGAACTATCCTAGATAATAGCTAATGCGCTTAGCTCGGGGGACTATCTGGGTTGTGGGGGGACCACCCTTTTTTTTTTTTTTCTTTTGTTGTTTCTTTTGTTGTTTCTTTGTGTATCTGTATGAGTGTTTTGTATTGTTTTGTCTTTGTTTTTTTTTTTGGTTATTATTTACTTGTTGTATTTTTTGGTGTTTGACAGACTGGTCTAGGATTGAATTATTTTAAGGTGCTTGCTCGTCTCATATTTTGTATTTATATATTGTTGCCTATGTGCAAAGGTATACCATATCATTTGAAATATGTAATGTTTTTGTATTGTTCTGATTTTTAGACATGAGTTCTGTTTCAATATCCAGATGTGCTGCATGTTTGTATAAAAATAATAATAAAAAAAAAAAAAAAAAAAACAAGGATTAAACCTTATGGAAGATCAGATTTGGACTGAGGGACAACAATGGCTAACATTGGATGTTAAGTCCCTGTACTCTTCCATCTCCCACGATTAGGGTTTGAAAGCCATTAGATTCTTTTTAGACAGAAAGCAGACCTTTGAAGATGATTTTTGTACCTTTTTGGTGAATTGTGTTAAGTTCCTCTTGACACATAATTACTTTTGTTTCATGGATAAATTTTATCTCCAGCGATGGGGGCAACATTTTCCCCCTCCTATGCCAACCTTTTTATGGGTTGGTGGGAGCTGTCCCACATCTATGGAAATAAAAATCCATACAGGGAGTGTGTAGCATTTTACAAACGCTACATAGACAATTTGCTTTTTATATGGCAGGGAAGTGATGAACAATTGGAGGATTTTGTTACGGTATTGAATATAAATCAGGTAGGCCTCTCATTCACTCACAAAAACAATAGGGTTAGGATTAATTACCTGGATATCACTTTGAGTAGTCAACCAGATGGTAAAATTACCACAGAAGTATACAAGAAACCAATAAGTGGTAATATGTTGTTGCATGCAACGAGTAATCACCCATAAAGGGTATTCTCAGTAGTGGCCAAAGGCAAGTTCACCAGACTAAAATATGAGAGGAGAGTGGACAATCTAAGCAGACAATTGAGAGAGAGGGCATACCCAAGTAGAGTAATAAATAGAGCAAGAAAAGCAGTGGCAGTTTTGAATAGGCATGATCTATTGGCAGTGAAACCAAAGAAGGTTACAAACCAGGAAGATGTTAAATTCATAACGCAATTTAGTGCCCAATATGAACAAATTTGCAACATTATCAAAACCTATTTTACCCTTTTGTCAGCAGATGATGGGTTGGTAGAAACTGTGAAAAAAGGTTGTAGTTTTGCTTATAGAAGGGGTCTCACTATGGGTAATAGGCTAGCACCTACTCAGTTGAAGAAACAGAAGTAACAAAGACTAACCTGGTTTATACGAAAAGGGGTATACAAATGTAGCAACAGTACCTGTAAGGCTTGTGATTACCTAGCCGTGGGTGATGGATTTAGATGTAAAAGCACTGGGGAAAAGTTCAAACATAATAATAGACTTACCTGTAGGGCTAAGTACACAGTCTATCTATTGTCATGCTCACAATGTGGAATTCAACACATAGGTTTCACTACACTTGAGACCAGAGTATATATAAGAGAACACCTCAACAAGACGGTACCCTGACCACACCACTTATACAGCACTTTAAGGATTTACACCAACAATCATCCAATAGTTTATGTTGGACCATAAAAGAGCAGATTAGTTGGAACGACAGAAGGGGAGATGGGGAAAGCCTACTATCAAAGAGAGAGACATATTGGATATTTAAATTGGTTACTAGATTTTCAAAGGGGCTTAAAGGGACACTGAACCCAATTTTTTTTTAACCCAATCTTTTGTGATTCAGGTAGAGCATAAAATGTTAAGCAACTTTCTAATTTACTCCTATTATCAATTTTTCTTTGTTCTCTTGCTATCTTTATTTGAAAAAGAAGGCATCTAGGCTTTTTTTTTTATTCAGAACTCTGGACAGCACTTTTTTATTGGTGGATGAATTTATCCACCAATCAGAAAGAACAACCCAGGTTGTTCACCAAAAATGGGCCGGCATCTAAACTTACATTCTTGTATTTCAAATAAAGATACCAAGAGAATGAAGACAATTTGATAATATGAGTAAATTAAAAAGTTGCTTAAAATTGCATGCTCTATCTGAATTACGAAAGAAAAAATTGGGGTTCAGTGTCCCTTTAATTCTGAATTCGATCTCATCAGTCACTGGCGGTGACAGCCTATACCGTTCAGATGGATTGGAAGGGAATTCAGGATTATAGCCCGTATCAGTGAGAGAGTTCTGCCCCCTTGACGAGCACCAAAAGTACATTTTTCTCTTAAACAATTATAAAGATTCCAATCAAGGGCAAGTTTAGGTTTGAAACAAAGTAGATAACACTTCAGCGAAGTGCAACCTGTTTATAATGTTCATTGTTTAAGGTTTACAATGTTTATAACAAATTGAATGTATACAATATGTATTTATTGTTGTCCAAATTGGGATACCCAATATATCAGATACTTGAAATGGCACAATGTTGCACAATTTTAAGTTTAGCTGCTATCTTAATTCATAGGGCTCTATTTAACAAGCTCCGTATGGAGCTTGATGGCCCTTGTTTCTGGCGAGTCTTCAGACTCGCCAGAAACAGCAGTTATGATGCAGCGGTCACAAAGACCGCTGCTCCATAACGCTGTCCGCCTGCTCTGAGCAGGTGGACAGACATCGCCGGAAATCAACCTGATCGAGTACGATCGGGTTGATTGACACCCCCTGCTCTTGTGAGCTGCTGGTGCAATGCTGAATACGGAGAGCGTATTGCTCTCCGCATTCAGCGAGGTCTGGCGGACCTGATCCTCACTGTTGGATCAGGTCCGCCAGACTTTGATAAATATAGGCCATAGTCTGTAGTGTATAATATAACAATAGAAACTATCAATAATAGGTATACCTGTATACCTCTAGAGTCTACCTTTGTTTTTAACCAATCAGAGTGAATTAGCCACTATAAAGAAAGTGAGCTTATGTGATTAGGAACCGCTAAAACTAGGGCTTATGCCAAAAAGTGTCAGCTGATTTCAAGAGTGAAGGGTCTCACTTGTCAAAACTACCCTGTTGTCTTTCATAATAGTTTTTTACTATACGTTGAAGAAATAAAGAAGTAATGTTTTTACCTACTCCAAGTGCTCCTCTTGTATACATTAATTGTCAAGTTTTTCAAATTTTGTAAGAAGCACCATTTTGTTAAGGCTCACTATTTAGGTTTTATTTTAACAGTTCAGAGTTTGCAAAGGTCACATTTGAAAGGTTTGCAAATTATTAAAAGGGCCATTGTTTTTTAAGGGACACACAATTGTGAAGGTTTGCAATTTCTTAGAAGGGGCACCATTTTGTCAAGGCATATTTTAGTTAAGGTTTTAATATGACAGTTCACGGTTTTGCAATGGGCACATTATTTTGAATGTTTGCAAATAATTGAAGGAGCAATTGTTCTTTAAAAGGCACATTAATTGTCAAGGTTTCCAAATTGTGGAAGGGCCCCCCTTTTGTTAATGTACATTATTAAGGTTTTACTTTAATAGTTCACTGTTTTGCAAAGGGTACGTTATTTTGAAGGTTTACAAATATTTAAAGTTGCAGTTCTTTAAAGTACACAAAATTGTGAAGGTTTGCAATTCTTTAAAGGTGCCCTATTTTGTGAAGGTCGCATTATTGTTCAGGTTTTACTTTGACAGTTCACTGTTTTGTATAGGTCATATTATTTTGAAGGTTTGCAAATCAATACAGGGGACATTGTTCTTTAAGGGACACCAATTGTGAAGGTTTGCAATTTCTTTGAAGAGACACCATTTTGCAAGGCACATTATTAAGGTTTTAATTTAACAGTTTACTGTTTTGCAAAGGATACATTATTTTGAAGGCTTGCGAATAATTAAAGGTGCAATTGTGCGTGTATAAAAGTGTATTTTTGTTAATACAAATGTGTAATACAAGCGTGTATCATCAAATTTTACACATTCTGTGATGCAAATATATTAAGTTAATAAATTGGACCACTAAGAAATTTTATAGGACCACTAGCTCTTGGGCAAATTTTTCAACCCCTGTATATGTGTATATATAATTATATATATATATATATATATATATATATATATATGTCGTGAGTGAGCTCGTCTCAGGTGCAGTAATAAAGAGGTTTAGACCAGATATTTATCAAACAAGGGCTCGCCTCAGAAGAGGTAATCTTTATTACACTGTTGCAACAGTGTCCCAGCACAAAAAACAGCAACGCAAGACTAACACATTTTCATATACATGCATTTTTATACTATTACAGTTCCTTACAAAGCAGAGAGCTAATTTGCTGATAATGATGGGCCAATAAATCTCACGTTATTAGTGGTTACTAGGAAAGGGGAAAAAAAAAAACAGGTCCTCTATGTTAAAATTTGGGAGATATGTTTTCTTGGAATGTGACCAGAGGCTAGTTGGCTAATTGGATTGAGAAGTTGATACTGTATAGAGAAGCCTTGGATTTTACCTTGAGTTTCAGATATTTAGAAAACTTTGTATGGGAGAAGCCATAACTTTAAGATGTACTGATACATACTTATTAGGCTAAAAGTAAGTTGTTAAAGATACATCACTTATTAGAAAATACAGAAGTAATATATCTGCAGTTTCAGAGAAGAGTTCAGTAAAAGAAAAGGAAAAGTTCGGTTAAACATATAAAATAATGAAAATATAATAAGCAGCTCATAACATTCCCCCCTTTGATCGCAAACTGCCGCGATCACAAAAAGTAAATGCGACTCATGGCGGTTTGACAATCACAATGCTATTAGTACATGGGTGCTCGCGTCCAAGATGGTTCACAGGATTACAAGAAGGTAAGCAAAAACAAGGTAGGAGTGAAGTTATTAGGTAGTAGGCAATTCCGCTATTACCGGACGCTAGTCACCATCGGGTGGAGTAGACAACTACCTAAACATTCCTATGCTGTATATGTGTGTGTGGCATGATATATGTGTGTGGCATGACATAGTGCAGAAACATCCCCTCCCAGATTTATTAACAACAATTAACAATCCCCATCATTCTTGCAGAGTTGATGGCGAATAGTGGGTTGACAGGCAGTATCATGGCATGTTTGGGAGGTGAAGGAATTCTGCACCTGTGAAGGAAATATAGAGAGTGTAAGTATAAGGTAATGCAATATGAAAGCAAAATAAAACAATACAGAAAGACAATGAAGAAATAGAAACCACCAGGGAGGGAAAAATGAGTGGATTATGGGTATACAGGCTACGACCGGGGTGGCCATTAAGGTAGATGATGGTCCATGGTCTCTCCATGGCCAGTTTCTCAATGTAGGAAAGTTCTAGACGATCCTAGGGACGTAGTGCATCCTGCATAGGGATAAGACAGGGAATTTTAGGGCACAGCTGGTGGGTAGGCTATAACATTGTAAGATCAAGAGGTCAAAAGAGACATAGAGTAGGAGAGAAGTAGGTGAACTCAGAAGAAATCAGGGTCAAGAGAGATCTCAACATGGTGGGGAGATTCAAAACGGATAGAGGGAAACAAGTATTTGGGAGAAGAATGAGACACAGTGAAAACATTCTTGCATGTAGAGATTAGACCAGGTACACATTGTATACAGCAACACATCAGTATAAGGCATACTACAATAACAATGCCATACAGAAAAAGGGAGCGTAACCATCCCAAATTAGGTAGCCAATCAAAGAGATGGTTAAAAATACCTCCAAGGCCAAATTTGTCATTAATCACATCTTGGACATCCTGGGATAGGGACCTAATAACTGTGAGATGGTGACTCAAATTAAGTGATTGATCAGTAGCATAGGTACAACATTCTTTGCTCACAAGACTACACCCCCCCTCCCCTCCTTGGGATGCCAGGAGGTAATCAAGGGCCATCCTATTCTGCAATGCTAGTTGTCTAAGCTGCTTCAACTCTTGGGCCACACTCTGAACAACTCCTGCACTCTCATTCATGAAGGTCTGTAGTATCACAGATAACATGATGATGTCCTGATGATTCAGGTAGACACCAACGGCCGGGAGGATAGCTCGACCAGTTGAATCTCCAGCATACTGTTGGACAAGGGGGAGCAGCGAGCTTCCAGATTCACGTTTATTGCGAATTGGGCCCAAGGGCAGCGTGGGGACAACACGGATGGCTGGGGTTACCACACCCAGGAAGCAGATGGCTGTATAGTTACCAGGGAGGACTGACACCGCTGTCTGTCCACATATCCAATACAACCCAGGGGGTGGTCTGCTGAGGAAAGATTGTACAAGGGATGGGGAAACAAAAGTACAATTGGGGCCCTGGAGGAAACAAAAAAGTGCAGTGAGATTATAATTCACAGTTAGGATCATACCAGAGGAATTTACCAGCCGGAAATGAGTGCCATTACTGGAGATTACATACTCACATAGGGAGGCACCCAACCGCACCGTACCTTGGCCAATTTCCCTGCAGATAGTACCATATGAGGTGCCTCCCAAAGAGATAAAATTACCTGATAGGTTGAACAATGGTGTACCTGGAGGAATAAAAGTAGACATCAAAGGTAAACAAATCAACATTAATACCCATAAGAGGAATACCCCCCTTAAGATGAGTGGGAATGCGAGCACAAATATAGCAATTGCCCTCGGTGTGATTGGCTATAGTTTGGAGTAGGACAACGTGTGAGTTTAGTCCCCATTCACCTAAAGAATAGTTCTCTGTGGACAATTGGGCATTAGGTAAATTATCATTATGGGGGAAAGAATCATGGGGGTAAATAGGGGTTGTGGCAGAGGTAGTTACAGGGGAACGTCAAGCAAGAAGGGGTGACTTTCATTTCTCAGCTACCCACTTCATAATTTTCAAACCACATTCACTAGTGGGGCTATGCAAATAGACTGGATAACAAACCCCTTAGGACCTTTAAATACAAACTTTGAGTATAATTACTTGTTGGGCAGCTAGTAGTGGGAGGGAAAACTGCCACAGATACAAGGTTACCAGAACAAGATTATTTAGTAAAGGGGTTAGGACAAACACACTGACCAGAAGACACATATTGGGAGTAAGAGAGCATGGTCAAAAGTGTGACACAAAACAAAGGAGACATATTGAGGGATGTTACTCAAGATATCAACAGAGGAGTGAGACAATGAAAATAAGAGTTAGAAAGAAAGATCTTTCAGTTTCACTCATTCAGCTAGTGAGATTTCACTATTTCTGGTTAGTCTGAGTTTCAAACCCGGAAGGGTCTGAATTAACCAATCGTCGTCAGGGGTCTTGGTTACCCCTTCTTCAGATGCCTTGGTTGCCCCAGCTTCTTCTTTCTTTGGCTTGTTGCAGGCTGCTTCTTTGTCTGGGCTGTATCTTTTACACCTGGAGTAGTGGATCCAAGAGTCGACCTCAGCAACTTTGATAGCTGTTGGAGTAATCAGCAAAACCAGGAAGGGACATTTCCAGAGAGGCTGCAGTGGCTTTTTTTGATAGGTCTGGACTAAAATGAAGTCACCTGACTGGAAGGGGTGTGCAGTCACATCCAATGGCAAGGGCTGAGAGAGAGAGGCATGTCTGTGGAGAGAATGTAATTGCTTTTGCAGTTGCAAAAGATAGGCAGTTAATTATACATCACCTACTGCAAGGTCAGGCAGGTGTAAAGTGTTGGCACTATACAAAGGAGGTGGCCTACAAAACAATAGTTCATATGGTGAGAGCTTGAGGGTCCCCCTATGGTTTGTACGAGTCCCAAACAGTGCTAAGGGCAAAACATCTACCCATTTAAGGCTTGCTTGAGAACAAATTTTAGCAATAGTCTGTTTTAGGTTCTGGTTCTTTCTTTCCACTTGGCCTGAGCTTTTCTGGATGACAAGGGGTATGGAGATGCCAAGTAAAGCCTAAGGCTAATGTCAGTTGCTGAATAATATTACTTGTAAAATGTGTTCGTCTGTTAGATTCAATTACTCTGGGGAGGCCAAACCTGGGTATAAGTTCTTTTAGCATTCACTTGCCAACTTCTTGGACTTTCACAGTTCTAGTAGGAAAGGCCTCGACCCATCCAGTAAGTTGGTCCACTATCACAAGTAAATGTTTGAAACCCCTACAGGGAGGTATGTCAGAAAAGTCAATTTGTAAACATTCAAAAGTTTGAAATGCCCATGGGCATCCGCCTGGTGGGCCTTTAGGTTCCCCCCTTGGATTGAATTGAGCACGTCTCACAATTCAATACAACCCATTTTGCAGTTTGATGGGGGGGGGGCAAACCACTGTCTGTTAAGGGTTTCAGCAAGTTGTGTGGTACCTCAGTGTGTTTGGTTATGCAGAAAGGATAGCATAAGAGAGAGGTGTGGTTGAGGTAGAGCAGGGCATCCATCTGGAGTGGACCAGATACCAAAAGAGTCACAGGTAACACCAAGAATAGTCCAGAGGTGAACAGTTTGTTCAGGAAGAGAAGTGTAAAGAGAAGACAATGTAGTGTCAAAAGGGTGAGGTTTGTGAGTGGGGGTGAGAGAAGGATAAATGGCAGAGAAGCTGCATGCTAAGCAATTTGATTAGCATAACTATTACCAAGTGAAATGGGTTCCTGTGAGTGGGTGTGTGCTTTGCAATGCATGACAGAGATGGAAGTGGGTAAATGGATTGAGTCAAGGAGTGCAGAAATTTGTGGTGCATTGGCAATTTGGGTACCAGCAGAAGTTAGAAAACCCCTTAATTTCCATAATTGACCAGTGGCATATACAATCCCTAAAGCATATTTACTATCAGTGTAAATGTTTACTGACCTGTCCTTTGAGAGCTGACAAGCAAGTGTGAGTGCATGTAGCTCAGCCGCTTGGGCACTGTAGTGAGATGGGAGGGGCTCGGCCTCTATAACAGAATCTGTCATGACTACAGCAGAAACATTCACCATCCTCAAACTTCCATCACAGAACAGTGTCCAATCCAGGTTAGGTAGAGGCACACACACTTGCTTGTCAGGTTAGGTCGAGGCACATCAGAGAGGCCATCCCTTAGTTTGGAGGAAAAGAGAGATACAGATAAACAGTCATAGTGTGGGGTACCATCATCAGGCAGAGGTAACAAAGTTGCTGGGTTGAGAGAGGTACAGTGGATGATAGTGATATTAGAAGGTACAAGAAGCAATGTCTCATACCTAGTGAGACGTTGGTTTAAAAAAATGTTGTGTATTTTTCTGATTGAGTAAGAGATGTACTGTGTGTGGCAGATAAATGTGTAAAGAATGTCCCTGTACAAGCTCCTTTCCTCTATTTTGGCATTTGAAATAGCTGATTTAGTCTGTGGTATACCCACCTATAGTAAAAATTTTATATTGGAGTCTCATCTATCAATCAGCCTAAGTAAACAAGCCAGTAATAAGAAACCACACTCACAGGGGTACAGGATAGTTAAAGGGACAGTTTACCCAAATTAAGAATAATTTTAATTGAAACTGCTGACATAGATAAATATACTAGTGCTGAGCATACAATAAACCTCATTTTCTTTCTCTGTAAATATTTTTTGAAATCTCAGATTTTATATCAGTTTGCCTATACCCCTTTAAATATTTTTTTTCCCTGCCTTCTGTGCATAGCACTTGCTCCACCCCCTGACTCGGTGTTGAGCAGTGAGCAGTTTTTTTTTTAGAGCTTGAATACATTCAGGTCAGTGATATCTCTCAGTTTGCAACTTATTTGAAGAGAAAAAGAAAACGTTTGCAACATGCAATTCCACTCCTGTATTAGAACAGACTTTTACACAGACCTGTATGTATTCAACTCAGAAGTCAAATCCACATCGGCATGAAGCCTCAATTAGCTGGAAAGCAAATGTAACTCTTTTTTTTCCCCCCACTGCTAGTCTCACAGATTTTATATTATATATATATACAAGGAAAGGTCTGCACAAGGTGATTATGTAAGCAAACTATTGTAAAACAAACTAAAGTAAAAATATAGAAAATCATCCAGGTCTTATGCAATTATTATGCTCCCAGAGACAGGACCAGTAAACACAGCAGATTTGCATAATCAACAAATGCAAGATAACAAGACAATACAATAGATTAGTCTGAATTTCAAATGAATAGTAGATTATTTTCTAACACATTTCTAAGTAATGCATATACGTATAGTCTGAGTTCTTGCACATGCTTAGTAGGAGCTGGTGACTCCAAAAAAAAATGTAAATATAAAAGAATCTGCACATTATTTTTAATGGAAGTAAATTGGAAAGTTGTTTAAAATTACATGCTGTATCTGAATCATGAAAATTTTATGAAACCTGAGTGTCCCTTTAAATGTAAAGTGTGGGGAGTGATATTTAAATTTATTTTGTTAGCTGCTGATTGTGTGTGCACATTGGAGGTTTACTGCCTTTAGCATATCATTTACTAAAGCACTTTCGGCTAGATTTAGAGTTGGGCGGTAGCCGTCAAAACCAGCGTTAGAGGCTCCTAACGCTGGTTTTGGGCTACCGCTGGTATTTGGAGTCAGTCAGGAAAGGGTCTAACGCTCACTTTGCAGCCGCGACTTTTCAATACCGTAGATCCCCCTACGCCATTTGCGTATCCTATCTTTTCAATGGGATCTTTCTAACGCCGGTATTTAGAGTCGTGGCTGAAGTGAGCGTTAGAAATCTAACGACAAAACTCCAGCCGCAGAAAAAAGTCAGTAGTTAAGAGCTTTCTGGGCTAACGCCGGTTTATAAAGCTCTTAACTACTGTGCTCTAAAGTACACTAACACCCATAAACTACCTATGCACCCCTAAACCGAGGTCCCCCCACATCGCCGCCAGTCTAATAACATTTTTTAACCCCTAATCTGCCGACCGCACACCGCCGCCACCTACATTATCCCTATGTACCCCTAATCTGCTGCCCCTAACACCGCCGACCCCTACATTATATTTATTAACCCCTAATCTGCCACCCCCAACGTCGCCTCCACCTGCCTACATTTTTTAACCCCTAATCTGCCGACCGCACACCTCCGCCACCTACGTTATCCCTATGAACCCCTAATCTGCTGCCCCTAACACCGCCGACCCCTATATTATATTTATTATCCCCTAATCTGCCGCCCCCAACGTCACCGACACCTACCTACAATTATTAACCCCTAATCTGCCGACCGGACCTAACCGCCACTATAATAAATGTATTAACCCCTAATCCGCCTCACTCCCGCCTCAATAAGCCTATAATAAATAGTATTAACCCCTAATCTTCCCTCCCTAACATCGCCGACACCTAACTTCAAGTATTAACCCCTAATCTGAGGACTGGAGCTCACCGCTACTCTAATAAATTTTTTAACCCCTAAAGCTAAGTCTAACCCTAACACTAACACCCCCCTAAATTAAATATAATTTTTATCTAACGAAATAAATTAACTCTTATTAAATAAATTATTCCTATTTAAAGCTAAATACTTACCTGTAAAATAAACCCTAATATAGCTACAATATAAATTATAATTATATTGTAGCTATTTTAGGATTAATATTTATTTTACAGGCAACTTTGTATTTATTTTAACTAGGTACAATAGCTATTAAATAGTTAATAACTATTTAATAGCTACCTAGTTAAATAATTACAAAATTACCTGTAAAATAAATCCTAACCTAAGTTACAATTAAACCTAACACTACACTATCAATAAATTAATTAAATAAAATACCTACAATTATCTACAATTAAACCTAACACTACACTATCAATAAATTAATTAAATACAATTCCTACAAATAAATACAATTCAATAAACTAACTAAAGTACAAAAAATAAAAAAGAACAAAGTTACAAAAAATAAAAAAATATTTACAAACATTAGAAAAATATTACAACAATTTTAAACTAATTACACCTACTCTAAGCCCCCTAATAAAAAAACAAAGCCCCCCCCCAAAAAAAATGCCCTACCCTATTCTAAATTAAAAAAGTTAAAAGCTCTTTTACCTTACCTTAAAAGGGCCCTTTGCAGGGCATGCCCCAAAGAATTCAGCTCTTTTGCCTGTAAAAAAAAAACATGCAATACCCCCCCAACATTACAACCCACCACCCACATACCCCTAATCTAACCCAAACCCCCCTTAAATAAACCTAACACTAAGCCCCTGAAGATCTCCCTACCTTGTCTTCACCTCACCGGGTTCACCGATTCATCCTGGCTCTGACGTCTTCATCCAAGCCCAAGCAGGGGGCTGAAGAGGTCCATGATCCGGCTGAAGTCTTCATCCAAGCGGGAGCTGAAGAGGTCCATGATCCGGCTGAAGTCTTCATCCAAGCGGGAGCTGAAGAGGTCCATGATCCGGCTGAAGTCTTCATCCAAGCGGCATCATCAATTTTCTTTCTTCCGGAGCAATCTTCCTCCAGCCGACGTGGATCCATCCTCTTCTACTGACGCCTACTCGCCGAATGACGGTTCCTTTAAATGACGTCATCCAAGATGGCGTCCCTCGAATTCCGATTGGCTGATAGGATTCTATCAGCCAATCGGAATTAAGGTAGGAAAATCTGATTGGCTGATGGAATCAGCCAATCAGATTCAAGTTCAATCCGATTGGCTGATCCAATCAACCAATCAGATTGAGCTCGCATTCTATTGGCTGTTCCGATCAGCCAATAGAATGCAAGCTCAATCTGATTGGCTGATTGGATCAGCCAATCGGATTGAACTTGAATCTGATTGGCTGATTCCATCAGCCAATCAGATTTTCCTACCTTAATTCCAATTGAGTGATAGAATCCTATCAGCCAATCGGAATTCGAGGGACGTCATCTTGGATGACGTCATTTAAAGGAACCGTCATTCGGCGAGTAGGCGTCGGTAGAAGAGTATGGATCCGCATCGGCTGGAGGAAGATTGCTTTGGAAGAAAGAAGATTGAAGATGCCGCTAGGATGAAGACTTCAGCCGGATCATGGACCTCTTCAGCTCCCGCTTGGATGAAGACTTCAGCCGGATCATGGACCTCTTCAGCTCCCGCTTGGATGAAGACTTCAGCCAGATCATGGACCTCTTCAGCCCCCTGCTTGGGCTTGGATGAAGACGTCGGAGCCAGGACGAATCGGTGAACCCGGTGAGGTGAAGACAAGGTAGGGAGATCTTCAGAGGCTTAGTGTTAGGTTTATTTAAGGGGGGTTTGGGTTAGATTAGGGGTATGTGGGTTGTAATGTTGGGGGGGTATTGTATGGTTTTTTTTACAGGCAAAAGAGCTGAATTCTTTGGGGCATGCCCCGCAAAGGGCCCTTTTAAGGGCTGGTAAGGTAAAAGAGCTTTGAACTTTTTTAATTTAGAATAGGGTAGGGCATTTTTTTATTTTGGGGGGCTTTGTTATTTTATTAGGGGGCTTAGAGTAGGTGTAATTAGTTTAAAATTGTTGTAATATTTTTCTAATGTTTGTAAATATTTTTTTTATTTTTTGTAACTTAGTTCTTTTTTATTTTTTGTACTTTAGTTAGTTTATTGAATTGTATTTATTTGTAGGTATTGTATTTAATTAATATATTGATAGTGTAGTGTTAGGTTTAATTGTAGGTAATTGTAGGTATTTTATTTAATTAATTTATTGATAGTGTAGTGTTAGGTTTAATTGTAGGTAATTGTAGGTATTTTATTTAATTTTTTTATTGATAGTGTAGTGTTAGGTTTAATTGTAATTTAGGTTAGGATTTATTTAACAGGTAATTTTGTAATTGTTTTAACTGGGTAACTATTAAATAGTTATTAACTATTTAATAGCTATTGTACCTAGTTAAAATAATTACAAAGTTGCCTGTAAAATAAATATTAATCCTAAAATAGCTACAATATAATTATAATTTATATTGTAGCTATATTAGGGTTTATTTTACAGGTAAGTATTTAGCTTTAAATAGGAATAATTTATTTAATAAGAGTTAATTTATTTCGTTAGATAAAAATTATATTTAATTTAGGGGGGTGTTAGGGTTAGACTTAGCTTTAGGGGTTAATAAATTTAATAGAGTAGCGGTGAGCTCCAGTCGGCAGATTAGGGGTTAATACTTGAAGTTAGGTGTCGGCGATGTTAGGGAGAGCAGATTAGGGGTTAATACTATTTATTATAGGGTTATTGAGGCAGGAGTGAGGCGGATTAGGGGTTAATACATATATTATAGTAGCGGTGCGGTCCAGTCGGCAGATTAGGGGTTAATAATTGTAGGTAGCTGGCGGCGACGTTGTGGGGGGCAGATTAGGGGTTAATAAATATAATATAGGGGTCGGCAGTGTTAGGGGCAGCAGATTAGGGGTACATAGGTATAATGTAGGTTGCGGCGGTGTACGGAGCGGCAGATTAGGGGTTAAAAATAATATGCAGGTGTCAGCGATAGCGGGGGCGGTAGATTAGGGGTTAATAAGTGTAAGGTTAGGGGTGTTTAGTCTCGGGGTACACGTTAGGGTGTTAGATGCAGACGTAGGAAGTGTTTCCGCATAGGAAACAATGGGGCTGCGTTAGGAGCTCAACGCTGCTTTTTTGCAGGTGTTAGTTTTTTTTTCAGATCAAACAGCCCCATTGTTTCCTATGGGGGAATCGTGCATGAACACGTTTTTGAAGCTGGCCGCGTCCGTAAGCACCGCTGGAATTTAGAGTTGCAGTGGCGGTAAATTATGCGATACGCTCCCTGTTTGGAGCCTAACGCAGCCATTCTGTGAACTCTAAATACCAGCGGTATTTAAAAGGTGCGGGCGAAAAAAAGCCAGCGTTAGATACGCGGGTCGTTACCGACAAAACTCTAAATCTAGCCGTTTGATTGGCCATGGGGCGGGGTAATAGAGCATTGCAGCACTGCCCTTTTATCAGGGCATTCCAGGGACATTTAGCTGAACTGCAAAGAAGAAGATAAAAAATGTAAAAAAAATAAAATAATATATTTTACAAACTACTACATTTTATGTATTATCTTCTTTTCTTGTTAATCCAGTGTTATTGCTACTCATGAACCCCTTTCCCATGAGTGAACTGGTCCTTTAAGTAATAAAATGACAATTTTCCATTGCTCTGTCTAAGCACTGAGCTCCAATTTTACAGACAAATATAACACAATGAGATATTCTTATTATCTAAAATTCAACCCATTGCATTCAACTGTGTTTTGAAAGCATAAAACCAGCTACTTCATATATATATATACAAATAAACTTGCAAATGCAATTTCTCCTATATTTTATACTATGCAGCTTGCATAACAAGTCATTGAAAATACATTAATATAACAACAATTTTACAGTGTACTGTCCCCATAAGGGCTGACCATTTATCATGTATATTACATATTCATCTGTAGAGATGAGATAAAAACAGACACAGAGGCGCCACATGTGTAGGTCAATAAAACCACAGAAATCCAAACAGCGACAGAATAAGGGTACTCACAAACAGGGCGGCACTCTGTTGTGCCAGCAGAGACAGGCTGGTATTTCAACAGCAAACCAGCTGGCTGTGTGACAGGTCTGTACCGGATGTGATCAGCACTGGAGTTCGCTGCTTGTGTAGCCTCTATCCGATGTTCCCAGAGTGTTATTTCTCCTCAACTGGAGCTGCACTGGAGCAAGGAGGGGGGCTGAACTGCCCTTAGGTTACTGAAATGGAGACTACCACAACAACACCAGACTGATGTAAAAGTAAAAAATCAGTATTTTATTATACACAATAAAAATACCAAAGGTATTACAATTTTACAGCTGGGTGTGTGAAATAAAAAAAGACACAAGCCTGAGGAAACGGGGTCCGCCCGAGAAACGCGTTGCTATTGCACTCTTTGTGGGGAGATTTTTATTTCACACACCCAGCTGTAAAATTGTAATACCTTTGGTATTTTTATTGTGTATAATAAAATACTGATTTTTTACTTTTACATCAGTCTGGTCTCCATTTCAGTAACCTAAGGGCAGTTCAGCCCCCCTCCTTGCTCCAGTGCAGCTCCAGTTGAGGAGAAATAACACTCTGGGAACATCGGATAGAGGCTACACAAGCAGCAAACTCCAGTGCTGATCACATCCGGTACAGACCTGTCACACAGCCAGCTGGTTTGCTGTTGAAATACCAACCTGTCTCTGCTGGCACAACAGAGTGCCGCCCTGTTTGTGAGTACCCTTATTCTGTCGCTGTTTGGATTTCTGTGGTTTTATTGACCTACACATGTGGCGCCTCTGTGTCTGTTTTTATCTCTACAGAAGTGCATCATCACCTTGGGTGACCACAGAGAGCTGCCTATTCAGCTTTGGGACGTTGAAGACTCCCTTTGGACTGTTTTTCTGGTTTTGCTTGGCTGGTTTATATATCTTTATAATCTTTATAATCTTTTTATTTTTTGGTTATATTGTTTTATTGTTTTATCAATATTTGTCAATTGTGCATTATTTGCCCAATTTTATTTTTATTTTACACCATTGTATTCATTGTTATTACATCACATCAGTTGCATATATAGGGAATCATATAAACCCTACCTCTGTTAGCGCCTCCTATAGAAGCACAGTGATTTGTATATCACTGTTACTTCTTCATCTACTATATTACATATTCAACCTTATTGTCTTATTTACCATTAAAACTCCACCTCCCTACTGCATCAAAACCTGCATATACTTAAATATTTATTGCAAAAGAAACAGACCAAAATACTTACATCTAATGACACACAGTCCATAATACAGCAAAGAAGCAGAACTCCAATGGCAAACAAGACACATTTTTTTTTAAT